>NW_027526335.1:31024352-31423421 GCF_048455015.1 Haemaphysalis longicornis
CCGTTCATTACCTTTTGAAGTGCTTTTAGTACCGAGCACCTTGGAACTTTATAGGATATGTCCGAGACAGATTTAAGATTCGGAATGTCTCTGTCAGAAACCGGTCCTTCGGGGATGGTGGCGGACGTGTCCCTTACTTTAAAATGAGCACAGAATTATGACTTAGCGTTGTACCCACACTTTCGCTGCTGAATACTTTCTACTCAGAGTGTGCCAAGTTACGCTCAAGAATAGCCTTGTATAAATGTTCTGGGCCGCGACGCTTTTGTCTGCAGCAAAGCTGTGAATAACCCAGAAGTGCTGCAAAACTCTTGTACATTTATCTGTGTTCCGAGAGCGCAACAACAGGCTCTGGTGGAAGAGGCACAGTGGGTAACTCCTCCTTGATGATAATACCGGTGAACCCTAAGGATACAATACCACAACACCAATAAATTTCATGAATGGCGCAGTAAGGTGCAATAATCCCGGATAAAAAATTGAGTCATCCTGTCCTGTAGAATTGGATGCCCAGCAAAGCTCCTGGAAATAACAACACTCAGTAGCTGTGCACTGTATACTGATTAACGACATCAGACAGCACGCCAGAAGATGTTCAACTAACCCTTAGAGCTAGATTGTAGACGACCGTGAAAGATACCCGCCACGACAGGTGGCGCTTGTTGCGACCAGACCGAAGAAGTCATGAGATAGGCCCGTTCTATAACCTCTTTCTATCGTTGGCGTGCTGCGTTTTGGTTGCTGGCGATGTTCGCGTGATCGGCTGCTAATTGCGCACGTGTTCGTGGTGTCAACTTGAAACGTTCGTGTGTCAGATGCTCGAGTGGTTTTCCTTGGTTCGCATCTTTGACCTTGAGTGGTACATGCGTGGTTGTCTCGCTTACATTCTCGTCTTTGTTTTTTTTATTGTGTTAACAATGAACAGGGCATGCTGGTATAAGTTTTCGCCATTGATACCCGGACGCAGCGCGACAGAATGACATAGAACGAAAGCTTCATGCTGACAACCGGCGACGACGTTGCTGCGGTGTCGATGAGTTGGGCCCCTGACCGCCCAGTTTAGTTGCTGAGGGCGAGGTGGCGGCAACTCGACCACGGGTTCCCGCGTCTCGGCGTGTTTTTTTTTTTTTCGCGCATGGATTTTTTTCGCAAACAACGTGAGACAAGCGCCGAGTGGCGGGCTTTGAAGAGATGACCGTGCTGGCAGAGCATGGGCGCGAAAAACCCCCAAAAGGATTATATAACCCCTAAAAAGCATTTTACGCTTGAAAAAGAAACCATGTAGGCACGAACCTCCAAACAGGCACTTAAAAGCCAATGAAGTATTGCTTAAAGTGTTTCACTTCCCTTCATTTATGCTTATAGGCACGTTGCACCGGACAGAGGCCGCTGTGAGCGCAGCACTTTTCCTACTAAAGTCTGCAGCGTACACGCAGGCATCGATAAAGGAGTGGCGATTTCTTGAGCAGTTATCAACCACTGCTTGCAGCATGTCGTGCCAACAATCTATGGGGTTGACACTGAGACACCGGATAAAGAAAGACGGCCGTGATGAATGCATTGGTTCTTCCCCGCCATTTGTATTATCTGCAATCTGACTGGTCGGATACAATATCATCAAATACCGTATTTTCGTCTGCGCCACTTAAACTGTTCATTCTTCTCAGCCTTGTTGTCATGACGTTACCTTAGATGCCTTCTTTGTGCGGGTGCCCGTGCGTGACTCGTGATAATCCCGGCTCATAATCTGTTTACGTTTAACCATAAGGCCAGCAATAACGTTGTCCCGCAGTGCACAATAAATCGGTCTTTCACAGCATCCAGTACACAGTCAAGAATAAAGTGTCATCCGCTTTTAGTCTAAAATCTTTTAGCCTAAACGTCGTTGAACTAACGTGCGAGTTAAATCTTTCAAAATACAGCATCTTTCTTCCGCCACCGGATTCTGGACAGCAGCGTGTGTATACAAGATATGGCATTTCGAGCACTCATGTGCAATACAATATCAAAAAATTATCTATTACACACAATTCTACGCATTGAGAAAGGAGATTCAACTAAACACCTCCATTTCCAATGTGCCTTAGAGCAATTTCAGTCACCATGAAATGGGGAGAGAGGAGCACGCCACGTTCCAGCATCACGCTGTGCTGACCTCTACTGGCCGTCATACATCGGGTCAGGACTGCCTTGTTCGACGTTCCAGGAGACGCGAAGCCGGCTTCGCTTCCTCACGCGCTCGATAGTGGGGGGTGAAAGCCGCTACGCTCCGAAGTTTCTTTGCTCGTCAGCGCGGAAGCCAACGCTATCCGCCTGTCCGAGTTTCCATCGCTAGCCAGGCTTCACGCACCACTAGTCTCGCGGATGCCAAGCCTCGAACCCAAACAACCAGAAGCGAACAACTGCGTTTACAAATAGGGAAAGTGAAAGATAGGAGAACAAGGTTCGCCCGGAGGCCGGAACAGCAACTGTGTACCCCAATGTAACCCAAGAAATCTGCACACGCGTGGAAAAACAGACCATAAAGCAAAAAAGGCCTCCAAAATAAACAGGCAGGCGATAAAATGTGTTACAGATTACGTTTATTTATATTACAACTTGGCTTTTCAGAGTTTTTGTTTCTTTTTACTAAGGCTCCCTTTGCTTTGTTTCGTTCTTTGACCACGGTAATCATGTACAGCAGCAAGCATTTCTGGCTCTTTGTAGAGATTTCAAAGGCTATTGCGGTCACTTCTATACTGCTATTTTTTTTCTTCATGGGGCTCGCTCTGCGGTCGCATTATGAGTGAGATTTTATTACCTCCACGCGGGCCAGGAACAGAAAAGAGGCGACATCAAAGCCGGCCCTCTTATTTGACGAATTCGGTCTGCGAGTTTTGCCTGAAGGAAAAAGCCTGCGGAGCGCACGTTCTTTGCCGGCTGTTGCGGCTGAGACATTCAAGTAAACGGGGCAGGTCATTTGCGGTGAGGGTAAAATAACGTATTTCACAAAAGGAACTCACGAACCCATGAAATGCGAGGTGGTCTCGAAGAACTCATTTCGTACATGTGTTTGCGTTGTGCACTCAATAATCCAGCTGTATCGACCAGATTTAGGGGAAATGCCCAAGGTGGAGTAAGTTTCTGTGAAGGAAAGTTTGACATCCACCTGAGTGCAGCCATACAGCTACAAAGGAAATCTATACAGCTTTCCTTTGCTACACAGCTATCCTGGACCAGGTCGAATTTTTCTTCAACAGCGAAGTTTCTGAGAAAGCTGTATAGCTTTCCTTTGTAGCCGTATGGCTGCACTGAGGTGGATATCAAACTTTCCCTTATAGAAACCTATTCCACCTTGGGGATTTTCCCTAAATGTGGTCGATTAACACCTGTCCTTCACTTCGAGTTGTTGATCAATTCACTCTCGTGCTACAAACGACTAGCCTCCTGGTTAGCTCAGCTGGTAGAGTGACTGCTCCGGTTAAGCGGTGGTCCCGGGTTCGCATCCTGGACCAGGACGAATTTTGCTTCAACTGTGAAGTTTCTGAGAAATCTGTATAGCTTTCCTTTGTAGCTGTATGGCTGCACAGCTGTATGGCTGCACTCAGGTGGATGCCAAACTTTCTTTCACCGAATCCAGCTGTATGTACATAACGTATTGCTGCAAATACCCGCCTTGTGCTGGTTGCTGTTGCGGGGGTTGTCGTGTGTTTTTTTTTTTTTTTTTGGGGGGGGGGGGGGGGGGGTGGTGACTCTTTGCTTGAAACCCATATTTGGATGTGTCTACCATGCATTGCTGTCTGAACTACTATCTCCTTATGCATAGTTATTTGACCAGACGCTGCAAATTTCTTTATGATTTTGTAAGAAATTGTGAGGTCCGTGCATTAGTTTTTTCGTTTGGACACACCAGAAGAAAACAATTCAGAGCAAAGCAAGCTCTTAACACCAGGAGCACTTTACGCGTCTTTTGTTCTGTTTCTTTCACATGCAATGAAAAAAAGTTCGCTTTAGCGACGGGTTTGGCTGAAAAGACGATGAATAAATGGAATAGGAAGTCTGCGCAGACTACTATGATTCCTAGGACATGATCCTTAGAATTAATAGCACCCATGTTTTGCCCGGTCACCGACTCAAACACGCCTTCTGGAATTGCAGGTTCGTTGAGCCCATGCCTCATCCCTTCTTCGGCGGGCAGGTAACACCAGAACATTGTCGGTCTGCTCTGAATAGAGCCAGGGGGATGGGAGGTGGGGTAACTGTAGGTATTATTTATACAGCGGTACACTGACAAGTTCATTGTCTTTTATTAAAAAGCAAGCGAGCGTTATAACTTATTATCAATTGTCTGCTAGTGGTCTGTGGCCTTTGTAGGGACACTATTAGCCGCTTCACTGAGAAAATCATCTGACTTATCTTCAAGAGATGATATCGCGACGGCCAAAGTACAATAGATTGCCATGTAAAGAAGACCCCAGGAAGTGTAGGCCGACCATATCACTGGCAATTACAGCTGAAGCATACCTGCGCTAAAAAAGAAGAAGAATAGGAACATAATTACGGTGAGCAAAGCAAACACAAGGAACCCGGATGCAGTGATAAAGGAGCGCTGTCAAGCAACAGTCGGCAGCTGCGAGGACAAGCATGGTGGCCCACCGATTTTTTTTTAGACGGGACGAGAAAATCCCTTTCCCACCATTGCCGATTTTGTTTTTCCATTACGGCGGTGCAAATTGTTTTCAAAACGAGAGTTAACGAACATACAGTTCCTTACAATCAAGGCCGTCTGTGTCGTCATGGGCCGCCATTATACCGTGCGCTCGCCTTCGTCTCACCATTGGCTTGGATTGAAATGTTTTAGTGGTCGTAAATTTAAGTACAATGCCACAGAAACGCGAAACAAGAGTGCTTAATTATATACTTATAAAATAAAAGAAACGTTGTTTTAAAGCTACAGGAAAAAAGTCAAGCGTATTCCTTCATGAGGGCAAGTCGAAACGGTTGTCTTCGCATATTAACGCACAGTGAAGAAAGCAAACCTAAAAAAATGCTTAAAATCCGAATGGCACGTCAAGCCCAAGCCAGAAGCTTTAGCCTTCCCTTAATCTTACATGACGACATGGATTCCCAGACGCAGTTTTCTCTCTAGTATATTTACTAGAAAAACTCCGTGTTCTCGAAAAGACAGCGTTAGCCTGCATGTCCTCTTTCGGATCTGATGCATAGTGCCCCGCGGCCCGCATTGTGCGCAGAATCGTCGTTTTTCTTGTTCGCATCGTTAAACGTAATTCGAGACTGCCGAGGTAATTTGGGGCGGCAGGGCGCCTCCGGGCACACGCGGCATTGATAGAGCGAGAGGTGCTGGAACTGCATACGGCGCTGTCAAAGGGAAAGCAAGGGGAAGACGGGAGGAGACGCCGCTGAATCGTGTATGCTACAAAAAGGAGTAAAGGCGAGGATTGGGGGAGAGGGAGGAGATGGAGGGACGATTTCGTGGAAACAAGAGAACGTCGCTCAGAGAACAAGCGAAAAAGATAAACGGCTATATAAATGGGAACTCTACAGCGCTGTTGAAAGAGCGAGGTGCGATGAAGACGAGGCGCCCATAAAGCGAAGCGCGCCTAGGAAAGCGCGTGGTGGTGAACTGAAGGGCGAGGGAAGGACGCGGTTTTTCATGTAGTATAAAGGAGCAGAGAGGAGCTGGTGCTCCGAAGCCTAATGGCTTTTCTGTATTTTCTTGCCTTCTCGGTGTTTCGAGGGCGATCGATTAAGATTACGTGCTGTTATATACCAAGATCGTTATTTCCAACTGGCGCAGGGCTTCCTCGAAGAAACCGGACGGATTTTATTTGGGGCACTTTTTTCATTGCTTTGTGCTTATTGTCGTAATTTTAATGTTAAATGTTTGGCACGTCTTTAGGAGTGTTGCGTAGGACAGCCAACAAAGCAGTGGCTTTCAATTACCCTGAAGTGCATTTGCATGCAAGAACATGCAAAGACGGGCACCGGACACAACTGCAAAGATGACCATGCAGTGCGACAGCCATATTGTGCCCGGTGTGCTTTCGCTCAACACACACACACACGTATTCACATACACACATACGCGTGAGCGCGCGCAAGCGCATGCACATGCGCGGAGGCACATACACGTTAGCCCGCTTTCAACGCATAAAAATATAAGGGCTATCCGCCAAAGCGATTATTTTGTTTAAAATTCTATATACAGTAATACATCGTTAACTCGAACTCGCATATCTCGAAAAATCGGCTAAGTCGAAATTTTCCGCCGCACCGAACCATGTCCTATAGGTTCCATTTATTTGTTGCCCGTTAATTCGAAGTATTTTTTGGCGAAACTGCGCATATCTCGAAATCTAGAAACTGCAGATATCTCGAAACAAGCGGATATCTCGAAACGAAAATTTCGGCGCCACGGACCGTTTCACAAGATTCACGCGATGCTGCCGCGAATAGGTCCCTAAATTTTTTTCTCGTTTAGCCGCGCCTACCACAAAGCCGATGTTTTCCCCGAACGTGAAGTCTGAGCCTAGAGGCATAACAATGCTTCAAGCAACACTGTGGCACGTTATGCGCAGAGGTACAGTGCCACAATAGAGAAGATAGAGGTGTGTCGTGCAGGGAAAAACCCAATGGCGAGCGCGGGTCCCTTTTTGCGATTGAAAAAAATTGTATGGAGCGCAGGCGTTCAGTGGAAAACTCCTGTTGCAGCCAGCGCCACCTGTAAAATTTTAAACCAAACCCAACTGTAAACTGAAGGGTTTTATAAACCTTTATGCCATGAAGTAAAGAAATTATACTATTTGAGGTAATAAATACGGTTTTATTTAACAAACAAAACTTCTGAAGGCTTTTTTTGCAAAGAACTCGATAATTCGTGGCGATTCGCGCAATTTTGCTTATCTCGGAAATTCGCTTATCTCGAAATATTTCCGGGATTTTACTACTTCGAGTTAACGAGGTATTTATGTACTGAAGATACTTTCTTTATTCATAACTTGACTTGGCTACACAAAAATAAGTTTTCAGCTCAATCAAAGCCTTGTTTACGGGGATAAATTTCGTATTTGTGGCCTAAAAGTTCTTAATGACTGTTAATTCACGACAGTTCTGACATGAACAGAGAGAATAGATGATGCTTGTGTCCATTTATTATAGCTCAATTACGTCTTGTTTGCCGTGGTGAGTTCCCTATTTGCTGCATAACAGCTCTTAACGACCGTTAATTTACAACACTTCTGCCATGCATAGAGAGAATCGAAGATGTATGTCTCCATTTATTACGGAAATTAAGAGTCCAACAAAAGGTGCCAACTCCATCGCACAAAACTGCCGAGGCTGAAAGCAGAATCCATATTGACTTAGAAGGAATATTTAGTCTTTGTAGCCATCAGGCGTAGCGATTTTTAGCTATCTTCCCTGAAGTGTACGCTGCTGCACAGATTTGTTTTAATTTTATCTCTGAGACACGTGGTTGTTATTCAAAATTTTCTATAAATTATCCCTCAGCTGGGTAATTGATTCTCAAAATTTTAAATTAGCTCCGCTAGCCACCCTGCTTCAAATCTACATTTCTTTGCAGCTTATCGTGGGGCGGCCAAGGCTTTCGACCTCTACACGTGAATATTCTCAAATCACCGATAGAGCGTTCACTAAGGATATAACAGTGTAGGAGAATGGGATAGTCTCCTGCTAATTAACTGCCTCTTCGTAAAGGCCATCTGGGGTTCTCATTTCACTAAGGAAACACACGTTTATCTCTGTTCTTTTCAGCGCAAAAGTTCTACCGTGAGTTTCGCACGCGGTAAGTTGAGCAGCTGTATCCTGGGTCTCACTTAAAGTCAACTTCATTTCGGAGGGATAAAATTTATGTATGAGTTGAAATAAAACTTATCTTTTTGCCAGCTGTGAAAATCACTACTCCACGGTTTAATCCCACCCCATTTCCCTCGCAACGTGCAACTCTTCATGTTTTGTGCCTAATAAATATCAAGGAAACCGGCCTAAAGCCATAAAGTCATACCGTCGTAATTATCCTTACTAAGGCTCGACAATAATTTTTTTAACTCCCGCTGCGTGAGTTTGATTGATTTAATTATAGGGTTTAACGTGCCGACGCAACACAGGCTATGAGGCGCGCAGTAATGGAGGGCTCCGGATTAATTTTGACCACCTGGGGATCTTTAACGTGCGCCGAAATCTCGCACACATGGGCGTTTATACTTTTCGCCTCCATCAGAAAAGCGGCCGCCGCGGCCGGGAATCGAACCCGCGACCTCGGGCTCCCGCTGCGTGAGTTTGTACGTCGGCTCGAAGCAATGGTGGATCGTGAATCCGCTTGTGAAGATGGGTCCTATTAAGAAAGAAGAAGCTTTGAAAAACATACAATAATCAAAGCAGCAGTGACTTCAAATTCTGTCGCAGCAGTTTATTATTTTTTTTATTACGGTGTCAAATATGCATACAAGTGTTGTACACCGCTTTGATTCAACGCGTCGCCAGCGGGCACGGCTTCAGGCATGAGCAGGATGTAATACTTGCTTGATGTCAGCCTCCGTGTCGAGCCAACGCTGAAGAGCGATCATTCGGAGCAGCTGCTCATGGATCGGGCCCGAAGTTGAGGTCGAAGTGTACAAGTACACTTGTACAATTCCAGGTAGACCTGGCCGGAGGCATGCCAAGCCAAAAAACTCTACACCGATTGTTGTTACCTCTAATAAAAGTAAAGCACACATACTCAACTGTAATACCATGCCTACGCAAAATCAATGCGTCAGAATATGACGTCGTTGTTTAGTGCAATAAAACAAGTGAACATACCATGCACAGCCGGTTGACTCAGGCTTGATGCTATGACCAGTTTGGCATATCGACAGTGGCTTGAAACATTCCGCTTGGTTTCAAGTGTAACTTGAGCCGGTAAATAATCTGCCCGGATTCGGAAAAGCACGCAACGAAGCACAAGATGCCTCACATAACAATTATGGCGGCATCCAGTTAGTCATTTTCAACTCGCCTGTTTTGACAGGCGAGTTGAATTTAGGGCTGCGCATGCGTATAAACTTGACGCCGCTCAAGAGTAAGAGCACAACCTGAGAGACGAGTTTTCTCCTTAACGGTACCACTTGCCGAGTGCCGCAGAAAAAAAAAACTTTTCTAGCGTTTCTCGCGGTTTACATTTGGGGGAAAATGATGCTTCATAGGTTCACACGCGTATAATTTAACTTGGAGTTCCCCGAAATACAAACATATACATATCGTAGCAACAAGGAACGCTGGGTGACTTGGTTGCACGGTGAATCGAAGTGCAAAAAAAAAAAAAAAACGACAACAGACGTAGAACAATTACAACATAATTGTTCCTCTCCATTGACGTTGCTTCTTTCGAGCTTAGCTTCACCCTGCATATACATACCGTGTCTAATACCATGGTTCGGGTGAGTTTCGTAGCAATAGTTAATTTGACGCTCATCCTTCAATCCCGCTAAGCTATGTAAGCGAGACCCAAACGAGCGAGTTATTGCTCGTGTGCCGAGCTCGACTGCACAACGCCTAATTAAGGAATTTGTGCGGCACAGTAACGCGGCGGTGAGCGCTTCTAATTGCAACCACCGATGCGCTATTAGCGCACGCATAGATTGGAGCTTTCTCTGTTGGCTGCAATTGAGTCCCAGTTTCTGAGCTCGTTTAGTGAGTCAGTCAGCTGTCGATTAACCGGGACGATCGACCCAACCGTTCTTATTTACCCTGATTCGCTGTTCCACTGTATTTCGATTCTCGCTTTTGGACGAAGATTCTAGTTCTCGTCACTTTCGCTGTCTTTCAACTGCACTGCAGTTGCGTACTCTTGGCTCGCGCATAAATGTTTTCATAGTACCGGCAGCCATGGTGTACCACACACGCTCACTTTTACAGCGAAGCTGTTAGCCTTGCGTTGTCAGAAAATTTCGTGTCGTAAACAAAAAACCTTGGCACGACCCAGCAGTTCTCGCCCAAGACGCCGAGCAGATGCGTCAGGCTAATCAGGCATAGAGCTCAGTATTTGCGTAAAGAAAAAACCACAAAACAAGCAACGAAACTGCATGATGGCTGATAGGGCGCCAGTGAACAATGAGACCCCCAATGTGTTCCAGTAAAGCTTAGGTATGCAGCTGCTCTCGAAAGTTCGATTCCCGGCCGCGGCGGCCGCTTTTCTGATGAAGACGAAAACCAAAAACGCCCGTGTGTGCGAGATTTCGGCGCACGTTAAAGATCCCCAGGTGGTCAAAATTAATCCGGAGCCCTCCACTACAGCACGCCTCATCGTCCGCGTTGCGTCGGCGCGTTAAACCCTACAATCAATCAAATAAGCTGCTCTCGAAAAGGGAAGGGAGGTTGACGTCATTCCCGGGCCAGCGCATGCATCAGGCTATGCAGGACCCAGCAGTGCTTGCCCAAGACGCCGAGCGCATGTCTCAAGATTTAGCATTTGCCGCCAGAGAAGCCGAGTGCGACCGACAAGCCCGCCGAGACAACGAGAAACATTTATTACCCTCCCCCATCAGCATGTGTATCGTTTACAGCAGCTTCGCTGGACATCCATTTTCGCAAGGCGGGATGGCGTCCTTTTTCTATTGGTCTTTTCGTGGAATTTTTATTATCCTTTTTTGTTCTACTCTGAACTGTCGGTCGATAACCATCTAAGACTTCCTTTAAGAGGTAAAATGCCTGAAAAAAACGCTTTGATTTTTTTCCTTTACGTGCTGCCTGGATAAATAAATTTATAGCACCTTCAGCTATCCTTTTATGCATTAAAAAACGCAAAACAATAGATTAATCCGCATATCGTACCATCCACCATTATACACCAGTTGTAAACATACATAAATCAATATATAAAATCTGTGAAATAGAGCAACCTGTTGGGGTTATCAGAGCACGACGACCGCTGTCGTATCACCTTTGCAACCTATTGGAACCTTCTTGATAGTTTTGGGAGCACGTTGCATGGGCCATTGCGTTGTCTTATGTGCATGAATTTTAAAGCAAGCCGCCGATTTTCCTTGTAGTGCCTCGTCTCTTGTCGAAAATTGTTTTTGAATATCGTTGCGTTGCCCAAGTGTTCTGCAGTGAATTATGTCGAGCTTTTGTTGAAAATGGCAAACCATTGATCGCATGCGCAATTGAGTGCTGCATGTGGCTATTAAGGCACCCGCAAAGCTGAGCGTTGGCAAGATCTACAAACAAAAATTACCGGGGTGCTTAGAATTTTCTAAGAATGTGAAGGCGAAAGCCTACTTGGGCTTCTGTTGTTCTGTTGTGAACTTTGTGTTAAACTTTGTGGCGCACTATTACCACTTGACCGGCCGCCCCCTAGCAGAGCTTTCCGGCGTTCGTTCTTCTCGCTTGCCGTCGCCAGAAGCCACCTGTTAACCCCCGTACGTACCATCACCTCTCAAGGCGACTGGTATCGCACATGAGGCAGCGGCATACCTTCCACCGCGGTTGCGCACCGTCGCCGTTTCTTATAGTTTTCCACCGGCTGTCCTCCAGCAATGCTGTTTGTCTTACTCGACTGCTATATCCGCCTCAGGCTCTTATTTTTGCCCCTCACAATTTTAACATGAAAGTGTTTTAGTCTCAGATACACGAAGATTTCGCTGACGTCATATCCGTCATTAAAGACGCCTGTACAACGAAGCAAGTGTCCTGTAAAGGGTGCACCCCTGCGCACAGGGTCTTCTTGAGGGGAAGCAACCTTTAGGGCTAGAGAGTACGTTTTACTTAGGGTTGTTTGTTTTAGGGGTTTTATATTTTAGCGAGAAGACGTTTTATACCGCGATACCCCAAGATTTCACTGACGGAAATAAGGACAGTACAGCTTGGCCGAAAGGACCCGCCAGCAGGACGTCGCTCGCCAAGCACACCCAGAAGACAGCCGCCGACCCGCCAATCATGCTCAGCGGCAGATTTCGCTGCACATTTCACTTTTGTGTTTTACCGATTCCTGTGACAGAGGAATCAAGGAGTTTTTTTTCACCGCCCACGCGCGTAGTTGAACATTGGGATTAAAGGCTCTCGCTTTAAAAGGTTACACCTATACCTTTAAGCAAAGAGTTCATCAAAGTCCTTTGAATGATAATGAATATGAGGTTTAATCCACCGATGCTACACAGGCGATGAGGCGCGCCGCATTACAGAATTTTGGCTTAATTTTGGCTACCAAGTGATCTTTCACGTGCGCCGAAATCTCGACCTACGGGCGCTTTCGCTTTTCACCGCCATCATAAAAGCAGCCACCACGGCCGGAACCGAACCAGCGTTCTTGGGTTCAGCGGCACAACGCCTTAGCCCCTGATCCATCGCGGTCGGTTTGTACGTCTCGAAAGATCTACAAACGCACGGCTTAGAGGCGGGCATAACAGCGATTTTAACAGTAACGGCCCATGTGCTAAGCTCCAGCACTGATTTTGTTTTGCATTTTTTCCTAAACGAGAAGTGGAGGAATGTGCTATACCAAAGCGATAAAATAACGGAATCATCATCATCATCATCATCATCATGATCATCAACAACAGCCACCTTGGTCCACTGGAGGACGAAGGCGTCTCCTGAAATCATGTATAATCTAAAATCACGTGTGAAATCTCAGTGCTAGTTTCCTAATCTGTGGAAATGATAACTGTAACTGCAGAGTTAAAGTAGCTGAAAAATAAATTAGGCTCACACTAACGCGTAAAACTTGAAGGTAGCAAAGCTGTACGCAACTTTCACGGCCATGACGATGGTTTAAGCCATGAATTCAGCCGATTTGCTTCTTCTTCGCTGCCGCAACGACTTTTACTCCAACGTTTTTGCTATCACGGCGAAGAAGAAGCAAATGGAAGCAGCAGAACGAAGAAATGGAACGCGCACACATAAACTAGGCGCCAGCAGGTGCAACGGGTAGCCTATCACGTGTTTTGTGCCGAGCAGGTGGCGTGATTCCTCTCCCCACAGTCAAAGCCGAGTGAGTAAGTCGTTTGACACTCGGGTGCTAACTTACGGTCGTAGCCGGGTGGCCGACTCTAACCGACTAACCGTAGCTGACTCTAACTACGTTGATTTACCAGACCTAGGCTCGCATCCTGCCGGTGCCGGTGATTTATTTTCTTCATACTCTTATACTCAGTTTTGTGAAACGTCGCAATCGACAAATTTCTAAACAGCTTCGCTGTTAAAATGCGCCTCGCTACGTTTTCGGCCCGAGCCTATACGAGGAAAACATTCAGATTACTCTAAACTTTTGTGGTCTGTTTTAAAGAGAATTTCACCACATACGACTTTGTGGGTCAAAGCTAAAAGTATCACCGCATTAGCAAACACAACCCACAAGAAAGGATTATTCAATTGACATATAAAATATTCTCTCTACCTGTTGATATTTATTCAAGCCTTCAACTCGGTCAAAGTACGTTTGCATATCGTAAATGGCCAGCTCTCTATAAAAGAATGTTCGTTCCACGCTACAGCACGTTGTCAAAGGAAGTGCACGAAGCAAGCATGAGGACGACGTCGTAGGAGAAGAATAAGCCGAACGTGGGAGACATGCACTCCGCCATGATTTGCATAGAAATTCGATTGGAGTCCTCAACACTAGCTCTAAACCTCTGCTGTTTAAGCTCTCGTGTCTCGTTTTACGGCTATCCTTCCCTGAGTAAAATACTTGCTTTGCATTGACTTCATCCTGAATGAGCACGAAAGATTGCGTACAGTGGAGGTTGCCTTTTCACCGCTTTTTTTGCTGACCTGGCACGCTGTTTAATGTTTATTTTCGGTGGTTGTTCGAAGCTTAGCAGCAGTTAACTCGTGTTCCAATTATCGACGTGACTGAAAAGCTCCCCTTTAAAAGGTCGTAATAAGGAGCAACGAAGCTGAGGGTGTCGGTTACGGATGTTGAAAAGAGGCGGCTGGAACACGAAAGAACAAGTGTAGGCAACTTGTCAAGCAAAACCTGTTTTAATGATCCCAAATTCCTGTAAAGATAGATAAAGTCTAAATGATGGTAAAAATGAACTTGGGAAAGCGACTGCTAGAAGCGTCGTGAAACACCCTCTTTATGTTCCATGTACAGCTCAGCCATTATCAGTCCAAACGATGCTCATTAAAACAACGCAGTGTCTAGAGTGCCATCCGACGGCCCTCTACCTGGTCGACGGCCCTCTACCTGGAAATCTCGTACACACGGGCGTTCTTGCTTTTCGCCTTCATCAGAAAAGCGGCCGCCGCGGCCGAGAAATTACTGAATTGTTGTTCGGATTCGAAATAGTGTATCATGCCATAAACATTTCCGAAGCCTTTTTGCGAAGGTATTTTTTATGTAACAAGAACGTGATTGCAGAAATGTCTGGTGGAAGATATTCACATGGGAGAATTTGAGGCTGCATACACGAATGACACATTGCAGTTCTAGCTGACAGGAGGTAGTCAGTAGTGTGAAGGTTAAAATAAAATAAGACAAATTCCCTAGCAACTGTGCGGCATTATTTTTCGCAACAATATATACTTACTGTTCGGCAACATTTTACCCGCCAAGATACACACGATTCACGTAATTTTATTTTCCATAGTCATGAGTGAAGCGTATAGGCTTTCCAAACTCTTAGCGTTTCGGCGTGCCTAGCGTTGAAATGGCTGCCGTATCAGCGTCGAGGGCTTTCACCACACTGAGCTTTCCTTCTCCCATGACTTCCCTTTCAATCAATGCGGGAGAGCTTAGTTTAACGGCAAGCAAACAACATGTTGCTTAGGAACACTCAAAGCTTCTAAAAACTACAAAAAGGCTCACAAAAAAGTGGAAGGAATCTCGACAGGTAATACGCAATGGACATTGTAAAATATGAGAAATATCTTAAAGAAACTAATATTTCCAGGCGCCTCGATGTACTACCCCGCATATTCTATTTCTTTAGGCGTCTCGGCGATTGGTGGAAGGTATACATTTACCGCTTATTCCAATGGCCGCCCTGCGATTTTGTTCGACAGTTATGCGTCCGCAACTGTTCAACACCTGCACAGAACACTTTATATAGTCAAGAGTTCGACGGAAGTTTGTCTGGTCAGGTATCATGATGAGGACGAAGCTGCGGTCACTTACCCAGTCAACGTGAAACCGCAAGAGATCTTTCGGGACCCGTACGGGTTCCTTGATCACACTAAGCAGGGAAGAGCCTTAAGTCGCTTCTTGCGGCGCGCCTTTAGAACACTTCGTTCTCAGAACACTTTATACCTCTAGAGTAGCGAGCACTCTCGCCTTTAACCCGTCCGAGGCGTCATTCGGGAACAATCGCCTCCTCTTGAACTTCTGAAACTCGATATTATATTGGCAAAAAAAAAGAGAGAGAGAAGAGTATGTCATGGTAACGTCAGCGGGTAATTGTTCCGTCGTCTCTTCAGCCCCTTAAGCATGAATAAGCAGAAGAGGCACGAGCTTCCGGGGTGCCAATTTCGCATGAATAATGCTGACATTTATAACGGCGCCGTGCGCAGTCACACTCGGGGGTGGAGCGCCCTCGAAAACGCCTTCGTCCTTTTCCGCCTCCAACTCGCTCTCTGCGTGCCGCCTAGAATTTCCGCGCTTACGCTCTCCAATAAGCGCACGCTTGCTCCAATTTCAGCTGAAGGGAGTAAAAAATTCCGAACATATGGGGCACGGTGAAAAAAAAAACATAAACGTGAACTGTAATTTCATTCAAGGGTGCCCGCTTATCACCCGGTGCATATGTTTTTATAGGCGAAACATACTTTGGCAGAGCACAGCGCATTTTGGGTGTCGGTGTTTTTGCTTCGCTTTATTTCTGATGGCGTTTCGGCTCATGAAACCGAACCAATCTTGTTGGAATGCTGCGGCTTCCTTATTTTTTTACTCATAAATTGAACGACTTGCATTTATTCTTGTGTTTGGTGTGTTGCGTAATCCTAAAGCTACCCCGTGCCACAGAAACGACCCTGACTAGACTAGAGATAATTTCTTCTACTTCCTAGTGACTCGAATGGCCGACGGACCCACTGGCCGACAGACTTGTGGACAGACGGACGCAGTTCTCCAAGAGAATCGCATCTAATATCTTACTGCCACATACTAACCTTCTTTCAACGGCAGTGGACTCACACAATGTTATATACCCACAAAGCAGTACGAACCCGATAACCTCTATGTGCGAAGGCTTGCCACATCATTCTTCTCTTCGGTGAGAGGCCGAACCTCACAGTGTTAAATACCTGGAGAGTGCGCATACACGCAGAGGTGTATTTTGTCCAACGCTCTCCGTGTGATTTTTCAATTTGGGGAGCCCCAAAAGTAGTACAATGATGCCACCAGAATACTTATACTAGTTTCATTTGTTGATCTTTTTTCCCACATCTATACGTCATCGGTATAAAATTTCGTGCTATCTTAACACGAAAGTGTTTTATTTCTGGATACACGAAGGTTTCGCTGACGCCGTATCCGTTACGGAAATGACGCCAGTACATCGAAGCAAGTGGCCTGTAAAGGGTGCACCCCTGCACACAGGGTCTTCTGGCGGGAAAGCAATCTTTAGTTCTAAAGAGTATGTTATACATAGGGTTGTTAGTTTTCGGGTTTTATATTTTAACACGTAAGTGTCTTTTTCCGGGATACACCAAGATTTCGCTGACGTCATATCCCTCACGGAAATGACGCCAGTACACCTTTGCCGAAGTTACCCGCCAGCAGGACGTCGCTCGCCAATCACACCCACAAGACAGCCGCCGACCCACAAATAATGCTCAGCTGCAGATTTCGCAGCACATTTCACTTTCGGGTTTTTAGCGATTCTTATGACAAAGGAATCAACCGCAGATTTTTGTTTTGTAGCTGGAGGAATCTGTACACCTGCTCTCGGATAGAATAAACAAAAAGACAGAAATTCTAGTGCTCGTCTCACAGACGTGGAAGAAAACGTGCTCCGATATTTCAATTGCTTTAGATAAATCTAGGGAAGAAAGAAACAACTGGCAAGAAACCCAGGGAACTTCTTGAAGGGACAGCTTGGTAAATAATTTAAATCTGACACGTCGGAGTAAAGCTGATTAAAACAACTTTCCCATTTTAAGTTAATTTTATTTCTGCTAACGTTTCGAGCCAGAATAACTACATTTTTAATCAGGCGCGTGCGCTGTGTGCACCCCTCTGAAACTTTGTACAATATAACGTATTTTTATTTGCATCCTCACATAATTTGTCCCTATATTCAGGCGGCGTGTATGTTCATGAGGGTTGTAGGTGGGAATATGCTAGCCATAATATAGAACCCACTGCCCTATCGTAGTTTCGTTGCTCTGGTAAGGCGCTTTCTTCTTCCCGGGAGTGCGTTGTGTGGGAATTTCTCCCTTTTTTTCTCTCCAAAATTTAGTCATAAAGTACCAGAGCAAAATACAGGACCGAGGCACCAATTACATTGTCGTCATCCGTTGATCATTATTTTCCAAGTTTCCCTTTTCTCTCCTTCTGTTTCTTTCGTCTGTTCTTTTACATTTCATCTCGCTGCAAGCTTTGCCTGATTCTGACTTTACGCGCCAAAGTTGCAGCTGGCTAAGAGGCACGCCGTAGAGAAAAAGCAATGATTTACCTTCACCATCTGGCGATTTTTACTGATCATCGAAATCTAGACACAGCTGGAGTTTACGCTTCTCGCCTCCATCACAAAAAGTTCTGCCGCGGTCCGGTATTGCAAAGCACATCTCGTTCGCAGTGGCACGACCACTCGACCATTGTACAGCCGCGGAGGGTCACTGCCGTGTTTTAATATTCAAAAGTAATCAAAATGTATTTAATAATGCATATCCCGTACTATACAGGGACACATACGAAAAAAAAACATACATAGAGCTGCGTGGTGTACCTTTTACTCGGTGTCCTTGTCTTGTGCGAACTATTCAGTACTTTCGAAGAGAACATAGATGTCCCGCAAACCAGCGTTGATAGCATAGAGTTGTCGAGTTGAATCCTGTACCTTTTATCTGTCGATATTTATAATTGTAAATGTCGGTCTTCCTCTCCACATGTTCTTCATCTGCTGTGATTGTCTACTGTGTATTGACGCTGCCCTGCATTATTCTGTTGTACTGGTTAAATTTGTCTTTGTCCCCCTAGTGCCACTTCTTTGGTGCATTCCCGAAGAAACTCCCGAATCTTCAAGCATTCGTTTCAACGCGAACAATCGTCGAACGAGACTTGCTGCCCTTAAACGTCTTTCCTTAGAATGTGAGTCATGAGGGTTTCACCCCTCCCCTAGAAGTGTTTGAAGACAAGAAAAACAAGCTTAAGACTAACATAAACAAAAAACTTCCGTTGTGGCGCAATGGATACAGTGCTCGGTTTCTACGGATTATAAACAAAAATTTCTTTTAGTCTCAGCTGACATTACATTGTATAACAGTCTTATTAAAGGCAAGTGGCATAACCTTTATTTTTTATTTTCACGCCAACGCATTCAGTATATTACTTTGTCTTAACTCCCAGGAGTGGGCTGAAATATAGGTTTATGCGGAAGCTGATTCTGAGAGACCTTGTTAAACAAGAAAGGTAAAATTAAACGGCGAGAACGTAAAGAGTAGCTACCTACTGCCTTTTGTATTTTCGCTGCTATTCCCGAGGTTGAAGCGAAGTGAACTTTGTTTTTCCAGCTCTGGTGACAGCTTCTTAAATATGTCCGGTAAAGCCACCTTTCGCACTTTCTGTGGGTTCGAGTTAACCTGAGTGAGTTTTTGTGGTAGGTGAGCTTTTCGTGGAACTCGAAAGAAGAGGCTTGTTCCAGAGAGGATTTCGGCTTTGCCGCAGCCCCCTAGTCTTAGAAAAATCTTTCGTACATGTTTCGTTAGGCAACTTTCATTGCTGATTTCCAGTGAGTTTGTTTACTCTCTAGAAGTGCTTAAAACGTACAGCAGTCCTGACTTCGGTTCAGTTTGGACTTTTCCCCGCCATTTCTTTTCGCATTTTTCGGTCTCGGTCCCAGTAAAGCGTGTTTTTGCTAATACATCTCAAGCTCTAGTTTCTTCTTTCCATTCCGCCAATTATGTTCCTCCCATCGTGCTTGCTGCTGTCGCATTTAAAACATTGCCACCGGCAGACAGTGTTAACGCTTTTTGCCAGTCGGGTAATGATTGAAAAGTAAATACAACTGAACGTGTGCGATTTTTCACAGCTGCGCTTTTGTGCATAAAGTAAGCCACATTAATTAATTCATTATTAATAAAAAAATTAATCGAAATTATGAAACTTTTCTTGGACAAGTGTCAGCAATCATGCGTGTAGTAAAAAGGGAAATATTATCAGAAATAGCAGAAAGAAAAGAAAAAACGCCATAACTGAGTTTACGTGCACCTTTTTTCTATTGGCTGCACCATCACGTGCACATGAGGTACGCACCTGCAAACCTTTAGTCAACCGCAAGCGTTGAAAGCTCGGGCGTCGTGGGAGCTTGCGGCTGCCTCACCCAGGATTCCCGGGTTCAAACCCCCTCCAAATCGAAATGCACGTAAAGTGAGCACGTGCACCTATGGCCCGGGGAACACTGACTCTGAAGAAGCTGTTCGGTGAGGTGTCGCCGTATGCCTGTTTAAAAAATTTGCGTTGTCTCTCGTGATGAGAATTTTGTCTGCAAAACACCTGGTTAGTAGAAAGTGGTGACAGATACTCTTCAAACAAGTGTTGGGGCTGAAGTGGTCGGCGCAGAATTCCGAATGTGCACTAGTTTTCTATAAATTATAAGTGCAAAAAGTGTGCCCCCCACCGTCTAACGACGACGATGGTTGAACGCGAAGCTTTCTCGTGATGGAGTGATTGGTTCCCCAATCCCACATTGTATGTGCTGCTCTGGAGGTACACAGCACTTTCCTGGAATACCCACAGCAACTCTCGGGTGTGCATTCCGTAGGCTTAACATTGGGGCTTGGGGTGTACGGTGCCAATCGGTGCTTGCTGCTTGGCGTTCGCTTCGACTATGTCGAAATAGAGCAATCGCATAGACGCCGGCTTCATTACACGAGGGACCTAGATCCCATTCCGGCCATGGGAACGTTTTTTTTTTCCTTCCACTTCACCCGGGATCGTTAATCGTCGTCAGAGAAAGTTGGGTTTCCTGCAGGGCGTTTTCGCATTACATACGTCATCAGTGAGAATACGAAATCTTCTTTTTAAAAGCCGTGTTATAGACAAGCGTTATACCGACTGTACTGGCAGTTTCGTTATCGGGTGAGCGCGATTGACCACGCAGATGTGCGAACTCTGCTGAAACACGTCTGTGTTACTGACGACGAGTATAACCCAAAAATGTACAGAAAACAAAACAGCACAATGGCAAACACGTTCTTCGAAATGTTCACAAGCGTAAGAGAAATTGTGTTGTCATCACTAAGTATTTTCCCCCTTGTGTGAGAATAAATTCCGAGGCCGCAGGCGCGGAGCCGCGAAAAAACGGTTAGAGGCAGCCGACGTGCCCCAGGTGTTTGCAACTGAAAAAAAATCATGAAAAATAGAAAATGCAGAAGAAACAGCACATAAAATAAATGACAAGCCGCTGTAGCAACTATTGAGAAATAGGCGCCATAAATATTACTTGCACCATAATCGCGTGGCGCTTGTTGCGTCGTTGCTTGCCGTCGTCGTGATTGCTTCTCTGTCAGCTCTTTACGGCGTTTCTAGATCTTCCTTTCGCTTTCCAACACCTCCATCCAGCCATTAATGTTCGGAACTAGGCAAGACGTCTTGCCGTAGGCACGTCTCGGCCATTCCATCTCCCACTTTGTGCGCTTTATATTTATTTTCCTCGACGGCTTCGCCTTTTCTGCACTTGAACACGCTGACAGCGCAGTTACATATGTATTGCTATTTATATAAGACATTCGCGGACCTTTGCACCAACCTTTCCGGGAATTAACATTGAGTTGGTTTGGTGTGTGGCCGTGGTGTCAAACTTGAGCACGTGTGTCCCTGCTGAGCTGGTATGTGAAAGCCTATAGTTCGTAATGTCTGACTTAATCAATCTAGGTGCTTATACATATGCCTTTAGGCATTAAACGCCTTTAGCAGTTTCCAACCCCCCATAAATGTTTGTTTCGGGTGTTACCACATTTCCCTCATAATTAAACTAATCAAGAAAAGTAAAACTTTCTCGGGGTTCTACCCCCCGAATCTACACCCGGGCTTTGCGCGTCTGAATAATTATAGGCTTCGAATCCCCTGAGCAACCTTCTGAACGTCTCTTGCATTTTTTTGGACGTTTTCAAAATACACACTATGTTTTCCACTGAACGCTTCAGCTTCTGATGTATTTTCTTTCTGGGAATTAAAGTAAAGGACTGTTGGAATTTGTGTACTGCAAATGTTTAAGCAGTCTTGCAAATATGCAATATACCGTCACTGGCAAACTTCATGGGTATATTTACGCTGGAACGTTAAGATATTTTTCGGATGAGAAAATATTCTGCCAGAGTCGGGTTCTCGCTGTCAGCACGAGGCACCAGAAAAAATAACGAATGGTAGGGCATTCAGCGCACCAAGTACAGGATTTAAAACATCGTTACTCTGCCGGGTGCGGCACAAGTATTCTACGAAGTTAGGTAGTGTTCCATGACCCCTGAATTTAGCCGCTGGTTTCCGCGAGGACTGCTCGACGATTCCAGTTATCTAAAACTATTGTGATTGCGTATCAGAGAGTGGGAGCCTTTCCAGACACTCGAAAAAAAATGAAAATAAATTTCCCGTACAGCGAATTACATTTAAATGATGCCTTAGCTTTGCTGGGTTAGTCTAAAATGGCCCCTGATATTTATAAGTTAGGTATCACAACATTTACACAACGCAGAAGCAACGTCGTAGCCCAGTGCCCGTAATTGATTGAAGCACATAGTTTGGAGTAGGGTGCAGCTGAATTCTTGAGCTAACATTGTTTTCTCATTAATAACTTCTCGGAGCCCTTAACTAAAGCGGGAAAGCGCGTAAACCTTGTACAAGGAAACGAGGACAACCCAGAACGGTAGTGCATCGAAGCACGTTAAGTCCGCTGACGTGATTTGATGGTGGAAACCTGGCGATACTCATAAAAGACTTATTCACTGCTGCATCGTATTATTGTGTATTTCTTCGCAGTTTTGCTCGAATTAGTTCTACCGCAGGCTGTTGACGTCACAACTACCCCAGAATCAAAGTTCCGCGCGTCTGAGGCGCACCTGTTCTACTCACGTGCCGTCGCGTTCACTTTTCTGGTGATGCACACCACGCTAACACTTCTTCCGCTGCAGGAAACGTACAGAGGTTGGGAGGGGGTAACGCACTGGGACACTACTTTGGGAGATGGGTTCAAATCCTATGCGAACTGAAATGTGCGTTTATTGACTTTTTTGCGGGACTGATCTTCTTTGTGCTGGAAAACATGAGCCACTGTTTTTCACGGAATGGGTCACTTAGGGCTTTTGCTTTACAATGCAGCAGTTCCACGACGTCCTTCACGCGTGGCATTGCTTGCTCTCATTTTCTGGACACTTGATTCGGAGATGCAGGAACAGTGAAGAGAATGGTATTGGCCGTTTTGCGGCTTACGTTTGGCCACCAATGCGAAGGAGGGCCATCGTGGTGTGCTGCGGAAATGCACAGCGTACATGCGAATCCCGACCACCCAAAAAGCGTGCGGGAGAGCACTTGAGAGCCTCCAAACTTTCCTGTCCTTGCTACCTTCCCTTCGTGCTTTACGCGCCTCTCCCTGCGCGTTCACAGATAATTTTGAGAAAAGGCTCAGTAACAAGAAAAAAACAATACATAACGCCAATACATAGCAAAGGTAGGTGCTAGTATATTCAGGGCTCTCATTGGTCTTGAACCTCTCATCACAAGTAATGAATGAAACGCAGTGCACGCGAAGTGGCACGCCATGTAAGCGAACCCTGAGCACGCAAGAAATCGTAAAGCGATGACAATACAATTAGGTTGTTGCACTGTGTCAGGACAAAGACTGATATGATAACGAGTAATAAACACAGGGTTGCACAGCTTCCCACCAGCTGGCGATGCACTTCTGGTGGTTATTCTTGGGGGGGGGGGGGGGGGGGGGGGGGCGAGTGATGTACTCGTAAGAAGGTTTTAGGCGCACCTAGCCGACGGGGCTGTATGTACTGATTTGTAAGGAGGGAAGTGACAAGAGAGCTGACTAATGGAGATTTTGGCGCTGGTAAGGAGATAACGTACATAGTACGCAGAAAATAACTCGGCTGGCGATGATGGATGAGTCTTCCTGCAGTGCCTAGACTGACGATTTCTCGACAGCATCCTCAGTAAGCAAGACCGCACGAGACATACTACGAAGGCAGCATCCACCAAAGGAGTTAAAGGGGGCCATCGAAGACTGAGTAAACATACAGAAGAAAGTCTAAGCAGCGCTATTAAGAAAATTGGGGCTATGCAAGGGCAAACAAGCAAAGACATTTGCTTTGGTCAAAGAAATTCTCATTACTCATGCTGGAGCCGGTCGGTAAGCAAGCTGCACCCGATCCGAATCACCCGAGCGGCCGAAAATGAGGCTCGGTAGGACAATCGGTAAGACAAAAGTAGGAGATGGAAAACAAAAGGAGACGTCTCCTTTCTTCCGTCTATTCAGCTGAGATCGGCCCACGCTCTCACATTACACCGCGTGCTAGGACAATAGAGTGTCTTATTGCTTTCACCATGCCACTCTATCCCGAGGAAGTTCTCTTCGGCGTCTTTGTTATTATTTCGCAACCAAAGGGATGCCTGTTCTCACAAGGCAAAAAAAAATCTACCTTAATCAATGAGGTAAGGTCTCACCCTGGGCTGATGCAGATGGATTAGTCGGTAGTGTTTTTTCCCCCAAGAAAGTAGTATCCGTTTCGAGTTCAGTCAACTGACGCGTTGGACAGAGAAACAATCAGTTTGAAACAGGGATAAGCCCTTGCTGTACTTCCCTTTTCAATTGTTTACCAAGCACCTTACGGCGATGATAAAGAATTCCAGGTCACCTAAACTCTCCTTATGACGTAGTAAACGCGAAATTTGTAGCGTTGAACTGTGGGAAAGATATGCTGGTACTATTTTGTGGTACGTCATGTTTCTAAGCTGCGGTTGATGTGGCGGTGTAGAGTCCGTCGCCGTGTACACTGCGCCGATGAATTTGTAGAAGGAGTGCGTTGTGGGAGGCAGCGCGTTCATACTATGCGCTATTCTGACGTAATGCGTACAGTGGCACTAGTCCGGTGGCGCGCATATGTCCTCTCGTTACCATCATCTCATTTTCCCTTTGCGACGTTTTCCTTGTTCCTGCTACTTGGCCAATTTCCCTTTTCAATTGACCTAATCACTGTGTTCATAAGACCCTACTGGAAAAATGTGGTGCCCTTTCGAGCAGTTGCTGACCTTTTTTTTCATCCTTTGGGCAGTTGACTAAGTTTTGTGTGCAATGAATGCGGGACTCCCGATCAACATTAACTAATTCTTTGTCATTAGCAAAAAAATAATGCCGGCCCAAGCACTTGTCTGTTAATTTGGGGGCAGGGGGGGGGGCGATGTATTCGGCTAAGGCGGCGATAAGGTGATGTGGATATCGATAATGCATGTTATTCGGCTGTACTTGATTTATCATCTTTAAACGTCAAACTGCGCGCACGCATGACACACAGAAAAAGAAGTGACAATATGGACACAGCCACACAAATAGTTTATTGAAAAAATAACGCGAATATATACCCTTTTTGGCACATGCGCAAAAAGGCGTCTGTGTCAGATGGAAGACCGGTTCAAATATTTATACTCATTTTCATACGAAGATATGGACGGGTCAGTGGCGCATTGCTTGTCCTTCTTTCGAATGGAGAAGGACTCAATCAGTTTTTCCTTGCCACCTGTTCTCTGCTTCTGCTCAGTACCAATGTTTGACTCAGAAGGGGCTCGCACATAGAACTTGCCTACGATGGAGCAGCAACGCGACTCGGCGACTGCAAAGCATCTGTTTAACGGGCATTCGGAGAACGCTTGAGCGAATGCAGCTTGAAAGAGCTTCAAGACCCAACGCACCGAAAAAAAAGTGCTAGCAAATGCAGAGTTCATAAAGTAAGGCTAAGGTTTTTTATGAAAATGTGCTCTCGCGCGATATTCGTGGTAAGCGCAGGCAAATCGTCTCGTACTTTTTATTCTTCCTTTTGGTTATGCCTTTGTATCGCCTCGGTTCGACATCATTTCTTTAAACAGGGTTTATTATTCATTTTCACAAAAATCAATGCGACATTAATGTTGACAAAAAGAAAGTGGCAAATATATTTATGTACTTTGCGACAGGCTTCTAGGGCTAAAAGGAACGAGCACAAGAAAGAGGAATGAACAACCGCTAACTAACAACTGGTTTTATTGGCATGACGGGAAACGATCTGTATATGAAAAGAAAGAAGAAAGATGCGTAGATGGGCTTCGCGCAGAAGTTCCTATATGTATCGTTGCACGTTATGGCAAAAAAACAAAAACAAGTTGTTACCGGCCTGCCAAGCACTCTTTCTTGTGTTCGTTCATTTTTAGCGTTAAAACTATGTCGCAAAGTTCACAGCAACTCGCCCAGAAGCACGTCCTTCATAAGCATCTTTATGTACTTGTGTTTTTCTTGAAATATGCCCAATACTGACTGTGAGATACGAACGCTGACTTGTAGGAACCGCGCCCCCAGTCGGAGTATTTTCGAAAGGTGATATCCATGTGCCCTACATCTTCGGGCTCGCTGTTGTGCGAAAACAGTAGCCTCACTTAGGTTTTATTATCTCTCACTTCTTCCTTATTAGCTCCTATGTTACCCTGCCAAAGGACTGGGAGGTCGGCAGAAAAAAGAAAGGGCTTATTTATAGTTTCCAGAAGCTGTCTTTTGTATCTTCAATGCTTAAGTTATGTGTACCTCTTTGGTTTGTTGTACCTTGATGTAAAAATAGAGCGACTATTTATTTTAAGAAAAAAGGCGGCACTCTTAATTATTCTTTCGTGAGCTGTACCTCGGTAACATGTTGCTCTCTGTATTTACTGAAGTTTTCTATTGCTCGCTATGTAGCTTTCTAGGTATCCCGTGGCGTTCTTACAAAATTAAAGCAGTTCCACTCAACGGGAAAGCTGTCGGAAGCGCGGAGCAGTGATTCGCCAGTGGTGCCTTTGTGTTTTTTTTTCTGAGTACTTTATGTTTGGGTTGTATTTTGCAACGCTGCCTGTATAACACTGCTTTATTCAAGCGGCGTTGCTCCTACTCTAACGCCAAGACGGGCTGTGGCGCCCTCTCGTGAATAGCATCAGCCTGGCATTGATACCGAAAGTCGTCAAGAGAGGGCGCCCCAACATCTCAAAAGGCTTATAAAGAGACAATACATTAAGGTGTTGTTAATTTCGGGTAAATAATGGATTACTTCACAATCTTTTATGTATTTTATATTATTGGGAACTATGGCAACCGCGGAGCGCAAAAAATAGTTTGAATATGATTAACGTGCACCATTGTGGAGAAATAGTATATACATAAGCTTCGAAATGCGTGGAACCCAGGTTCGATCTCGGCCAGTGGAAGCAGTTTTCTTTTCGATGCCTCTGTTTGGGTGCGTGATACAGTGACCCCGGACCAGCTGCGACGACGAGCAGGGCCCCTGATGTGCTCCGCACTCAGTAACATTAGGTTGGAGGAAATACAACGTTAGTTTCTATTTCATCAGAATGCAGTGAATGCCTTCCACGCACTCAAGCATGAACGCGTGCGTTCGCGCGCCAACTAAAATGTACACTATAGGGAGTTGCTACAAAAGGACTACAGAAAATGAACACGTCTGAAACCAGCACAGTGAAACACAGTGAGATCATGGAATAAAATATCTGAAATAGTACATATTGGTATAAGTTATTGAAAACCCCTTGGGATTTGCTCTTGGCCCTGTACAACGCCGGTGGGATACTCCCATTTGCTTCGAAAGATCACTCGCAAAGCGCCTGAACTTCCTGCCCCCAGCTGCTTCTCGGAGTGGCAGAAGTTGCCAGCCTGTTTTTCATCGTTTGGGTTTGTATGGAGAGCACAACGGAATACTCGTTGCGGGATGGGAGCGCCCTGAATAGGGATGTTTGTGTTCTCTATCGATTCCCAACAGACCGAATGCGACGAGTTCGATGCGGCGAGCCGTCGCGTGTGTTCGTGTCTGGTGTACAGGTAATGGTTGTCCTCGCGACAGATAGAGGACGGCGACACACAGCGCACGAGAAAAACAAGCTGGCGATCTGAGTTGTATGCACTTCTTCGCGATAGGGGAAGCAAACATTGGGTTCTTCTATCTAGCCTACACTGTTTGCTTATCTGATGAGAATTGTGCAAAGTGTGTCTACTGGTTTATCGTACCGGCCGTACATTTAGGGATATTTTCATTTAGGGGTCGCTGTCCCTCGTGGGTCGAAGGTTGGTATAACGACGTTCTTTGTGAAAAAAAAAAAAAACATTGGGTGACTGTCTGCTTTCCTCGCTGCGCATGCCATTAAAACGCGATAGTCTCCTGCCCCCTCCCCCCCTGTCATGTCACTGTCTTTCATTTCTCTGTTCCCCTTCTGGCTCTCTCCCGTATCCCCCCTCCCTTCTTGCTGCTCCCATAATCACTGGAATGTAGGTTTTGTGAATTCAATTAATTATTAAAGACAATAATCTTTCTTGGGCTACTTAATCCCAGAAATTTTGGTGTGTCTTTATGTCTATTTGTCTGTCTGTCTGTCTGTCTGTCTGTCTGTCTGCCTGTGACTTGCTTCATCCACCCGGCCAAAGTTAAAGGAAGTCAGCGCAATATTCTTATATACTCACAGCAAAATGTAAACGTCTAAGTCCGTTTTATATGTTCATACTTTTCAACACTGTTGAACAAGAACAAGACAGTAGGCAAATATAAGACAGAAAATTAATTCACAAGGGATATTTACATTGTTCTTTTATAAAAAAAATCATAGGTGCTTGGTTTTTGCGAAATGTGATACTATGTCTACTGCTGAAAAAAATTCACACCGTCGCCTGCTGTCGCCCGCGCCACTATAGCTTCTGGCAGCATTTTAAGACATCAAACGGCAACAGTTGCGAACGGTTCCACTAGATACATTCCACGTTCTGCTTTGAACGCATGTGGACTAGGGCAACGCGGTTCTATAAACGTTGAAGTAGGGAGCCTCGATTCACGCACGTCTCCGCCGTACGGCAGCGCTGACATCGAGGCACCCAGCCTGGAGCAGTGGAACGCGGTAAATTTAAATTGGCTTGAGCAAACCTTTACCTTGTTTTCCTTGGGAGGAGCACGACGCAAGAGGGACAACATGAGCGGTGAGCGGGAAAGCGAAGGGAGGCATTTACGTGGCAAACGTCGACAAAGACTATCGTCTTTTGTCGAAATGTGCGAGGAAAGGAGCATATACGCGGCCAGTTTTTTTTTTTTTTTTTTTGCTGTATTTGCAATGTTCGCGTGCCGTCTGCTTGGACAGCAGATGGGTTTCCGCTTTCGCGTACTATATAAAAACTTCATATGAAGTGAAATCAGGGCTTTTTATTATTTGCTGGTTTTCACCGTTGGATTTCCTTTAAAAGCCCAAAGTTTCCTATAATACCTGACTCTATTATCATCTTCCTTTAAAGGTTGCTCCTTTTCATGCCACAAAGAAGAGAATGATAATTTCTCATCTACAGGGTGCACAAGTTTGTGCACAAACGTCCGTGTTCTGTGTATGGTTAAAAGTGCTTCAGAAAAATAGCGGCGTCATTTGCAATCTCTGACCCAAAATACAGAAGGCTAGGGATAAAACAAATTGTTTTCCGCCTAAATCAGACTAAAAGAGGGATTTAACGCTTTTTGCGAGAAGGTATAACAGGCATAAAGTTAATTACCTGGAGGAATATTTGTAGAATAACCCCAAACTTCATAGCAATGCCGAAAAATAATTCCATTCGTCTTCCTCAATAATTATGTATGAGTTGATAGGATACTTTGGAAGACGAGTGTTCGTTAATTTGGGAATTAAATCGTTCTTCGCCTAAACCGCAACAGGCAGCTCTGGTGCACTGCTCTGCCGTAAACCTCCCATAGCGGAGACGCCTTCCTACAGAAGCGGCTTAAGTTGGCTCATGTTTTACCAACCTAAAAACAACATTCAGAAACGTGCAGATTGAAACGGCATAAAATAGCGGGAAATAGGACACCGCATTTAATGTCTTGTTTGAAAGCTTGATTTACCGCTATAAGAGCGGGGTACAACTAACTGAGATAGTTGGCACTTGTTCATGCGTGCCTACTACTAAAGGAAGCCGAGACTAAAAGAATAGGCACTGATAGACAACACCATTTGCTTCTAACAACTTCTTGTCTTCCTATTCCTTCCGAAAGGCTCTATGCTTACATACGAAGAGCACTTCCTCATTCGGAAGAAATGAAGCCACTTGTAGCAGCTGGACATCGATCCTCCTCTTTGATAATGAACGGGAACTCTTGGACACCCGCTAGCAAAGAAATATATTTTTTGTGCAATTGGTGCAATCCCCCTGTCCAATTTTTCTGTGCCTTCTTTTCTGGTTACCTTCTGCGTACATTTCGCTTCACTTTGTTTTTTTTTCTTCCTTGCGTTGCACGGCACGAACGTGGTAAAGCCCCTCGTTTGCAAATATACTTTTTTTGTTCATTACAGAGGACGGGGAAAGTTGATAGTAGCCTTATGCGGCAGCTATTACGTCTGTTTTTCTGGATAGTCAGATCTTGCACTGTGGAAAATACGAACACGACCCAGACGTTATATACCGTTAAAAAATTCTGGAGACATTGTTTTTATTGAACAATAGAGGCACCAAATGCTTGAAGAAGTAAGCCGAAAAAACTCTATGTCTTGCCAAGTACACGTTCACATTGCTGTAGATCAAACCGGAATACGCCATGAATATGACCTAAAGACGCAACGAAGAATCTCTCTTTGGACCGGACAATGAAAAATGAGAGCGCTAAAATCGTCACGTTATTTGACTGATATCTGTTCATCCGCGTGTTTTGCAAAGGCTAGTCCATGTCTCAAAATTCGTTCTCGAAAGACCCTCCCAAATAGAACTACAGATAAGCATAAAGAAGTTCTGTTGTACTTTATTTTCTACCCTACGAGTATCTTGCCTCTACGCCTAATTAAAAAATCGTCGGGAAAAATATTTAAAACCAGTTTTTCAGCCTCTCCGCTGTACCTAACGTACTGTACTATCTCTCGCTCTTTGTCGCAGGCGTTATATGCACTCAAGAACAATTACTTTTACGGCAATTGTAGACGCTTAACATGGCACTGTACTAGAACCAACAGGTAGTTAATTTGCCCCCATGGCAGTGGGAGGGCTTCTTAGTCCCGAAGCCTCTGGGCCGTAGCTGCGAGGCAGGCCCTTTTGACGAGCTCAAGCTGATCACCGGAGTCAGGGCTGGCTAGCACACCTTCGCACTGCTCATGACTGGAGTAGGGGATGGGTGTAAGTAAATGATTGTGGGAGCAGTTCAAGATAATGCGGCACAGCGTGCAAGGTTCGGGTCAGAATTTCAATGTGGCGGAGTAGGAGGATGGGGTGTGTGGCGTGGAGGGCCGTGCCGCGTAGGGATATTTGTTGGCAAGACGGCGGCGGCAAGTGGTCGCTTCTTCCTTATGTAGCTTGTCGTAGGCCTGGGGTAAAGTGCGGCGTTCGAGGCGGTAGTGTCGGAATATGTCTTTGTATGTTCGACGTGGTACTCTTCCGAAGGTGACGGGGGTGTGCTGAAGGGGAACGCCCGGAAATTCGCGCGGGCAGCGGCATGAGCAGCTTCATACATCTCCAGACATTCATGTCGCGGGGTCCACAGAATGAAGTGGCCAGGAAGGTTACGGAAAGTAAAAAAGAATGCGAAGACCAGAGGATGCGATGAGGCTGGTGGTGTGAAGCCAACAGGCAGCTTCAGAGCGGGTGACAACAGGGATAGAATCTTGAGCAGTAGTGGCAGCGAGGGCTATGGTGATTTCTTCTGCTTTTGTGGGATCTTTGGTGACGACAGTTGTTTGGTGGTTTAAGGTTGTAACTGCGAAGGCTGGTCCGGAGTTGTACTTGGCTGTATCAACGTACCACATGTCTTCGGGGTTCACCTAAAGCACTTTGTGAAGCACTCGCACGCGGGTTTGTCGCCGACCTTGGTTGTGAACGGGGTGCCTATTCGGGGCGTTAAGGCGACAGAGGTAAAAATGCGAAGTTCCAGTGGCATCCGCTGACGAGGGTTATGCGTATCCGGTAGTTCGTTGCCAACTGAACGGAGTAGATGGCAGTCAGTGGGCGTCAACTTGAGTCGTTCAATTTGATGATGGGCCCAAGGCTAAGACAAATTGCACATAAATCTCAGGCGTAGATTTCGGGCTCAACGCAGCTATTTCAGAGCTGATTACTCAGACGTTATGCAGCCAAGTGAAGGGATTTTCTCCACAGCTAATATTGAGGGGAAAAGCTTGTGCCTAGTTTCAAGATAACAACGTTTATCTACCAGGTTAAGGAGCCATAGGACCTACCCCATAGAAACGTGTGCCCATACACAATGAATTAGACAAGAAATTCACAGTTCTGCAAGAACTTTTCGCAGCGTTGATATATGGGTTAACGTCTTGCTCTGTCCAAAATATCACGCTTCTGTTATGATTCTATTAGGTTCCTGAACGGTTGCAGTTTTGAATGGGAAAGCTTGGTGTCAGCTACGCTTGTTAGATTTTGCAAGCTTACTATTGAGCCGTTTCAAGAGCATAACATAGACGTAGCACAAGCAGCTAGCAAAGCAACTTTGCAAGGTAAGCTAATATACATAAGCAATTTTTCACAGTGGGCTTCATTAATTTAACTCTTAATCATAAAAATCCCTGCCTTGCATACACAAGTGAATTGAGAATACTGAGCCGGTGATCAAACTGAGTCGGTGATCCCCACTCTTCTTCTCTTTACAAGTGAAGAAGAGTGGGGAATTGCTCTAGCCAGGTTAGATTGTTATCATTCTGCATAGACAACTCTTTCTTCCCAAAAATATTGTCTGTGAACAGCAGGTAGTGATCTGGAGCAGTGAAATCAGCGGAAGAGACATAATGGATACGCAACAAAGGATCACCGGGTACAGCTACACAAGCAAACCGGGTGAAGCAGAAATCAGGCTGGAACCCGGCGTAAAGCACGGGCATCGTATAAACTGACCGCTTAACAATAAATAGTGGTTGAAGCTCAAACTTAGGCACAAAAGAATGTTCACAAAAGACGTAATGGTAATAAATAGTGCCCAGTGAGAGGAGTACAACTGGAGCAAACAAGTCAGAACAGATGGAGATGACAGGTCAAAAGAAAAAGAAGGTTGTCGCTTGCGCTTCCTAGCTGAATAGGAAGAAGTGAATAGGGTAGCGGTGTAGAGGACGCGTGGTGTCTGACGTTTCCGATTAAGTTACAAGTAAGGCGCCAGCTGCTTACCTTCTAGAGATTTCACCCGACTTCATTTTCCAGCAATTCACGCGCCTTGGTAGGAATGGAAACACTGGAGCGATGCTTGGATTGTTTTTCTTTTCACCTTGAGTTGGGATACTGAGTTGGTTGTTCTGCAACTCTGTTGTTAAGTAAGAGTCAGTTCGCCCAAAACAATAGTTTGGCCATAGGGCTTTTTCGCGCTCAGATATCGTACATGGCGCAAACCGACGTTGATAACCAGTAATCACGTGGTTTGCCCGCTGAAATACCTGCTCCATCGAGGACTACCGGCTCCTGCTGCTAAATGCATGCCTGCTGTGTGGGAAGGCTGTAGGCACGGAAGGGAGATTTTAAGTGCAGATCACTTTATGGGCTCTCCTTGTCATCTTAGCTCGCTAACGCTCGATGCAACTGCCGGAATCAGGCGTCGCAGCGAGATAACGGACCCAAATAGAGCCTTCTGTACCGGGGTCAGGGAGTTGCGCTGAGGCTTCTAAAACCACGCGGTTTAAATAGTCGTAACTGTTGAAACTTCGTGCAAAGGAAACTAAGGTATATTTCAGGCAAAATCTGTGTATATAACCGGCATCCCCCCGTTCATTAAGTTAGGAACAGCTCGTTGGGTTGGTTTTTACGATAGTAAGCGAAAAAAGCGGCCGCGCAAGAAAGAAATGGCGTGTTCGAAATGACGCAAAAAGGCTCCAGCCATGCAAAAAAAAAAACACGTTCGAAATGACGCAAAACAGCTCCAGCATACGAAATTAAAGCAAGCGAAAAAGAGCAGAACTTCCGCAGGCGCAGTTTCAGGCAGGGGGCGCGCGAGCACTGCGAAGGCGAGAAATTTGAAATGCATTAGGTGGCATCATTGAGCGGATAAAGGCGCTGCAGCACATTCTGGCGAATCACTGCTCTACACTTCCGACAGCTTTCACATTGAGTGGAACGGCTATAATTTTTATTTTCCTGATTGTTGACCACGTAATGGGGAGAGAGGAAAAGAGTGAGTGAGTGAGTGAGTGAGTGAGTGAGTGAGTGAGTGAGTGAGTGAGTGAGTGAGTGAGGGAGTGAGTGAGTGAGTGAGTGAATGAGTGAGTGAGTGAGTGAGTGAGTGAGTGAGTGAGTGAGTGAGTGAGTAAAACGTTTAATAGATCAGAGTAAAAACAAATAAAAGAAACATGGCCTTTTCTCCATTAAGAAATCCCCGATCTGCCACCGCTGCTGGGGCCCGTGAGAATAAACGCTCTTGAAATTCAGGCCCCGTGCTGTTCAATCCGCCCTCCCTCTGCTCCGTTGACGGAAAGCAAAGCCGCATTCCCACAGAAGGTGGTACATGGTGCAGGGAGTCTGGAAAGAAGAGCAGTTCTAGGGGCATTGGGTGGGAGAGATTATTGATAGCTTAGGATGTGAAATAGTTCCCCGTTTCAGGGAGTTTTTGTGCCATTTTCGTTCGACCAGTCCTCTCGGCCAGCAGGATTTGATCTTGAAGTGAAGAGCTGCACACCAGTATATTTAGCGGTACTTCAAGCAGTATTTCCTGAGTTGATCAGTTGTAGAAAATGACTTTGAGCATTGTTTTTTGAAGACCAACTTCGCGGAGACATGTCTTTGTGTGCATGTATATTTAGGATTGTGCGTATTTTAACAGCAGAGCCATTTAGGCCGAGTTTTCTTCGTCCGTCACACCAAACAATCTCGAAGCGTCAAAAAAAAAGAAGGGGGAGGGGGAGGCGGGGTTAGGGAGGTCCCGGGAACCGATCCTTGGCCCTTACGCCGCGAAACCAGCCACCTAACCACTGGGCCACCGCACCCCTAAAGGCCCGAGAGATACGGGGTTAGCAGCGGCGGGAAACAATAGAATGTGCAACTAAATGGAAAGAAAGAAAACGGTTCTCGTTGCCGGAATCGAACCTGAGTTCCTCACGTTATGAAACCGTTGTTTTTCCGGTTGAGTAATCATTGCATTCATACCGCATAGCACTTCCCTCGGGTTGGCAGCGCGGGCGTTGGCTTTGAATTTGGCCGCTGGTTCTAACGCGTGCCAACGCGGTCCCCTCCGGGACAGATGTGACAGCATGCGGATGAAACTATCCGGGCCTGCCAGTCATGGAGAACTTCTAGAGGCAAGTTCGGAAAGAATTGTGAAGTACGACAGCAGGGTCTCCGTCGAAGAGAGACGGGCCGCCAGCTCCGCTGCTTCTCCATCCTTGCACCACTAGTGCGAGCAGCGCCAATTTTATCTTTTAAATTTGTTTTTGTTGCTAACATTTCGAAATTCTTCGCTCACAAAATTGAGACTAACTGCTTTCCATATGCCTTCCTCGACGTTCTTGAGTTTTAGATTTTCTTTCAATTCATTCAGCAACATCAGCGAGTACCTCTGATCAAATTGTGATAAGTCACGTGCACTGCGACGTCTTCGGTCCTGGAAGTATCCTTTTCTGCCTACCTCTCTTTAATTTCATTTTCTTAGTGAACGTGCAGTGACAGTTGTTCTGAAAACACCATGAATGACAAACAATGCCTCCTGCATACGACAAAACAGGAGAATAAATGATGTTTCAAGTATGTATTGAGACAAATGGCCTTACAGTTGACAGGGCCTTCCTCGTAGTCGACTTGTACGAGCGAAAAGCTTCGTACGGGCTTCAGCTCGGACAAAAACAAGGAGAACTGCTATATCCTATGCACACCTACACCAGAGTGATGAAAAAAATCGGTCCTATGTTCTTCCCTGGATATAATACTTGGTAAATGCGTGATGTCGAAGGAATGCTAGACTGCTAAGAACGTTTCACAAAAAGTACTTTCCTAGCTCGGCTCGGGAATGCGCTTCTATTTTTACGAACGAAATATAGAAACATCAGAAAAAATGATATTCTTATGTTTTTACCTTGTTAGTTATATTTAATTGCGAAAGAGCTTAACATTAAATTATAAAGGAGCATCGTAAAGAAAGTTAAACTGCCAGTTGTTTTGGCGCACGTACTTTTACCTGAAAAATATCCGCATAAATACGCTCCCTTCGTAGGTTTGTCCACCAGTTTGTTCGCCAGTGTTTGCGGAAACTTTTAAGGAAGGAATGTAGTCCTTGGGGAATTCAAAGGAGACTGCGTGGAGGTAGGTTTCTGGCTTCGACTATACGATGACATTCTATCTCTCCCCCTGAAAACGTGGGGCAAGGAGTGTTGCTCGCATCAGCCAATCTCCTTCCCCTATTGCAGTGTAACAAGCATGGCTCTATGCTTGCTTAGCCTACAAGACTTTCCAGTCTCTTTGTTCTTCTCCTCTTCCTCTGGTCAAGCAATTAATTGATTAATATTTGCAGTTGCGAAACTTTTCTCGCTCTCTCCCTCCTTTTTTCCCCAACAAAGATTTTTCGCCACCAAAGTTCTGTTTTGTTAACAAAATATTTTTGAACGTGTAAATATAACTCACATAAATGTAAGAGATATACGAAGCAAGGACTGCATTTTATCGCGTAGCGTTGGTTGCACAGAATCCCTCCCCCCCTTCAGCCAGGACCCTGCAGTTCCACAAGAATGCATGTTTGCCGAAAGTTACACCTGCAATTGATATAATAGCGTAAATGGAGATAATTAGTCTGACAGAATTTAGAAGAACCAAAAAATAGGAAAGTACAAGAAAATAAACATAACAAAAATGATGTGACAAAATAAAAAAAATGTACATCTCATGCATGTCCGCCCCCCCTCCTCCCCCCCCCCCAAAAAAAACAAACAAACAGAATTTAACGAAAATTTCCGCATACGAACGTTCAAATATAAAAACAGCGAGAATGGCGAACCGTGTACGTCCTGCATTTACAGAAATACAGGTTCGGAGGAAGTAACATCTTTAATCGTATAACACCGTAAATGAAGATAACTGACCGGACAGAATTTTGAAAAACTAAATCAGAAGAAAAATAGGAAAAAATAGAATTTTACCAAATACAATCTGACGATACCCAGAAAATGCATACGATACATCCCCTTAAAAAACTGACGAATAAATAAAAAAGAAGTGCACAAAAGAACGCTCAAATTACGAATTAAAACAGCGAAAGCGGCGAAGCGTGTAACGCCCTCCATTTCCACAAAAAGTTCGATTTGGCGCTAGTAACACCTTTAATGGTTATAATAACGTAACTGTTGCTCGGGCAGAATTTTGAAAAACAAAGAAGTAGAAAAAATAGAAGAAACAAACTTTAAAAATTGATCTGACAAATTAAAATATGCGTCTTATACATCTTCCCCAGAAATCGAAGAGTGAACAGAAAAGCCCCGCAGGAGAACGTTGGAAATACTAACAAAAAATAGAGTAAACGGACCAACTCTGCTGTACCCCTTGCACCTTCGAAAAAAAGAACATAATTACCAATGTAAAGGTACTTCCTCGCTGTAATGGTGTAAATTAAGATGATCGAAAAAACAAACAATTGAACACATACGAATAAAATATTCCAACGACTTTCTCAACTCATAGCCATATTTGGATGAAGAACTCGCACTCATAAGGAATCATAACTAGGCATTAATACACAAATCTCAGAATTTCTGCTGATTTTTTTTTATTCTCGTAGTAGGAGTGGTCTGGATGCTCATTTGTGTGGCCACCCTGTGGTCTTGCATACGCTAAGTATGGTTTGTTTTTCTTCGAAAGTCCCTCTAACCTCCCTTATTATATTGATTGAGTACCTCTACTACTTCAAACCTTTTGTCAAGTCCGAACAGCACGCCGAAGAAAAATGTAAATAAATTTTAAATAAAAATTAAAGCAACGTATTCCTTGGCGACGCAGAAAAGGAGTGAAAACGATATAATGGTGTCTGATATAAAAAGAAATTTTGCGAGCGCACGACTGCCCGTGCTATAGCACGACGCATATTGCCTTTATCTTGCGTTCCGCTAATTTCACGTTCGAAGAAATGTGGCTCAAAAGCAAACGAAATCGTCAAAACCTTGCGCGAACACAACTCCGATTACCAGCGTTTGCGAATCAATGAATACTGCGAGAAAGTTTTCCCGATAAAAAAACAGAAAACGGAAGGATGGCGCCGTGTCTTCAACCTCTACATTCCATTTTTTCGCTCGTAAACGGGAAAAAGTTACACATAAGTTGGTTATAGTTTCGCTTCAGATAACTTAGAATCGATCGAAGGAAAACTTTCTTCTGCAAGGTACTAGAACTTTTTCTCGCCTTTTTTTTTTTCATTTACAATGCATATAGGAATTACGCGGTGTCTGCGTTCCATCAACGCAAGTTCTCGGAGCACCGATCTTTGCCGTTATTTTTCAAAGATTCCGTCTCATTTTTGTTGTTCTCTAGTCTGCGTAGTTCCATCTTCGTCGCCTCGAACTTACTGCGTATTCTCATTTTTTCTGGTTTCATGCTGTACTTCCAGTACAAAAACGCTCACTGGAGTGTGCGCTTTCCTTTTTAGTTGAAAAGACGCTCAAATTTTACGGTGACATGCTCTATATTGGACAATTACTTACAAAGCATCGAATTTCAGCGGTCGTGAACATTCTACACACTATCCACCACACTTGAAAGTTGTTCCAGGAAAGGAGAGATATCGATTCAAATCAGAAAACCGGTTCCCCTAAAAAGGAAAAAAGACGAAGGTAGCGAAGCGAGCCGAATGGAATCAGGGGATGGCAGAAATGGGATTTATCAACTCTGCCGAGGAAAAAATTGGAAGGTTTTTGCACCGGCTCAAAATATTATGCTGCACTTGAAATCGATTTCTGCCCGAGGTCTTCCGCAACGTAGTGGTCTCCCGCAAGCAGCGAAAAGTTCGGTTATGATAAAGTTTTGCGTGGTCCTTTGGAATCTTGAAGATGGCGGGTAGAAAACTTTTTAAGAAGTTCAGCACGAACTCGACGCCCCGCTTCATTAAATAATTCGGCTTTCTACGAGTCAGTGGATGAAACTGAAGGTTTTCAAATGAAGAACCAGTTTTAATTTTTTTTTTGAATTTTTAACACTAATCAAGACGCCAATAAAATTGTTTTATAGTTATCGTTCGAAACAAGGTGGTAATCATACAAACTTCAGGCGCCATTCTTTTCACGTCTAGCCGAAAGCAATGAAGGAGCCGCTGTGGCATGCGGAATATCACACGTGTAGGGTATTTGGCTCAGAGCGAGTACGCACACATGCCAGCCCATTCTCATACGTTTTCAGCGAAGCTGTATGTATATGACTAGTCTAGAGGGGCAGTTTCGCGCCCATTGGCAAAACCTCCTACCGCTGTATTTGTAAAAGTATGCCATTGTTTTTGGCCCCGTCACACCCTTCACCAGGTTTTGACAGGTCAGCTCTCGGCGCGCGGCAGAAAGATGGGTGGGCGTCCGGGTGTCGCTCTGACGCACGAGAGAGAGAGAGAGAGAGAGAGAGAGAGAGAGAGAGAGAGAGAGAGAGAGAGAGAGAGAGCTCTTAATTAGAAGAAAGCATAGAGGTCTGCAGGCATGTAGTCGCCTACATGCTACTCTGCGGGGATGGGGTGAAGGGAATAAATGTTCTAAAGGAAGCAGGCTGATAAAGAGGGGAAAAAAGGAAGAGGTAAAAAACAAGGTAACATGGAGTGTTCCGTGGGTCACGTAAAATCCGTGCTAAGAGAGACCCGTGTGGTGCCTCTAACAGATGCATTGTTTAAAGTCGATGGATGCACTTGGATCGTGTGTGACAAGCACGTGGGTGCGCAAGTGTGTGGCGTCGCTGTATAAATAAAGGACAGAATGTGCCCGTTTCCGTCTCTCCCGAAGCTGCAAAATGACGAGTACGTTGCCTGAGGGGATGTCTGGAGCGTGCAGACCAGTGATGGAATTGAGATATCCACGGTGTACATATTAGCAGGCCGGTCCATTGGCGATGTATCAGAGCTTCATGACGCCAAGATTCGGGTGAACCGCTCGTCACGATACTACCCCTGCTGCGGTGGTGGTGTCAGATCTCAATGAGAATAATTTGGAACCACGGAGAGAAGGCTCCATGCGCTCCTTGTTGAAGGAGTTTGGTCTGCGATGTCACACTGATGTGAGCCAACCAACAAAAGAGCGGCATTCGTGCTTAGACCTGACATTGTCCAGGGATGTGTCGGTGGTTGTGACTGCACCACACACTTCACATCGCAGTGAAGAAAAAGCTATCGCTGCCACATTTACAAATCAATAAAGATAAAAGACTGTCAGGGGTATTAGAGGATGTATTCACAGTATTTACACGGTATAGCCAGCGCAAGGAGCCGCGCAGCGATAACGAGCAGACTGTCCTCAAGCCGATAGAAGAACGTCCCCTTTCTCTTTTCCCATCCCAGCAATAAATCAGCGTGCAGAGTTGCCGAAACCTATCGCGGTTCGCCAATCTGTCCACTACCGTCGCAAAACAATACAGCTTTTATAACCCAAAGATACATTTAGGAGAAAGTGCCGTTGATTTATGCTCGTCATAGGTAACCATAGCTGTTGAGCGTTGCTTAATCGAATGCAATAAGGAACGACCGCTTCAAAGCCGCTTGAGCGGAAGAACAGGATACTTGGTTCAGCCTTGCTTTCCGTCTAAAATAAGGCATTTCGTTGCAAGTAAGCACCAGCCGTTTGTTTGAGGGTAGAACTACCGCCGGCAATTAAATCGTGCACCCCTCTGTCTAACGGCGGCAACGGCTGACCGTGAAGCTTTTTTGTGATGGATTCTTTGGTTGGCCAAACCACATTATCCCATTGCTCCTGAAAGGAATGAAGTAATCGGATAGACGCAGGCTTCTCAACGCGAGGTACCCAGGTTCGATTTCTGCCAAGGAAAGCCTTTTTTAGGGGCGAAGCTCCTCATGCTCGGGCCCTGTCCCGCCCCTCGTAGCGCCGTGTACATACCGCTGATGATGATTGTGGCAGGATGACCCTAGGGATTGGCCAACCAAAGATTGGACGAAGAGGTCAAAACATTCAACGCGTTCGTTGCGAGCCAACAAGGAGGAGAGGAAGAAGAAGAGGTTGTCGTCCGTCGTCTGCGAGCTCAAGACACGTACCAGGGGTACGCGGCACAAGACGATCTGCAGAAGGCGACGGCCAAGGTGGCTGAAATGTCACACACCGAATTGGCCAACTTACCCATGTAGATTCTCATCGTCCCAAACAAGCCCTACATGATCACCACAAACATCGACGTCATCGACGGGCTTGTCAATGGAGCGGTCGGAAATCTCAAGCTTTGCGAGCGAGCAGTGGTGGTCTTGACACGGCGGCGCCCTGTTTCGATCCCACGACTCTCTGGCCGTGACGGGAGGTACCTGGCGCTTTTCCCGCTGCGCTACAAACCGAGACGCGAGCATGGCTACAAACGCGCCTTATATCCTTCACTCATTCAGATGGTGCGCGCCTTCAAGAAGACCTATAACAACGTGTCGAGTGCCATTGACGCGGCGGCGCCCGGTTTCGATCCCACGACTCTCTGGCCGTGACGGGAGGTACCTGGCGCTTTTCCCGCTGCGCTACAAACCGAGACGCGAGCATGGCTACAAACGCGCCTTATATCCTTCACTCATTCAGATGGTGCGCGCCTTCAAGAAGACCTATAACAACGTGTCGAGTGCCATTGACGCGGCGGCGCCCGGTTTCGATCCCACGACTCTCCGGCCGTGACGGGAGGTACCTGGCGCTTTTCCCGCTGCGCTACAAACCGAGACGCGAGCATGGCTACAAACGCGCCTTATATCCTTCACTCATTCAGATGGTGCGCGCCTTCAAGAAGACCTATAACAACGTGTCGAGTGCCATTGACGCGGCGGCGCCCGGTTTCGATCCCACGACTCTCTGGCCGTGACGGGAGGTACCTGGCGCTTTTCCCGCTGCGCTACAAACCGAGACGCGAGCATGGCTACAAACGCGCCTTATATCCTTCACTCATTCAGATGGTGCGCGCCTTCAAGAAGACCTATAACAACGTGTCGAGTGCCATTGACGCGGCGGCGCCCGGTTTCGATCCCACGACTCTCTGGCCGTGACGGGAGGTACCTGGCGCTTTTCCCGCTGCGCTACAAACCGAGACGCGAGCATGGCTACAAACGCGCCTTATATCCTTCACTCATTCAGATGGTGCGCGCCTTCAAGAAGACCTATAACAACGTGTCGAGTGCCATTGACGCGGCGGCGCCCGGTTTCGATCCCACGACTCTCTGGCCGTGACGGGAGGTACCTGGCGCTTTTCCCGCTGCGCTACAAACCGAGACGCGAGCATGGCTACAAACGCGCCTTATATCCTTCACTCATTCAGATGGTGCGCGCCTTCAAGAAGACCTATAACAACGTGTCGAGTGCCATTGACGCGGCGGCGCCCGGTTTCGATCCCACGACTCTCTGGCCGTGACGGGAGGTACCTGGCGCTTTTCCCGCTGCGCTACAAACCGAGACGCGAGCATGGCTACAAACGCGCCTTATATCCTTCACTCATTCAGATGGTGCGCGCCTTCAAGAAGACCTATAACAACGTGTCGAGTGCCATTGACGCGGCGGCGCCCGGTTTCGATCCCACGACTCTCTGGCCGTGACGGGAGGTACCTGGCGCTTTTCCCGCTGCGCTACAAACCGAGACGCGAGCATGGCTACAAACGCGCCTTATATCCTTCACTCATTCAGATGGTGCGCGCCTTCAAGAAGACCTATAACAACGTGTCGAGTGCCATTGACGCGGCGGCGCCCGGTTTCGATCCCACGACTCTCTGGCCGTGACGGGAGGTACCTGGCGCTTTTCCCGCTGCGCTACAAACCGAGACGCGAGCATGGCTACAAACGCGCCTTATATCCTTCACTCATTCAGATGGTGCGCGCCTTCAAGAAGACCTATAACAACGTGTCGAGTGCCATTGACGCGGCGGCGCCCGGTTTCGATCCCACGACTCTCTGGCCGTGACGGGAGGTACCTGGCGCTTTTCCCGCTGCGCTACAAACCGAGACGCGAGCATGGCTACAAACGCGCCTTATATCCTTCACTCATTCAGATGGTGCGCGCCTTCAAGAAGACCTATAACAACGTGTCGAGTGCCATTGACGCGGCGGCGCCCGGTTTCGATCCCACGGCTCTCTGGCCGTGACGGGAGGTACCTGGCGCTTTTCCCGCTGCGCTACAAACCGAGACGCGAGCATGGCTACAAACGCGCCTTATATCCTTCACTCATTCAGATGGTGCGCGCCTTCAAGAAGACCTATAACAACGTGTCGAGTGCCATTGACGCGGCGGCGCCCGGTTTCGATCCCACGACTCTCTGGCCGTGACGGGAGGTACCTGGCGCTTTTCCCGCTGCGCTACAAACCGAGACGCGAGCATGGCTACAAACGCGCCTTATATCCTTCACTCATTCAGATGGTGCGCGCCTTCAAGAAGACCTATAACAACGTGTCGAGTGCCATTGACGCGGCGGCGCCCGGTTTCGATCCCACGACTCTCTGGCCGTGACGGGAGGTACCTGGCGCTTTTCCCGCTGCGCTACAAACCGAGACGCGAGCATGGCTACAAACGCGCCTTATATCCTTCACTCATTCAGATGGTGCGCGCCTTCAAGAAGACCTATAACAACGTGTCGAGTGCCATTGACGCGGCGGCGCCCGGTTTCGATCCCACGACTCTCTGGCCGTGACGGGAGGTACCTGGCGCTTTTCCCGCTGCGCTACAAACCGAGACGCGAGCATGGCTACAAACGCGCCTTATATCCTTCACTCATTCAGATGGTGCGCGCCTTCAAGAAGACCTATAACAACGTGTCGAGTGCCATTGACGCGGCGGCGCCCGGTTTCGATCCCACGACTCTCTGGCCGTGACGGGAGGTACCTGGCGCTTTTCCCGCTGCGCTACAAACCGAGACGCGAGCATGGCTACAAACGCGCCTTATATCCTTCACTCATTCAGATGGTGCGCGCCTTCAAGAAGACCTATAACAACGTGTCGAGTGCCATTGACGCGGCGGCGCCCGGTTTCGATCCCACGACTCTCTGGCCGTGACGGGAGGTACCTGGCGCTTTTCCCGCTGCGCTACAAACCGAGACGCGAGCATGGCTACAAATGCGCCTTATATCCTTCACTCATTCAGATGGTGCGCGCCTTCAAGAAGACCTATAACAACGTGTCGAGTGGCATTGACGCGGCGGCGCCCGGTTTCGATCCCACGACTCTCTGGCCGTGACGGGAGGTACCTGGCGCTTTTCCCGCTGCGCTACAAACCGAGACGCGAGCATGGCTACAAACGCGCCTTATATCCTTCACTCATTCAGATGGTGCGCGCCTTCAAGAAGACCTATAACAACGTGTCGAGTGCCATTGACGCGGCGGCGCCCGGTTTCGATCCCACGACTCTCTGGCCGTGACGGGAGGTACCTGGCGCTTTTCCCGCTGCGCTACAAACCGAGACGCGAGCATGGCTACAAACGCGCCTTATATCCTTCACTCATTCAGATGGTGCGCGCCTTCAAGAAGACCTATAACAACGTGTCGAGTGCCATTGACGCGGCGGCGCCCGGTTTCGATCCCACGACTCTCTGGCCGTGACGGGAGGTACCTGGCGCTTTTCCCGCTGCGCTACAAACCGAGACGCGAGCATGGCTACAAACGCGCCTTATATCCTTCACTCATTCAGATGGTGCGCGCCTTCAAGAAGACCTATAACAACGTGTCGAGTGCCATTGACGCGGCGGCGCCCGGTTTCGATCCCACGACTCTCTGGCCGTGACGGGAGGTACCTGGCGCTTTTCCCGCTGCGCTACAAACCGAGACGCGAGCATGGCTACAAACGCGCCTTATATCCTTCACTCATTCAGATGGTGCGCGCCTTCAAGAAGACCTATAACAACGTGTCGAGTGCCATTGACGCGGCGGCGCCCGGTTTCGATCCCACGACTCTCTGGCCGTGACGGGAGGTACCTGGCGCTTTTCCCGCTGCGCTACAAACCGAGACGCGAGCATGGCTACAAACGCGCCTTATATCCTTCACTCATTCAGATGGTGCGCGCCTTCAAGAAGACCTATAACAACGTGTCGAGTGCCATTGACGCGGCGGCGCCCGGTTTCGATCCCACGACTCTCTGGCCGTGACGGGAGGTACCTGGCGCTTTTCCCGCTGCGCTACAAACCGAGACGCGAGCATGGCTACAAACGCGCCTTATATCCTTCACTCATTCAGATGGTGCGCGCCTTCAAGAAGACCTATAACAACGTGTCGAGTGCCATTGACGCGGCGGCGCCCGGTTTCGATCCCACGACTCTCTGGCCGTGACGGGAGGTACCTGGCGCTTTTCCCGCTGCGCTACAAACCGAGACGCGAGCATGGCTACAAACGCGCCTTATATCCTTCACTCATTCAGATGGTGCGCGCCTTCAAGAAGACCTATAACAACGTGTCGAGTGCCATTGACGCGGCGGCGCCCGGTTTCGATCCCACGACTCTCTGGCCGTGACGGGAGGTACCTGGCGCTTTTCCCGCTGCGCTACAAACCGAGACGCGAGCATGGCTACAAACGCGCCTTATATCCTTCACTCATTCAGATGGTGCGCGCCTTCAAGAAGACCTATAACAACGTGTCGAGTGCCATTGACGCGGCGGCGCCCGGTTTCGATCCCACGACTCTCTGGCCGTGACGGGAGGTACCTGGCGCTTTTCCCGCTGCGCTACAAACCGAGACGCGAGCATGGCTACAAACGCGCCTTATATCCTTCACTCATTCAGATGGTGCGCGCCTTCAAGAAGACCTATAACAACGTGTCGAGTGCCATTGACGCGGCGGCGCCCGGTTCCGATCCCACGACTCTCTGGCCGTGACGGGAGGTACCTGGCGCTTTTCCCGCTGCGCTACAAACCGAGACGCGAGCATGGCTACAAACGCGCCTTATATCCTTCACTCATTCAGATGGTGCGCGCCTTCAAGAAGACCTATAACAACGTGTCGAGTGCCATTGACGCGGCGGCGCCCGGTTTCGATCCCACGACTCTCTGGCCGTGACGGGAGGTACCTGGCGCTTTTCCCGCTGCGCTACAAACCGAGACGCGAGCATGGCTACAAACGCGCCTTATATCCTTCACTCATTGAGATGGTGCGCGCCTTCAAGAAGACCTATAACAACGTGTCGAGTGCCATTGACGCGGCGGCGCCCGGTTTCGATCCCACGACTCTCTGGCCGTGACGGGAGGTACCTGGCGCTTTTCCCGCTGCGCTACAAACCGAGACGCGAGCATGGCTACAAACGCGCCTTATATCCTTCACTCATTCAGATGGTGCGCGCCTTCAAGAAGACCTATAACAACGTGTCGAGTGCCATTGACGCGGCGGCGCCCGGTTTCGATCCCACGACTCTCTGGCCGTGACGGGAGGTACCTGGCGCTTTTCCCGCTGCGCTACAAACCGAGACGCGAGCATGGCTACAAACGCGCCTTATATCCTTCACTCATTCAGATGGTGCGCGCCTTCAAGAAGACCTATAACAACGTGTCGAGTGCCATTGACGCGGCGGCGCCCGGTTTCGATCCCACGACTCTCTGGCCGTGACGGGAGGTACCTGGCGCTTTTCCCGCTGCGCTACAAACCGAGACGCGAGCATGGCTACAAACGCGCCTTATATCCTTCACTCATTCAGATGGTGCGCGCCTTCAAGAAGACCTATAACAACGTGTCGAGTGCCATTGACGCGGCGGCGCCCGGTTTCGATCCCACGACTCTCTGGCCGTGACGGGAGGTACCTGGCGCTTTTCCCGCTGCGCTACAAACCGAGACGCGAGCATGGCTACAAACGCGCCTTATATCCTTCACTCATTCAGATGGTGCGCGCCTTCAAGAAGACCTATAACAACGTGTCGAGTGCCATTGACGCGGCGGCGCCCGGTTTCGATCCCACGACTCTCTGGCCGCGACGGGAGGTACGTGGCGCTCCTCCCACTGCGCTACAAACCGAGACGCGAACCTGGCTACGAACGCGCCTTATATCCTTCACTCATTCAGATGGTGCGCGCCTTCAAGAAGACCTATAACAACGTGTCGAGTGCCATTGACGCGGCGGCGCCCGGTTTCGATCCCACGACTCTCTGGCCGTGACGGGAGGTACCTGGCGCTTTTCCCGCTGCGCTACAAACCGAGACGCGAGCATGGCTACAAACGCGCCTTATATACTTCACTCATTCAGATGGTGCGCGCCTTCAAGAAGACCTATAACAACGTGTCGAGTGCCATTGACGCGGCGGCGCCCGGTTTCGATCCCACGACTCTCTGGCCGTGACGGGAGGTACCTGGCGCTTTTCCCGCTGCGCTACAAACCGAGACGCGAGCATGGCTACAAACGCGCCTTATATCCTTCACTCATTCAGATGGTGCGCGCCTTCAAGAAGACCTATAACAACGTGTCGAGTGCCATTGACGCGGCGGCGCCCGGTTTCGATGCCACGACTCTCTGGCCGTGACGGGAGGTACCTGGCGCTTTTCCCGCTGCGCTACAAACCGAGACGCGAGCATGGCTACAAACGCGCCTTATATCCTTCACTCATTCAGATGGTGCGCGCCTTCAAGAAGACCTATAACAACGTGTCGAGTGCCATTGACGCGGCGGCGCCCGGTTTCGATCCCACGACTCTCTGGCCGTGACGGGAGGTACCTGGCGCTTTTCCCGCTGCGCTACAAACCGAGACGCGAGCATGGCTACAAACGCGCCTTATATCCTTCACTCATTCAGATGGTGCGCGCCTTCAAGAAGACCTATAACAACGTGTCGAGTGCCATTGACGCGGCGGCGCCCGGTTTCGATACCACGACTCTCTGGCCGTGACGGGAGGTACCTGGCGCTTTTCCCGCTGCGCTACAAACCGAGACGCGAGCATGGCTACAAACGCGCCTTATATCCTTCACTCATTCAGATGGTGCGCGCCTTCAAGAAGACCTATAACAACGTGTCGAGTGCCATTGACGCGGCGGCGCCCGGTTTCGATCCCACGACTATCTGGCCGTGACGGGAGGTACCTGGCGCTTTTCCCGCTGCGCTACAAACCGAGACGCGAGCATGGCTACAAACGCGCCTTATATACTTCACTCATTCAGATGGTGCGCGCCTTCAAGAAGACCTATAACAACGTGTCGAGTGCCATTGACGCGGCGGCGCCCGGTTTCGATCCCACGACTCTCTGGCCGTGACGGGAGGTACCTGGCGCTTTTCCCGCTGCGCTACAAACCGAGACGCGAGCATGGCTACAAACGCGCCTTATATCCTTCACTCATTCAGATGGTGCGCGCCTTCAAGAAGACCTATAACAACGTGTCGAGTGCCATTGACGCGGCGGCGCCCGGTTTCGATCCCACGACTCTCTGGCCGCGACGGGAGGTACGTGGCGCTCCTCCCACTGCGCTACAAACCGAGACGCGAGCCTGGCTACGAACGCGCCTTATGTCTTTCACTCATTCAGATGGTGCGCGCCGTCAGGAAGACCTATAACAACGTGTCGAGTGCCATTGACGCGGCGGCGCCCGGTTTCGATCCCACGACTATCTGGCCGTGACGGGAGGTACCTGGCGCTTTTCCCGCTGCGCTACAAACCGAGACGCGAGCATGGCTACAAACGCGCCTTATATACTTCACTCATTCAGATGGTGCGCGCCTTCAAGAAGACCTATAACAACGTGTCGAGTGCCATTGACGCGGCGGCGCCCGGTTTCGATCCCACGACTCTCTGGCCGTGACGGGAGGTACCTGGCGCTTTTCCCGCTGCGCTACAAACCGAGACGCGAGCATGGCTACAAACGCGCCTTATATCCTTCACTCATTCAGATGGTGCGCGCCTTCAAGAAGACCTATAACAACGTGTCGAGTGCCATTGACGCGGCGGCGCCCGGTTTCGATCCCACGACTCTCTGGCCGCGACGGGAGGTACGTGGCGCTCCTCCCACTGCGCTACAAACCGAGACGCGAGCCTGGCTACGAACGCGCCTTATGTCTTTCACTCATTCAGATGGTGCGCGCCGTCAGGAAGACCTATAACAACGTGCCGAGTCTTTATATGACATGTGTGGGCGAATGTTTCACGGTTTTACCGATAAGCATTTTAGCTTCGCCCCTCTCATCATCATGCACTTCGTGGAGATGGCTGGATTTTTTAAAGACGATAATCTAATCTTAAACCCAGATATTTTGGTCTGTCTGTCTGTCTGTCTGTCTGTCTGTCTGAAGTGACTCGATTCAGCCACCCGGCCATAGTAAAACAAGGCCTGCGCAATAGTCTTATATAGTCACAGCTAAGCCTAGCCGTCTAAGTCCGGTGTAATGTTCATACTTGTCAACATTGTTGAAGAAGAACAAGACATTACGCAAATATGAGACAACAAATCAATACAGAAGTGATATTTGCAGTGTTTCTTTATAAAAAAATCAAACATGCTTGACTTTTGCGAAATTAAATACTTCATCAACTGCAGAAAAAGAATTCACTCCGCCGTCGCCTGCTGTCGCCCGCGCCACTATAGCTTCTGGCGCCATTTTAAGAAATCAACCGGCAACAGTTACGCAAGGTTCCACTAGATAGGTTCCACGTTCTGCTTGCAACGCACGTGGAGTAGGGAAACGCGGTTCTATAAACGTTGAAGTAGGGCGCCTCGATTAACGCTCGTCTTCGCCGTACGGCAGCGTTCGCATCGAGACACCCGGTTTGGAGCAGTGGAACGCGGGAAATTTAAAATGATTTAAGCAAACCTTTGGCGTCTTTACCTCGGGAGGAGCGCGACGCAAGAGGAACAACATGAGAGGTTAGCGGGAAAGCGAAGGAGGCATTTACTTCGCAAAAGCCGATAAAGACTATCGTCTTTTGACGACATTTGCAACGAAAGGAGCAGATACGCGGCCACTTTTTTTCTTCCATTTCACCATGATCATTCGTCATCATCACCAGAGAAAGCTTGCTTTCCTGCAATGCACATTGGCGTACGACGGCATCAGTGAGGACACTCAAGCTTCGCTTTAATAACGGAACGGGCTTAGGCCATGTAGAGCCGTGGCGGGCAGCAGATAACTCCGACGGGGAATTCGTCGTGCCAGCAGGCTGTGCTCACACGTCAAGCGAGTTTTCGGCGCAGATGACAACGCCGTAAAAGTGAAATAGTCCCCGTTAAGTAGAAGTACCCGCTGTAAAAATACGGGATGGCATTTTAGATTGTGGAAATCGCAAAGTCACCAACTCCCAAGTGCTTCTGTTGCGAGAGCTCCATATGTTTCTCACCTCGACTTTCTCATTGTGCTTTGTGTATAGCTTCGCTACTGGTTGGTCGAATAATTCACGGAGATACCAAGGGGGAAATAAATGACGCGCAATTTCAGGGAGATCTAGGTTAGACGTATTCAAACCTTGAGGAGTGAAATGTTTTGTCAAAAAGCATAAACTGTCATCAGAGTTCCCCGAAATAAAATGACGGCGTTCAAAGTTTGAGCTTTGGATGATTTCGGCATAGAGTTTCATACTAATATACACTAGAGGGAAATGTGGCGCCACCGTCTAGGGGAGCCGCGCTTCGGCGAGCGTGCCGTCATGTACCGGGCAGGCACGTTCCACTTGTCCCTGGCATGGCTCACAAACAGGCTGAAAAGTTGGCTTTGGCTGCAAAATTGCAACAATATTACTGCAGAAAGTTAATCGAATTTGTTCTGTTATTAAAAAATTAAAGCTCCATAAAGATTGATTTGCCTGGGATTATTTAGAAGCTTCATGGAAAATGAACAAAAAAACAATGTTACCCCTTTTGGCTTCAAGACGAAAAAGAAGCCATGTGGCTAACCAAGCCAAGGAGGCGAGGAACGTCGCTAGCTGCAATGGCGCCGCCCACGGCGGCACGCGAATGCAGCGCCAGATTTCCCTCTAGTATATATTAGTATGAAACTCTATGGATTTCGGTACTGGTAATTAGGCCCTGCAATGCAAGTCACATTGACTGACCCGTCTGGCTGTGCCACACGGAAAATGTTTTTATTTTGTTGGTGAATACGCACTCCCCCAAAGACGCTTCCAAGCTTTTTTTCACCGATTATGTATTCTGGGGTGAGCATTGCTGTTATCACAAAATTATCCAAAATTAAAGGTATAAAAATTCACTCCTGACGCACCAAACTGAACCAGTGGGGCTATTCCAGGAGGCCCGAGATTGAGCGGAGCTCGCGAGGCACGAGATCTAGCGACGCCCACGTAACGTGATGATAATATTTTGAGGCGGAGTTCAAGCGCTTCAAAATGCGAATCATGCTGTTTGCTCATTATTGAGGTGACGTAATTTCACAACACAGTTCATTTATTTTTTATTTAAGGCACTCATATGAGCTTTTTATTTGAAATTTGTCGTCCTAAGAAGCTATTTCTGCCCGTTGCTGCCGTTTGCGGCAGATATACAATCATGTGAGTAGGGCAGACTGACAAAAAAGAAACCGGGAGATGTAAACGAGCCACATTCAAAATATTTGCTGCTAGGTGTTACGTTATCAAAACCCTTCATCGGCTTTTCGATTCAAAATGTTTTCGTATACAAAATTTTCTAGTGGCGACAAGAACTTAGCATCGAACAGGAACGAAGTCCCCTTGACCATCGTGAGCCAATGGTGTCACAATCGCGGGGTGTTCCGTCCGAACTGGGGTTCACTCTCGTTCGCGCTGATAGGACCGACCAAGAAGACACGATTTTCCATCAGCTTCGTTCTTTATAGACCGTGAAAACACAGTCGATGACAAATGACACAACCTCAACACTATAACGCACTCGCCAAAGCTCAAACACGCTCTTGACATGGTGAATTGGGACAATTTCTGGTAAGCGCCCGCCGCGCACACTCGACGAAGCCGTAAACAAAACCCATATTTGATGGTCGAGAGCAGGGCGCGCTCTGTTCGCTACAGTGAACCTTTTTTAAGTGCGAATGCACTTCTTAAGCGAGCCTGAATCGTCCGCCGCCGTCGTCCGCATAGCAACAGCTGCGGGTGCGCGCGCTCCTCGTCTTCCCTAGCAACGGGGGGAGATGGGCGCGCGCTACTCTCCTCCTCCTCTCTCCGCTCAGTGACTGCGGGTGTTGGGCGCCTCCTCTCCACTTCGGGCGGGAGAGCTCTCGCTCGCGTAGCGGGCGCTCCGCATTCCGACGCGTGAGGGCGCTCGTGTAGCCCTCGCCGTAACGGCGGGCGCTACTCTCCTCCTCCTCTCTCCGCTCAGTGACTGCGGGTGTTGGGCGCCTCCTCTCCACTTCGGGCGGGAGAGCTCTCGCTCGCGTAGCGGGCGCTCCGCATTCCGACGCGTGAGGGCGCTCGTGTAGCGGCCGCGTGGCGCGGGAGGGTATTAGTCGAGCGCGCGCCGTCGTCGAGAACGGTCGCTGGTCCTGCATCTCGATAACGATGATGGCGGATCGGGCAACGGTACCAGCAATATCGAGTGAAATATCTTTCTTTGTAGTTGTGTGCGTGTGTGTGATCTCTCGACTACTCATTAACATCACGATATCCACCGTAATCGCGCAATCAACAACCGTGCATTCGCACTTACTCTCCCCCTCGGGGAAGTGCGAGGGAATTTTTTTATAACTGCACTGGGTCTACGCTCACGTGATGTAGCAAACATAAATCAGTGGTAAAACAGAACACCGAGAGAAACGTACCGCCCGCGCCGGGTGTGGCTACAGCCAGGCTGTGGATTTCAAAGTAGCAGTGAGATTAACTAGTTTACGCTAGGGAAGGAGTATTGCAGTATTACTTGACTCTGCATGCGGTGGATATCACAAGCCGCACTTTATCAACGTAAGCGACCCCAATACGGTGGACTGAATATGTCAGGCGTGCTGCACGTGATTACGCGGGTTTGGCTCGAGGTGCGTCGGATGCTCCACTATCATTACTTTCATAACCTAAGCAGCTAGAAACTCGGGAGTAGGCAGAACTCGGGCCTTCTGGAATAGCGCCCCTAGAACGTAGAAGCACGCACATAAATACAAGCGAGTGAATTCGTCAGTTCACAGACCCATATAAACACCGCACTAGCAATCAAGTAAAAGAAAAGAGGACAAGCAAAAACTGAATCGTTTGTTATCCTGTGTGAATAGAGGTGTCTTTATGCGGAGCACATGCGATCAAATACCCTTAGGGTGTGTTCTGGTATACTACCATGCAAGGGTGTGTTCTACTATAAAGGAGGAGCAATCTTTACCTCAGCCGGAGGGGAGGGGGGGGGGGGGGGGGCGAAAATTGTTCGTATGTTCCGACAGGCTGGCCCACCACAAGAAATCAGCATCACCAAAGTTGCTGGTAAAGGCCCCGGGGATTGCAAAAATGCCCCTGGGGCTTCAATCAATTACTGAATTCTTGAGAGCGCGAGGACAGAAGCGCGCAGAAGCAAAATAATGTGAGAGCCGCTGGAACACAAAAGGTGGATCACTTTAACAAAGAAGCAAGCACGTATAAATCAGTTAAATTCATACGGCGACAAAGAACTTTTATACATTCGCCTTGCACCCTACGATATAGCCTTAAACCAACCGTGTCAACCCATATAGACGTCCAAGTTCGCAGGGTTACACCGTATACAATGGTCAAAGGCTATGGCTGCAAAACTTTTTTACAGCTGGGTTGTGTGCGGAAAGGCTGCAGCCTACAAAATCGAGCTGACGATGGGAGAAGGGGCGGGCTCACGGAATTTTTTTCCGCATGGTGCGGTGGTGGTGAAAGGCACTACGAAATAATTTACAAAAAGGCGCCACTGATCAGCAGCAGAAAAAAATAGGGCTATCAAAAAAAAAAAAGACATTGAAGCGTGCGAAGGGCATACTGATGAGAAAAGTTTCGGCCTATTTTAGTTCAGCAATGAAGTTTCTTGACAATAACTAAATCTTACTTCGTAGAATCAGCCTTTCAAATTTGACACGCGAAAGAAGGTGATACCTGTTATTGAGATATAAGCGAAATTTAGTGCTGAGGCACTGCGATGTATAATGAGTAATTTAATATGTTCATTTCGCTTTCGAAGTGCAATCAGGACAGTGAAATGCTTGTCCTATCTACGAGCTTCGAGTCAGCAGACACTCCGATGAGTTAAAACTGTAGCGTCCGAATGGGCCGCGTTGCCATAGCTAAGACAACACATAGTGCACGCTTCGAGGTGACCATGAGCAAATTTACTGCTTCCGCATGAATTGAAACAAGCAACGGACAAAAATGAGTCGTACATTATATTCTCTCCGTCACACAAAAGAAAGGAAAAATTGTGTCGGGTCGGGTATGAGGCCTACCGGTGATAATTTCGCAGTGGCAGTTGTCCATTTCGTGTAGCAGTTAGGGGCTGATATTGCTTCAAATAAGTTGCGTACCAAACTGATGGAGTGATTGACATATCGCCTTCGCAATGCAAAATGGCAGCATCCCAAACAACAGGCCATGAAAGAGGCCCCAAGAGAAAAGTAATGCCTTACTTTGCCCGCTGTTATTGCTCACAACAACATGAGACGTTCTATAGGTGCTGCTCCGTTATTGACAGCAACATATCCGTGACTGAATTTTAGTATGCGCCGCGAAGCATTCCTCCGTTTTTGACAAGCCATAAACGTGTGCTTGCTTGTAATTTTATTACACAAAAACGAGAACATGACAGCGCTCGAAACGAGCTCTTGAAGCATGTGTGTGTTTTACCGCGTTCACCTTTTGTTGCAGAGAGGTAACAAAGCAGCCGACGTTGCCTGCTACCGGTGGTAGGTAAAGGGAGCACGGTGACAGCAAGCGCTGCGAGCAAATAAAAGTAAAGACATACTTTGACGTGAAGCGCAGCGACTGCCGATATGAAACAAGAAGTATTTAAGGCTTATTGTTGTTTGTTCTAACGCCAAAGCCTGCTTATCCTATAACTGGCGCTGCGGGAAGGTGACAAAAGCGTGTCATGCACAAGCGCCTCGTCTTCAAAGTACACTTAAGAAATCAGTTAAAAGGAAGGCTGCGGATGATTGATTTATAAACAAAGCGACACCTAGAGACCACAAATCACGCTTAAAATACGCAGAGAATCTCGGGAAGTGAGTCACATTGTTTTTAAAACACAAGATCAAGTCGTTTCCGTAGGAAAAAAGGATTTGTACTTTTGAAATTTTCTGTAAGCTGCTGTTTTGTTTGTTTGTTCTTTTTATAAATTTCGCCGTACCATAGGTAATGTTTTATGCACCAGAAAAACTGACAAAAACTAATGAAGACAGGAGAAACAAGCACTCAGCTTTGAACTTGCAGAAACGATGACAAAAATGAAACGATAGGTATCGGTTTCTTCTATGAAACTATTTCCCATGAAACGCTTTCTTCTTTCTTGCAATACGCAATAAGCATCCAGTATTCGTTCATCCCACATGTTGTCAAGAAAGAGAGAGAGACGGGGGGGGGGGAGAGAAGGAGAGCGAGATTGGGAGAGAGAGAAAAAAGTTTATGTATTGTAAACTTTAGCTGCAACCAAAAGAAGCGATGGCTACTCAACATTTTGAGCAATTAAAAGGTACTACGGTTGTCAAAACCGCGGAGCATCTGTCGGCATTCGGGGATGTCGAATAAAACCGCTTAAACCCAAATAGCATATTAATTATTCCGAAACATAAATTAACATTGTGTTGAAGCGACACGGGCTTATTCAAGCCGCCCCCCCCTCTTCACTCGGTGTCATCCTGGTCTGACAAGTGCGCTGATAACGTGCACCATAACGATCTCTCCCTTAAAACTGTGAGCCGCGGAATAAGGAGCCAAGCGACAAGATCTGAAATTTTTTTTCGCTTACCGGATACCAGATAGTTTTTTCTAGCGTGAACTAGATTTGCCAAACCGTGTTTTCGACGGCGCCTGGTTGTTGCTTTTTGCTTCGGGCAGAGGATGTCGAATAATTCTTCACGAGGCGCATTCTTTTCTTGTCGTGGGGTGTTATGGTTTAGACGGGTGAGCTGATGTTTCGTTGACGTATTCGCACTGATTTTAATGGTATTTTTTTCTTTCATGTTCAGGACCCGTTCATACCGGCACAGTGCAACGTAGCATCATACGCTGTCAAACGTTTATGACTTGAACTTCCTCGAAGGCGGTTGATGCCGATAGCGTGAAGGGGCCAGCCAAGGAACACATGTCAATGAATATTTCATGTTAGGCTTTTGTGGAGTTATTACAGTCGGCAGTCGGCAGGCAACAACAGTCGGCAGACGGCCGTCTCTGTAGTTGGGGTGCGTTCATTAAGAAATTAAGAAAACTTTAGGATATAAAGGATCCCGTGGGCACACATGAACGATTGACCAAATACAAAGCTTATTGCCGTTGCCTCTATTTCCTTTGCCATTTTTCTCCTCAATTCTGCACACAAGTAGCAGTGAACGAATGAACGAATTTATTTTTAAAAGTCGCAAGAGGGTGATTTAAATTTGGTTAATCTCCTATTCCTCTTCACAGAATGTTTTTGCCCTTCTATGTGTGCGTGCGTACGTGCGCGTTATTTTACATGCAGGATATTGAGACTGGTTACCCTAATGCAGCAGTGGTGCGCTAGAAAAGAAATTATGTGTTGTTTTTTTAGGGGCGAAGCTCCTCTTGCTCGCACCCGGTCCTGTCTCTCGTTGCTGCTGTATACAGCACGGCACATTAATGGTGATTGTGGCAGGATCCCCCAAGGGATTGGCCAGCCAAAGATTGGCCGAAGAGGACAAAACGTTCAACGCGTTCGTTGCTGCCCAACAAGGAGAAGAGGAAGAAGAAGAGGTTGTCGTTCGTCGCCTGCGAGCTCAAGACACGTAACGGGGGTACACGACACAAGACGCTCTGCAGAAGGCGACGGCAAAGGTGGCTAAAATATCACACCCCGAATTCGCCAACTTACCCATGGAGATTCTCATCGTCCAAAACAACCCCTACATAACCACCACAAACATCGACGTCGTCAACGGGCTTGTCAACGGAGCGGTGGAAAGCTTGACGTATCGAGTCTTCATATGATGTGCGGTCGAATGTTTCACAGTTTTACCGATAAGCATTTTTGCTTCGCCCCTCTCATCATCATTTACTTCATAGAGATGGCAGGATTTTTTTTTAAATGCTTAGGAGTTCTACCTTTAAAGCTTGCTTCTTTTGGATGTCAAGCGGTCTGCAGGTAAGGGTCTTTTGTTAATCCGAGCGGAGCATAACAAAATCTCTTGTTGGTGACTGAGCTCAAAGAACGCTCGCTTTTATTATTAAAGTTTCAAGTTTCAATTTTTTTTATTTTGACCAAGCTTTTTTTATCGCGTACATTATGATTACTACGGCTTACCTGTTTTCCTGAATCATCGGTGTGCGAACCTGAATCAGAGGTGTGCGCTAATACACGTGACTCTGTAGGGCCGATAAAAATACTTCAATGCAAGGAGCTAGGCTACCTTTCTTTGTTAAAAAACTCTGAAAAACACGTACATGTCTGCTTGCCCCTTTGCCGAATCAACTAGCGCTCTTGCTCTCACCTGCACTCCTCGAAACACTTTTTTCAACTTCCTCCAAATCTTACATGCTTGCATAAAGTAGTTAGCCGACACATCCAGTACTTAGATTAGGGGGTCGCAATGTACCTCAGCCAAAAAGTACTGCTCTATACGCAACAGGTAGCTTATAATTTTGCTCAAAATATTTTTCTCTCTTTCCAGGTCTTGGCGCTCTTCGTTCGCTGGAATTACGTCACTGCAGTGGTGAAGCGGTGATTGTCCGATTTTCCTTCAGTTGCAGCAATGAACGCATTCGGTAGCCACATTAAGAAGAAAGGTACCACAGCAAAGCAGAAACGAAAGGCGTATCTGCTGCGAAGAGCAAATCATGCAGTGCCGCTCCCTTCTGGCGATAACTATTGCTTTCACTTCCAGACGCTAAGGAAAGAGTGAAAGCGTTTATCCGAAGTGTTTCAGAGTCCCTTTAACGACCACTCCTCCAATACAGTAGCCGTTACTGCTTCGTTCTATCGGGAGGCGTACAGCCTGATACCTAATAAGGGCGCAGAACCCGTGAACGCTGAACGAACGAGCTACGGTCCGAGAAAGGACGTGCTACAAGAAATAACCTCCCCGGTTTCATCTAAGCCCCTTCCCATTCGCCGCATGCATCCTTTCTTTATTCCCTATGTTGGAGCACGAAGCGAGTATTTTTTAGCTAACGTGGACGAGACTGTTGGAAATGTCCTGCATACTGCATATAAACGGTCGTGTAAAACTTTGGGAACGCAATGAATGAAGTTTGGGCCGAATGCTACAGCAAACTGGGTAAGAAAAGAACAAGAAAACCAACCACGTAGGGCCTTTGTTTTTGTCTGTGTGGACCGGCACACATTGAAGGAGAACGGCTGGTCAGTGAGCAGTTGTTAAGCGAAGTAGGGCGTCCCTGAGCAAGATCGATGACAAAGGCGCGCCTGTCAGCGACGTTGTCCTCGTGGCCCCACCTTCGCGATCTTTAGTTTCACCCGGGCCACTTTTCCTCTTTCGAGCCTCTGCCCTTCCCTTTGTTAATTCATATCTGATGGCTCAAGCCGTTCACTCTGTACCGCTAGACAAAAGCAAAACATCCGTCCCTCCCGACCACACACACAAAAAAAAATGGCTGCGTTGTAACAGATCCTGGCGCTTAGTCCACCACGACGTCCATTGCCTCTCCTTGTGCCTTCTCGCCATCCCGTTGGTGCTTTGTTCACGGACGTCTGCACTGCATCTTTAACCCGCATCCTTTTTGATATAGGTGATATCGGGTTGAAGTCTGCACTCGCTTAGAACTGAAATCATTGCTCTGCTTTTATCACGGGCTGCTGTAAGATCCGATGCGATGGAAAGTTTGATATCCACCTAAAATGCTATGGCTGCATTTGGTGTGGATGTCAAGGATTCCTTTGCAGAAACTTTCTCCACCTTGAGGATTTTCCCTAAATCTGGTCAATTTAAGATTCCTGGTCTTCTAATAATTCGGCCTTCGTCTCTTTCTCGTTATTTATTTTAGTGGTTTGGTCCTTTGTGTTTCTGTTTTACGCTGATATTTTCCTGAATAATGTTTGGCCGATAATGATGATGATGATGATTTGCTATCCCCCGTTCACATATTTACACAAGAAATTGAGGGGGCTACTTAGGACTCTCTAGGAACGTGATGGCGAAAGTCTAGTTTGACCTTCTGTTCACCTGCGTGAACTTTGTATTAAAATTCATGGACAAGCCCGTCACCTCTTGACGAGTCCCCTATAGACAGCAACCATCCGTTGTTCCGTTCCAATCGCCACCTCCTGTTTCCCCTTGGGACCTCAAGGCGGCTCGTACTCGGCGTGTGGAAGTTGCCTACTCTCCTCCGCAGCACACTCTTCTCCAGAATGAGAGTTCTCCGCGGTCTTGTATTGAAGGGCGTGCGACATTGGTGGTGACCGCGAGCTAGTAGCGCGCGCGCACGCACACGCACGCACGCACGCAGGCACACACGCACGCACGCACGCACGCACGCACGCACACACACACACGCACACACACACACACACACACACGCACACACGCACACACGCACACACACACACGCACACACGCACACACGCACGCACGCGCGCGCGCACACGCGCACGCACACACACTAGCTTGGTATTTTTCTCGAACCAAGTTCAAGCTAAAGTAGCGTTACTATTAAAATTCCTCAAAGCATAAAGTATTAGATATTTGACGAGAGTGTGAAGTTGGGCTTGTTGGTGATACATTCATGTAGGCTAAGCGCGAGGCAGGCACAGGACGAGACAAGAGATGGGACAAGGACGAGGACGAGCGCTCGTCCTCGTCCCATCTCTTGTCTCGTACTGTGTCTGCCTCGCGCTTAGCCTACAAGGTATTAGATACCTTGAAGGAAAGTCCTGAGAGAAGTCTAACGCCGGAAGTGAACGTGCCCCCACACGTGTGAGCTCGACCGCTCCACGAAACACCTACTTTTGTTGCCCTGTGTCGGGGGGGGGGGGGTATTCCTACTTGTGAGGGGAAGAAAACGCAGGAAGAGCATTCCACCGATAGTGCTGTACAGCTTCCGATCCACGCGTGGCACAACCCATTTTCGCAATCGTGGTTTCTCCGCGTCGGCAGCCGTCTTTTGAGACGGCCCACGTATAAGGGCAGTTTAGGAAAAACGGACACTGGTGAACAAACTTGCGTAAAACGTTTTTAAGGCAACAGTCCCATGTAGACAAGCAAGACAAAAAGGAGATAGGAGGAGGCACCGAGAAAAGTAGAGCCAGTAATTATCGATCACCTGAGTGCCTTCACCAAACGCGTTCGCCCGCTTGCCACCGTAAGAATGCTGCGGCTTGCAATTAATGCCAGAAGATTTCTCACACGGTCAGCAGAAAGAAATACATGGCACACTCCCCCCCCCCCTCCGCCCCCCATGAAACCGCAAATAAAGACGCTAAAACGGAAGTGTGTTAATCCGAAAGATTTCTTGGTCCGGCCGATGGCATTCTTTCAAAAAACTAATGAATTCCCGCATAAAGCTGTTCGCCAACCGAAAGTCCTAACACTATCTCTGAACACGCGGTGCTGGCGTGAAACCGGGCTTCCATTCTGTCAAAACGGTTACTTGACAATATCTAAAAAGGAACTGTTCTTGAAGAAACAATAGACGCATCGATCACAAGGAAAGAGTACGATATTGTACCTTTATATAATAAACCGCGTATCGGCATCCATTTGGATCGTTATATTGTTCTTTGGTGGGTTTACTGACTGCGCGAGAAATCGTTGCATCGGATTGTTCTTTGCGTGCGATTTGTTTTGTTTAAAGGCTTGCGGTCCGGTTGGATGCATTTTCAGCGAAGGTTGTGTGTACTTTTAGCTTTAGCGCTTCTCTGAACTTCGTGTAGGCTATAGAGGAGCAAGGAGGAGGGAGGGAGAGGAGGAGGTAAAACTTTATTATTGTACAATGCAAGGTTAAAAGGAGGGAGAGGCTGAAAAGCCTCTCTAGCGTGGGTGGTGTTCCTCAATCCGGGATCCCATTAGTAGAGGCCGCCGCCCGTGTCTGCTGGACGAGAGCCCACTGAAGTCTCCAGGTCCGAGCAGCCGGACAGCGCAAGCCCCCAGCCCTCCCTCGTTGGCTTCACTTTGGTTTTTATTCCTGAATTATATTGGGAGGCCCATAACATATGATATGCCTCCGACCACTGGCGGCAGAAGTTACAGAAACCCGAGAAGGACAGGTCGATGTGTTTCAGCCTTGCGGGGCTGAGAATGATCCCGTATACAGACTGGTAATTTTTTTAACCAGTAAATCACGAATGATTGATTAAGGTTCGTACTCTGTATGATAGTTGGCATAGACTTGGAGATTTGAAAAATGCACTGTACACCCTGTTTTTTTTTTTTTTTAATTTTCGCTTTGTAAATAAACACATCCGCAACCGGAACAAGATATTCAGGGATAATTCTAGTGTGACAAATTAAGTACATGCCCTTTGATCGGTGCGCTTATGTACCTGTACTCCTCCACAATCCACTTTTCGCTAATGCGAGGAACGTATTAGAAACCATTGTCCTTTGTTAGAAACATCATTTTTCTGCGCCTACACCCGGAAGTACTGTGCCATTCACAACTCTACTGTATTTTTACACACACGCAAAAGTATCTTTGTTGGATCTCTCGTGACGGCAGGGCTGAGAAATTATATTTAAATTGCCCGCTCCGGCAATCAAAAAGGAGATGGCGCACTCCGAACAGGGTTTTGCAGTGAACCGCAGTTCCTAACAAGGTGGAGGATTTTCGGTTTTGCAAGCGAAGTTACTGAGGGGTTGTGGTAGCGCATCTCCCGAGCCAGTGCTGTTTTGGTTTGGAATCCTGTTATCATTTTTGATGACTGTGACGCCGCCATAAAGACAGCCCTGCAATTTTATAACCGTGCCCCCACCATGCCCGGTTCAGGAACACCTAAGTACTTTGGGTCGTCACATTGTAAAACGGTAGTTTATGTCGCCGTCGATTTCCTCGGCGGCGGTGGTCCATGTCTGGCGCAGTGAGAAGCATGGTTGGTTGCGTGGGGTTCGAAAATGTGGAGAGAGAGAGAGAGAGAACAAACTTTATTTCCGCAGGACCTAAGTCCAGGTCCTAATTTCAAAGTTCAATTCACCGGATCCACGTAGTACTCCAGCATGTCCGTGCGGATCCGGTGCACGTGTTTGTAGAGAGCTTCCTGGGCAGCCTGGATGTTTACTGTCGGCGGGGGAGACAACCAGAGCTCCCAGGAGGTGATGGAGGCGAGGGATGGGTCAAGTGATGGCGGGGTGCAGTCCCAATAAGAATGAGGGATGGATGGGTAGGAAGAACAGGTGGAACAGGAAGGATGACCAGGGCGCCGATAGATGCGGTGAAGAATGTGATGGGAGGGGAGTGAAGAGGTTTGAGCTTGCCGAATGAGGCACGCAGCCTCACGAGTTAGACGGGAACTGGGGGTGGGTACAGGGTACGTGATAGGCGTTGGGCGTGTAATTGGTAACGGCGGGAAGCGCGGTGTTGAATACGAACAGTCGGCGGGTGATACAAGGTTGGCCAGGACATGGGCGGACCCGGGAAAGGTACTCGGGTGAGCGCGTTTGCTAAGGCGTTTCCGCACATGCCAGCGTGGCCAGGAACCCAAACCAGTGTGAAGCGGGGCCGAGGATTCGATGCAAGTATCGGAGTGACGAATTCAGTAGTGTGTGGGTGAGTCTCATGGTGAGCGAAATTACGAAGGGCTGACTGACAGTCGGAGAAGATATATACTGGCGTGCTGGTAGGAACAGTGAGAGTAGCGTGCTCTATTGCAAGGGCAATGGCGTATGCTGGCAGCTCTGTACCGACTCTGCGCGCACTTCACAATCAGATCACTCAGCTATCCCATCTCCTCCACCGGGTCGCCAACCGAAGAGCTGGACTGCACGAGCATCACCTGCTCCGCATCATCGATGCTTTTGTTATGTCCCGTATACTATATACAATTCCGTATTTGCAACCCTCGCCATCTCAGCTCTCGTCCCTCGAGGCCTCCCTCCGCACACTTTACCGTATCGCTGTGGGAGTACCCCCCTACGCCCCCAGCGCCACGCTTCTGGAACTAGGGATATATAATACTCTTGAAGAACGCATTGCGTGCCATCGCCAGGCCCAACTCGAACGCCTGCAGACTTCTGCCCAAGGTCGTGCTATTCTCAATACACTTAACTACCCCACTTCGCAACTACCCCCCATACCACCGGAGCACCCTCCTTGGGCGACTTTCACTAATTTACGGGTTGAGCCTTTGCCCCGCAACATGAATCCTGATCGACACCCTGCTCGTCGTGCACTGCGCGTTCAGGCCCTCTCCAGACGAATTAATTTTCTACTCTCCCATGGTTCCATCGTTTACTTTACTGACGCCAGCGACATCCCCTCAAACTCAACGGGCACGGCTTCATTTCTCCAACTCCCTTCTTTAGACACTGCCACGCTTTCCTTTCTTTCCCCACCGGGTTCGACCTCTCTCTCGAAAATGTGGAGCGGTGTAACGAAGCCTCGTACGCAATCTCATGGGTCCTCTCGTTGTCTGGGCAGCAACCGCGTGCTTTCCCACCCTTGTTTCTATTCGTGACGTCAGGAACTGGACCACTTTTTTAACTTACACTAGCTACACTAGTGTAGCCAGTGTAGTGTCATATGATTCGCTTCGCCATACTAACACCGCACTCAGTAGTGAAAGCAAAAAAATAGCCCTACTTCCTCTCATTAGGAATGACCGCCCCCCTCATCCTGATCCTGACGTGCGAGAAGAGTAGACCTCTCTCCGAAACTCTCCGATGTATCAGGGGAAGCATGATGATGGCCATGATTTGTGACTTACTCACAGAAAGTTTTTACTTCGAGCCTTCAACCGGCTGCTTTATTAGGTACAACAAGAATTTAGGAATAAGGGTACTTTGGAATCACTCATTAAGACAAACCCGTGTCCGTAGCTTAGAAAAAAAAATCACGCCATATCCACGGAATGAATGATGATAAGTGGGGCGAAGCCCGAGAGGGGGAGATCATCGGTAACCGTAACTCTCCCGTGAAAGTTCGCCCATTACATCATTAAGAAAGACGTAAGACTGTGTGCGTACATTGTACAAATCAACTTTTATTTTCGGAGTCAATGCTCCCAGGCCCAGACCTGGGGAAAGACCCCGCGCCATCGAGGACTACCCCGCACCTCCAACACAATTTGTCACGTAGGATGGGACACAACGCACCTCCACCACAATTTATCACGTAGGATGGGACACAACGGTAAAGAAAGAACTTTTATTTAGGGCGAACTTGTGCCCGAACAAGACGAGATCTAGAGGAAACGAGCAAAGGTCCTTGCGTCTCGTTCGATCTCCGAGAACGACTGCCTGCGTTCGTGGCGTTATCTCTTGCGTGATCTCACCCTCGCAGTGCACGTGCGCTCGCGCCTCCGTTGGCGAACACAGAAAAGCTCGCACTCCCGGTGGCGAGTTTGCGCTGCCGGTTGCAGCCGGTTCTTGCGCGTGCAACGCGGCCCACTTTGCGACATCTCCGAAAGCATGCGGCGGTCACGTACCACGAGACACAAGGGATGGACAGACCCATGGCTTTAGGAGCTTCGCCCCTAAAAAAAATTGATCCTCTCACCTGAGCGGGTAAATGACGACCTGTATACGAAAAGAAACGAATTGTGCTATGCGAAAATTGTCTGTCCCCTCTCTTCTTTGCGCGGCGAATATCCTCAGTTTTGAAAATTCAGCGCATTTATGTGGTATCAAAAGTTTTGAAGACATCGAAAAGTTCCCCTCCATGCTGAACATGCAAACAAGGTATGTACTGTGCATTATTGTCGTCCTTCATGTCGCCATAGCAGACACAAAATTCCTTTTTAAATGTTATTTCTGAGATCGTGTTAGGGGCTTTGAATCACATGTGCGGCAATTGGAAATGTGAGGCTGGGGCGTAAGACTAAAGATAATACAATTATGTACCTTTCAACCATAACGATAGGAAAAAACCATTTACTACCTATTACGGTGTTGTAGTTTACGTGATGTTATTATGCTGTAGGCTGCTTTCATTTCCCCCGATTGAGTGTGCCAAATCTTTGTTACGTCTTGTGTCTCTCTAGTGAATGATTGCATGGCTCTGACGAATGTACTTATCTTTATCTTCATTTTCTATGGAAGAATGAACCATTTAACTTTTATTGCCACTGTATAGTACGCATCAATATTGAGGGAGTGTGCCTTTCGTGCGCAGCTAGCACACGGGGTAAATATTTTGTAAATGGACTTTTTTTCTTTTGTTACATTTTAAATCTGTTCTGAATGCATATTTGCTTGGATTGTTGAGCTGCCCATGGACAATGCTAAAACTGATCTTGCAATTTTGCAACAATTAGTAGAATAAGGGCCTGGGGGCGTGTGCAATACATATGCACGTGGAGGTGTTTGCACGCACATGGGTCTAGGCGAAAGCGAGAGAGAGAGAATGTGTGTACACCAAAAAAATGATAAGCCAGGCAGCAATCTGAATAGAACACCACTTTGTGTGATTCAATCTTTGTATCTTTGAAGGGTCGATACACTAAATGAAGAATACTTTTTTTAGTCCCAAAGCTTTCGTGCCTTTAAAAAGTCGACGCAGCTGAAGTACGTCCGCTCGTGTCATTAACTTCCAAGTTCGGGAAAACGGAATTGATGGCGGTCGCGAGACATCCTTTCTCTCGAGCCGTCCGCCTGGTAGCCCTGACTGCAGTCATATGTACCGTTGAAATTTGGAAAACAGAGAAGTAACAGCAGAGAACAAAAAAGTTTTGTTCCAAACGACGACAGCATTCGGCTTGTGGGTAAAGTATGAGAAATGGGTTGTTTCACTGGCTCTCTTGAATTTATCTGCCGCTCTCAAGAGCTGCACTCAGCTAATGAGCTCCTACTCATGTGCGCATGATTAATGGAAAACTTTAGAGACCTTGCACATCCCTTGTTTCTTGACTTCTTAACGGAGCACGTACGCTTCCAATAATTAAAACTTTCGATGGGACGTTCAAAGCTGCCAACTTATTCGACTGACTCCAGATTAATTTCAAGCTTGAGGCTCTTAACAAAGACCTGAAATTCGTGCGGCGAGCCGCTTTTTTTGTTTGTTTGCATCGCATGAAATGTAACTTCTGTAACTTTATGAGTCCTACGCGATCGTTGGTACGGCACACCTTAAACACCACGCATGCAGGGCGGGTAAAACGACCTTTTGACGGGGCATTGCGGTTTTGCTAAGCAAGCTGCGTACGCACCCGGTGTCTATTTATCGGAGCCGCGCCATTGAGCGTGTTTACGCATGCTTACGTTACAGATGATTTGGGGGATTTAGCACTGTGTGAGTACGGCCACGAATACGGGCTCCGTCACTCGCGCACTGCGTCGTATCCTTCATTATTCTGTGTTCTGGTGATCACTGAGTCCAGTGGAATTTGCTACACTAGCAAGTAGACTCTGTTGATGCTTGAGTTACAGTCTTTCTCACCGTATGTACCGTACCGACCTCTATTTACAAGGCGAAAAAAGCTTTCATAGCTGACTGTATTTTTCATTCACTCTAACGTGAATAATTTTGTTCGAAGAACATAATCAGCTTGCCCGCAAATATTTCTTTTTCAGCTTCAAGGGCCCCTTCAGGTTTTTTTTGTTACTTTCGGGGCTTCCCTATGTATTGTTTCTTCGCGGTTTGTGTTGACACGAGAAAAGTGTATGAGTCTGTAGAATGAAAACTACCAACCTAATAAAACTTCGGACGAATGTCATGTATTCGTTAAAAGTTAAACACTAGTTCAAATTCAGCACCAAGACACTGGGTTTTCTGAAAAGCTGTCTGTGCGTTTTTTCCATCCAGTTAAATCCGCAGTCCTTCAAAGCAAAAACATCAAGTGGGTGCTGTAAGGTGGAGTTCTTCTGTTGGGCCAAAGAGAAAGCAGTCTCCGGTTTCTTTGAAAACTGCAGGCAGCACTCAAGGAGAACTTAAGGGCTCGTGCGAGTCGGATACCTATCGCGCTCTCATTTCTTTGTTATGCGTTTTTCTGCTTTCCAGCCTCCCCGTGGCATTATGTGCGAAACCCAATCTCCTTTGTATTTTTTGTTTCTTGGGCCCCCATCGCTTCAGGGACATAATAAATCCAGGAGAACATTTCGCAGAGCGTTGAGAATCGTAGCAAGGCGCCAGGGTATATTGAAATGTTCGAGATGCTGGTCGTAAGTGATATATCTACAATTTAATACACCCGTCACCCAATGTCTGGCGATTATAGTGGTTTCAGCCTTAACCTAGCCACATAAGGAGAACCTTTTTTCCCTGGCTGGCTTCTGTAATTCTTGTTAGTTTTCATTAAGATTTTATTAATGAAATACTGTTTTGGAGGTTGGAATTGCGTTACTTGTTCTGGGTAGATATAATGCCATTTTTTGTTTGCCTTGGTTTGCACGTAACAATGAAGGCATTCATTCTTCAGCGTACTTGTTTTACAGGGCTGATTCATGAGGTTGTATTGATGCCGAGGGGCCCCGAAGTGTCGCAGTAAATTGCCGCAGGTGATTGTGCTAAACAAGCACCACGTCGGGGGAGGAAGAGGAGTAGAAGGGAGAAGTCAGCCTGGAAGTGAGTTTGGCTTGTCTCCACATGAACATGAGAGGGGCGAAAATGAGCGAAAGAAATGAAGACTCAAAAATTACGCCCACTTCCCCTCGCGGGAACCCTGGTGTGGTGCAACGCATCTCATGGGGGGCTCCATTGGCGTTTTCCATCGTATTGATTACGCTTATAGCAGGGATTCTCACGCGAAGGGGAGGTGGGCGGGCGACCGTCGACTGAGACCGCCGGAGCGCGGCATGCCGCTTTATATCACAGCGCCCGAAGGAGAGGAGAGCGCGGAGAGAGAGAGTACTGCACATGCGCAGCGCCGCCCACCGGCGCCTAGCAACGGAGTGAGAGCGCGCTGCGCCAACCCGCAGCTGTTTGGGAGAGAGTGTTCGCTATCGGAGAGAGGAGAGGAGGAGAGGCGCAGCTGTGCGGACAACGCCGGACAGACGCAGGAAGGACAGAGGGGCGAGCGTGAGATGCGTTGCATCTAATATGCGCACGAGCACTAACAAACGCAAATAAGCACACAGAAAATGACAGACGCAGGAACACGCACACAGCACACACACAGTAGTAAACTTCAGGCAAACGTTCACAGGGTTGCGTTCAGGCCGGAGTCACGGAGAAATGACACCAAGTCCATTGTATTCCGTGTTGCCGCGGCAGTTGACTGCCACAGACCAATGACGTCGCAAAGTTTCAGTGGTGCGTCGGCACGCAGTCCCAAGGTTGTCTTCAAGGTTAGTCGGAAGGTGTCATATTGGGGTCACACACACACACAAAGCACGTGTTCTACGTCCTCACGAACACTGCGCACGTGACAATGCGGGAAGGCAACTCGGCGCGTCTTCTGCAGGTTGTGGCTGGTAAAAGCGACGTTGAGGCGAGTGCGGTGAACAATTGCTTCGTCGTGCTTTTCCAGACCGCACGGCATTCAGAAAGTGCAGGGGTAATCAATTCTGTACAATTGCTGATAATTTTTTATCCTTCCGTTCATTTTGAGACTTGTAACCGCCGCGCCAGAGTACGCAAGTGTCGCGGCGTCACGTCAAGAAGAAGGAATCAAGATGATGAGCCTTCGAGCACCACCTCGACTGACACTGCCTGCTCGATCGCGATTCCCCATCAGGTGATTATGACCGCGGGTAAACATACAAGATTAAAGTTTACACAGTAGACCGTAACAGTTTACGCCGTAATCCCAGCAGGATCCTCTCGCTTTGGCATACCGAGCACACTCGCATTTGTGGCAGCTGTTGGCTCCTCGATAAGTTTGCATATTTTGTGGGTATTTTTAACAGGACAGTCAGGTAGTACACCATGGGTCAAAATATTACAGTACATGATTTGGAATATCAACGTTAATCTATCTCCGCTGTAAGGTCTCATTACTTTGGATGTGTAAGCGAACAATCATAACTATACGCGTAGGGCGAGCTTGGCTTCTGAGAGCAGAGAAGCTCGAAATTGTGTCCTGTAAACTTTTTACCCCGGCTCTATATATTGCTTATGAACACGGCCATCATACTAAGCTATGTTAGTATATCTTTGGCATCTACACGGTGCTTTTCTTCTGTATGTGGATGCTGTAGGCGCGTCTACAGAAATATCTACATGTGAGCAAGCCCTGTTGGTCGGAACTATGCGGTAATGGCACGAATTTACTTAGCAAAGACGGACCTGCGTTATGACGCTTCTCGGCTGCATCTTATTACCGTGTTTTTCTTTGCTGGGGTTGGTTATGCTTTGCACCGAATTCTTTGCGCAAGTGTTTCCGTAGTGCTTTAATAATAGAAAGTTTTAGCACAGCGTTGCCGTGTTTACGTTACCGTCTACCGTGTTTGCGGGAATCGACTGCGCATAAGCGAGAGTTACCGCGAACGGCAACTTACCGGCACATGCTTCACCGACGTCAGCGAGCTTCCTGATCAGACGAATTGTACCCTTGCGTCTTGGTTACAGGAACTGCAGTGCGCTCGGCGCTTGATGCTTGGTACAGCCACTAAAAGTAATCTTAGTTGATGTTGCTTAATATGTTTTACTTGTTTAATTGTGTTCCGGAGCACGACAAATGACTATTTTTGTCAAATCGGCGACCAAAATGGCCGCCCCTACTTCGGCTATGCCTCGCCCGCATCAAAAAGTTTCGATAACTTCCTGGCCACGCAGATTGTTTAAGGCTTCAAAAATTGTGCTGGGCAAGATAGTGTGAGTTATTGAGTAATTACTACAACATATTTTTCTCATTCCTTGCCAAAATATTCACCGCGGGCGTAAATCCTAGTTTAGCTTGATATCAATTCTACTTAGTAGGCGGCACCAACATGTTTTCTGTTTTAAAGCTCTGCAGGTGATGACTACAGTATTTTCAAAACAACTAAAGTTATAGTGAACGCTTTATCCGAAAAGTAAGACATTCAAGCTACTTTAAACAAAAGCGAATAGATAAGGCCAATAAAATTATGAGTGATCTTCTTTGAGACTGTCATCAGATGTCGCGACCTGCCCAACGGCGTCCGGAATGCGCAAGCCGGAGTGTGTCCTTAAAGGGGTCCTGAAATACCTTCCGCCGATGCGTGGATGTACATGTAACCAAATAAAGCAATATATTAGCAATCTCCTCCCGCAAGAAGTTTGTTGAAGCGATGAGTATTAGCTGAGAAATCGTAAATCAAAAACCGCGCATTATCGTCGCGCCGCGTTTCCTCCTCCTTTCAACTTACTCTCCGCTGTTGACGGCGAGCGAGCCTTGCCTCCCGTGATGCTGCGCTCCTCGGCGGTGATGTACTTCCGCTATTGCGCTGCTCACACAGCCGTCTGCTACGGGCAAGCTTTGTTGACACCATGAATCCCACACTCCGCTCAAGGCTGGAAAAGCGAACGAAAAATCTGGCCCCATGTGTGCGGCGGCCTGGCCTTGCCCTTTCGCTGTGTACGTTGCTGCAGAACTTTGCTATCGGCGGCACGCGACTTTTTATCGGCGGCGAACTCGCAGCCGCACGGGGAGGATCCTGCGCTCGCTCCCTTGGATGCACAGCGCACTGTTTATCCAAAAAGCGCCGTATCAGATGTGGCCCCGCTGGTGCCGGGTCTTATTTTGTGGCGGTGGTAATTCCTGACGGCGGCATGTGACCGATACAGAACCCGTGCACAAAACGCAAGTTCAGCTTGGGGCGACGCGTGGTGGAGAGCGGCAACGTTGGCAAAACATGCTCCGGCGCGGCTCTGAGCTTTCTAGCGCTGGAGCGAGCACCATTTCTTTGACAATATCAAACATCGGTTGCCCTGGCAACAAGGCACAAACCGCTCTAGAAGTCAGTTACGGTTGCGTGATCCCGGTTCAGCTTGGGGCCCCACCTCGCGGCATATGGGCGCTGCAGGCATACTACTCACTCCCATTTGGAAGTGCGAGATGCGTTTGGCATTACAGGAGGCGATGGTGTGTGTGTTGTGGACGCCTTTGTTTCGCGATGAAATGCGACGTTGTGCTTCTGCGGGTGGATAGTGCTTCCCATGGTCTGGATTATTTATTTATAATACCTCAAGGGCCCCAGTCAAGGGGTGTTACATGAGGGGTAGACAATTCACAAACAGATGATTTGTTCGATGGCTTCTTTGAAATGGGCGATGCTGGAGTGGTGCACGATGTCACTTTCTCAAGCGGCGTACGACTCAACCTCGCATGGGGTATGTGCAGTGTGCGTGGCTAAAAGCCATCTCGGCTTGTGCGCCAGAGTTAAGTGACTTGCTGTTCGTGCCCGCAAACCGCGCGCGAGGTGAGTGCCGAATTTACGACGGGCAGGAGGAGGCAGGAGGAGGTCTGTCAATCGCGGTTCGGACTTGCAACGCATGTTGTGACGTTGTGTTCGTTCAAAACGCATCTCTGGATTGTTTGGAAGTTGAATAAAATGTGTGCGTCAAACCCGGGCATTCGGCTCAGGGCGTTCTCTGCGATTGCAAGAAAGAAGTGCCACGGTGCTTCAACGCTTTCTTTATGGAACGTACTCAAGTAAGAGAATATCCATGTCGTGTTATGGCCCTGTTGCATTCAATACAAACAGGTTAAGCGTTTGTTTACACTTGTTTCGTTTGTCGTAAAATGTCCAAGCACTCCGGCACTCCACTGGCAGATCAGCCGGCGAGCCGACGCTGAGCAGACGACTCATCTCTTTGCAGGAAGTGCGTGAAAAAGCCGCCCAATAGCAGGATGTCTAGCTCATGACGAACATCTGGGAATCGATGATGTAGACATGTGAAGATGGCGGCGTCCAAAAACACGAAGGAAAGGGTGAGAAAAAAGCGACAAACTTTGCAACAAAAGTGTGAGCTTTCCGCTGCGCGTAAAAGACTAATACTTGGCACAGATGATGTTGACGACCCAATCTAACGATTGCGCTAGTCAATTTAGTGTGCTCAAAACGCCTTTCAGGGCCCCTTTAAGCGTGTCCTACCGTTTTCAGCGGTAAACGGAAACGGTATACGGTAATGCAAACACTGTAACGATATGCTAACACTCCCTAATAGTAATTGTTTATATTTCGGGAGAGTTCACCCCACAGACAGAAGTGATTCGTCATAATTAGAAACTCCAGACTCACAGGTCGGAAGCAGGAAAGTCCAGTGGGGACGTCCCCAAATCTTGCTAATGCTGTCTGTTGGGCTACCTAGAGAGGGTCCATCCTTGCCTCAGGTGTTCAAAGATATGGGAAGTACAGAGACACTGCTAGGTCCTGAGCGACTGAAGCCGGGCCACACACATTGCTATACGGTACTCTAGGAGTGATACTTTCTTGCCCGATATAGTTCGTAACGGGAACCACACACACACACACACACACACACACACAAAAACTGCACAACAGTTTCCTTCCGCCCCTGAACGGCAGCGGGATTAGCAGGTTTGTCTCAGCATAAAACTAGTGAAAGACTGAGTCATAGTTACGTCCGAACGATACTTGTGGATCAAGGCTTTTGTTACGCTTCCGGTTCCTGCGTGTGAGGGGTGGTGGTGGTAAGAACATTTCTATGAAACAGCGAAGCAAGGAGGGCGACATATTTGGTCCGGATCAAGACCCGTTCGATCGTGAAGTACGACTTCAAACTGACGTGGTATTTGTACTCATGCAGTTTTGTTTTCGTTTTGTTTTGGCTTCTTTTCGGCGAGGCCGATGGGGGTGCACAAGAGATTTCTCACCCCACGCTTCACTGAGCCGAAAACCCAACCCAGCTCCAATCTTTGATTTCACGCCGCCAGTTCACAGCTTTCGTGGGTTTGCACCAAAGCAACATCATTCTAATGCGGCATGAAATTGGAGACTGGTACATCCATACCCCGAAACAAGAGAGGACACAGGGATACACAAAGGCGTACTCTGAGGTGCCTCTGACTCCTCGCCGAGACCATTTTATCTTTGATGGCCTGGAAATAAACAAATAAGGACCCGCTGCAATATTCTCGGGTACTTCCAGGAATTTATGATCGTACGATTGATCCACTGCGTATCTCCGATCGCAACGAGGTCCCGGGGGCAGGAGGATTCGTTTTCCGCACTGTTGTTTCGGTTAGTCGGCCTTTCATTTCCAGCGGAATTCGGAGGAAAGCGGTATGAAAGCACTTCGAGGGCATGGCTTAAGTAAGGAACGAGGTATACAGACCAAAAGCGCTCGCTTTCATGGAGCAAGAATAAGAAGCATAGGCAGAGAGAGAGAAAGAGAGAGAGAGAGAGAGAGAGAGAGAGAGAGAGAGAGAGAGAGAGAGAGAGAGAGAGAGAGAGAGAGAGAGAAATATTCTCCAAACAGCCCTAGACGCGGGCCGTCGTGTCACAGTCTCGCATTAGGAGACGGCTGGTCCGTAGAACTCCCAGAGGTCCTCACTAACACGAAGTCAGTGGGCCGCCAGGAGTTCTTGCGTCGGCTTGACTTCCACTCCAGGGGCCGAATTCTCTAAAAAACGGGCTTCGTTTTGAAATGACGGGGCAGCGCCATGCAAATGCATGTGTCCTGGGGTTGGGGCCGTCGCTTTGGGGCGACCCGCAGGGGCAATCACCGCAGAAAAGCGCTGTGGCAAGGGCGCGAAGCGACACCCACTGCCCCCCCGTCGCTTCACTTGTCGCTTCGCGCCCTTGCCACAGCGCTTTTCTGCGGTGATTGCCCCTGCGGGTCGCCCCAAAGCGACGGCCCCAACCCCAGGACACATGCATTTGCATGGCGCTGCCCCGTCGATTCAAAACGACGCCTCGTCGTTTTAGAGAATTCGGCCCCAGTACCCGCGTTCAACCAGTCCTTCAGGAAGCGGTGCGGGAATGCAGGTGTGACGGTAGGTCTGGTCGATGGCACTCCCAGTAAAGGTGTCGTACAGTTAAACCTGGATATAACGAAGTTCACAAAAATTCGCAATTTTTCGTTACATACAGGTTTCGAGTTAAAGCTCGCGTGAACGAAGCAGAAACGAAAACAAAATTCTAGACATCGGTGATGGTGAACTCCCCATTGAAACATTTATTTCACACTGAAAAACTACGATTTGCGCCTGATGCTTTCCCACGAATTTAGTCACTACACAGCACTACAAAGAAGCCAAGTCACTTACCACCGTATTAACAAAAGTAACTTAAGTATCAACAAGGCATTGAAGGGCTCTGGTATCACTTTCCTTTTGACACTTTTCGGGGCGTTAACGCGTTTGAAGGACCAAACTTATGCTGAATGGGTGCCTTTCCGCGATCCTGAAGCTCTTTTCCGCACTCAAAATTGGTGAGAAGGTGCTAGCTGGATTACTGTACCTGGAGGCGACGTTCTTTTTCGCCTGCGGAGACGGCATTTACAATTCCCAGATTTTCTTGAAAATACAAAACTTTTCATTTACAGGAAGGGCAACTTATGACCGATAAACCGCCGACACGCCGGCAAGCAGGCCTATAGCACCTAGCCGACACCGCACTTAACGGCGAAACGCATGGTAGTTTGCCGTACGGGCGAAATTGGCTAAATTAGTGCATTTCTCCACCCGAAATTTTAAAAACAATCCCGAAAGCAATTACTCATAAGTACAGCGATTTCGTTGCATCAAGGTTAACCGTGGCAACGCCTTCGTTACGTTGAGGTCGCAAACACATGGACTTCAGTTGGGCTGGCAATGGGGCATAGAAAAACTTCGTTAAATCCAGGAACTCGTTGCGCAATGGTTCGTTACATCGATGTTTAACTGTACTGATGGGTAGGATGGGCAGCTGGGTGTAGGGCATGTGGGACTCGAAAAGATGCCGTGTATGTAGTGGATACGGGGTGGAGTGAGAAGACAGGAAGTTTGTGGCGAACCGTGTAACGCCTTGCATTTTCACAAAAAGATTTGGTGGAAAATACCCATTTAATCGTTATTATCGCGGAAATGGAAATAATTTGCCTGACAGACAAACGAAAAACCAAACAATAAGAAATACAGAAAGGAGATAGTGACAATGGCGGGCCGGGTGACGCACTGCATGTTCACAAAATGGAGATTTCGCAGAAACGACATCTGTATAATATAATAGCGTAAGTGGAGATAATTGGTCAGGCGGAATGTAGAAAAACGACAGAATTTGGCTGTAAAGAACTCATACTATACCTAAGCGGCATAAGAAAGCGAAGCATTAGTAGACCATTCTGTAAATTTTAAGTACGAATGTACTTTATAAGCGACCCCGAACCTTCCGCCGTCCGCAGTGCGCCTCCTCCTCTCCCCTTGCAACGGCGCGAGGAGCGGAGGGGAGCGTCTGTAGCAACGGCGCAGCGACGTCACACCCCACGTGACTGCGCGCGCTCCGCCCTCCCGCGCCGTGCCTGCGCGCGCCCAGCACTGGCTCCGCACCGCTCCTCACGCCGTGACGTCACACTCCACGTGACCGAGCGCTGGCGCCTTTGCCGTCTGCTCCCCCCTCCCCCTCGCGCCGTGACATCACGTGCTCTGCAGCTGGCGCGCCTCTCCCCCCGCTAGGTTTGCACTCATCCTCGGCGCGTGCCTCTCCCCCTCTCGGACATCTCCCCCTCGCCGGTACTGCGCCTTCGCGCGCGTCTCTCCCGCCGTCCACGCTCCCCCTCTCCCCTAGCAACGACGCGGAGGAGGAGAGAGAGCGTGCGTAGCAACGGTCTCGGCGTAGCAACGGTCTCCTGCTCGGCTTAGCTGCGGGCGGCGCGCCGCTGTGCCGGTTCGCTTCGCGTTCCGTCCGCGTGAGGGCGCTCGCTCGTCGGCTCCGCATTCCGACGCTCGAGGGCGCTTTCCCAAGCATTTCCCAAGTGAGAGGTACGTAACGTGCGAATGCCAAAGACTTTAACATAGCGCCCCTCCGGATCAAATCGGGTAACTTCGGGTAACTTCGGGCAAACTCGGGCATTCGTACTTTGCCATCTTCCCTCTTACTTGGGAAATGCTTGACTTTTTTGCAGATATTTCTTTTCACCAGACCTCGCTTTTAGAATGCTTGTTTCCTCTTTTTTGGACTTCGTTGGACACCACTTTTTACTTTTGTTTACGTTGTTGATATGCATCACACAACATTGTATCCCCAGTTTATTATATCTTAAGTACCCCACTCCTGCTTAGGCCACAGAAAGGACCTGTTGCGTATTGCAGATAAAATAAATAATCCACGACGTGCATCTTACGCAGCTTTATTTTGCGCGGAGTTTCATACAGTGCAGCAAAAATATTGTGCCACTACGACAGCGATAAAAACCTTAAAAAGAGGTGCCCATTTATGATGCACATTCGTGAAAAGAGACAAGCAGAATAATATAATAAAGCTCGATGATGGATGACGCCGGCACCCAAAGTGATGTCCGCTACTGCTTCACCTGGCACTTGTCGACCGGATTCATGCGTGCACCTCGTGGACACTGGAACAAGCGTCCAAAGTCCCGGATTTGCGTTGCAGGCGTGTTGTACATGAGGACAATTAAATGAGGGGTTAACATGTTATTCTGTTACACATGAAGTGTAGTTTTGGGAACTAAGGCATGTGCTTTTCTGCGTTCATTTTTTAGCGTAAATTTCTCGGTATGGCTGTCTTGCAGAAGTTTTTTTAGTCGGCTTTTCGAGCCGATGTACGTAAACTGAGATGAATAGAAATCGGTAGGCCGGCGATGACGTTGATGACGACGCGTCTTTTTTTATGAGCCATTAGCGCAGCGTTACCATCATCACCGTCGTCGTTGATATCATTGTCGTCATCATTCCATTTTATCTGCGTTAAGCTGAACCAACTTTTATTAACGAATGTGTGCCTACACGTATTCAACGCAGCTAACAGACATGGCACGGTTACTATACTCGAAAATGGTGGCGTTGTAACCACTTGTTGTAACTACTACGAATATACAAGCGGGATCGGCCAGCCTTCATCTTCTTCTTTATATTTTGCTTTGAGAAAGAACCGGTGATAATACAGGGTGAGTGTCAAATGTTCAAATGTATAAAATCAAAGGGGTGTCCACGAAAAGAAAAAGAGCTCCGTTAACCTTTTAATCAGAAAAAAAAAGTTTGGAACCAACGCTTCATGATTGTCTCCTTTAAGTGCTTTTTATCCTACAGGCTAATCTCAGTAGAAAACATATGTCTATCGCGCCTGAATTTGGTCACTGAGACAGTACACGCCGCGAATTCTCTTTAGGATCATATGCTTTTCCTCGCATGCCGCCATTTATGCGGATGTGGAACAATTACCCGTTTGTAAAGACCACTCCGAACTACGCTAGATAAACAAAAGTTGAAAGGGCTCAGGCAACGCTAAACAGAAGAAGGCAAAGAATTAAGGGATTGGGAACATGTAACTGCAATTTATCAATTCGTCTTGTGAGGTGCATTGTTTCTCTATTACTTTCCAAATTATTTCGTTGATGCTGAAACGTTCCTCTATTTTAATCGGCAGGATCATTTGCGCAAGTACAAAACTGCTACGTAACAGGGCGGTGTCGAAAACAATACAACGAAGAGTGCAGTCCGAGAAAAAGAAAGTCGTTCGCGTCTTTGTCTCCGCCTTACTTCCTGCCTCAAAAACGTTCGATTCCATGCTCTAAGCTCGGCTCACAATGCGGGTACTAACATAAACGTCATCATCGTTTGCCCATTAGGTAAATATAATGACACAGGTGCTGATACTCCAAATGGCAATATTATAACAAGGCTTTCTCTGTTACAATATTGCCCTTTTCAACATCACCACGCGCGCCATTATAATTTCTTTTTGTGGAAGCCTGCCGCGAGTGCTTAGGAACGCGGGGACGGGGTAAGCCGTACATCCCATCATGTGGCGTTTAGTAAAGCGCAAGGCGCCATAGAAGTTGGTGCAAGGCGCATTTGGGGCGAAGGACGGTGAAACTGGCCAAGAATGTAGGCGGGAATTTCCTTGTGATGAGGTGAAAATGCATTAGAGGCACGCCGTTCAAGCAAGGCACGAGTTTTACCCCAGCTCGCCACGCTGGGTGATGCCGTATTTTCTGGAATGGCGGAAGCTGGAGCGTCTCATGTCGCTCGAGTGCTGTCAGAAAGCATTCCACTTGGGTGGCGGGACCTTGGTGGTTGATGCTGTGGCAGGTAATGGACCCGAGTAAGCAGCGGCGTTGCACAGTGTGCAGGGGTGCAACGCATCCAGAACAACGCCGCTATAAGGCATCCCGAAGGTGGGCGCGTACGTAACGAATAAAAAATATTATTTTAATTCGTTCGAACCTGCACATGTTTAAAAAGATTGCCCGCAACATGCCGGGAAGAATGTGAAATCAATAGGATTGTGCGAATAGTGGATTTTTGGTTCGATGTGAATAGGAAGCGATTAGTGAATTGCGCAGAATAATTTCGAATGGAATAGTTCGGATAGATAAGGTGCTAAATCATGCTAATAATTTCGAAAGTCAGGCAAACATACTTTCTTCGAACTGTTTATATCGAGTGTTTACGATTTCTCTAGCAAAAAATGACAGCGTATATGCTCCTGTTGTTAAAAATGTCCAGAAAACACGTTTTTTATTTATTTATAATTTTTTAGATACTGCAGTCCGTAGACCAAGCAGGTGGGTAAGTACAAAGAGTATTACGTTGAAAACAATGCATTGAATCAAGTATGCAATACATATTTACATAACGGTAACCAAACCTGAGAAAAAAAGAGAAAAAACAAGAACAAGAGAACATGTCTTTACAGAAAAAGCGTACACCAGTGACAGCAGCAGGGCGTAAAGGCTAATGCACAGCAATAGGATGTTTTTGAAAGTGGGAAGCATCTCGCGCAGGAAAACACTTCCGCCGGCAACGAATGCCAAAATTGGTGTTAAAGTGTGCTTGTGGGTGTATCTAGTACGGCGAGAAAAACGGGGCTGTATGCAAAATTCTGGATTAATATTGAAATTATGTAAGATAAGTGAAAAGAGAAAATTGAGGTACGCAATCTGCCACCACTTTTTTAAGCTCATTATATTGTTATTATTCATAAGAACCGAGGCAACGTACTGCTGTTATAAGAGTTATTGATAAATCGGACAGATTTCCTTTGTACCATTTCTAGTTTATGAATATCCTTCCGTCGATATTTGACAAGTAAATGCCAACCTTCGCTTTCCCGCTCACCTCTCATGCCGTTCCTCTTCCATCGCGCGCCTCTTAAGGTAAACACGCTAGAGGTTTGCTCTAGTCGATTTAAATTTACCGCGTTCCACTGCTCCGGGCCGGGTGCCTCCATGCCAGCGCGGCCGTACGGTGGAGACGCGCGCGAATCGAGGCGCCCAATTTCAACGTTTATAGAACCACGTTGCCCTACTCCACATGCTTTCCAAGCAGGACGTGGAACCTATCTAGTGAAACCTTTCGTAACTGTTGTCGCTTGATTTCTTAAAATGCCGCCAGAAGATATAGTGGCGTTCGCGACAGCCGGTGACAGAGTGAACTCTTTTCTGCCGTGGATATAGTGTGCTGTTTCGCAAAAATTACGCATCCATAATTTGTTTTATAAATTAACACTGTAAATATCACTTTTGTAGTAATTTTCTGCCTTACATTTGCGCAATTTTTTTTCTTGTTCAACAATGTTTACTAGTATGAACATTGACACCGGACTTAGACGCTTAGATTTGGCTGTGGGTAAGACTAGCTTTTGTTTCACTTTGGCCGGGTGGCTGAATGGAGTCACGGACAGGTAGCTTGTTTCACCACCACTGAAATTTGCTGTAAGTGCTGACTGCCCGGAGTACTTGAATACATATCCGTTTTTTTTTTCTGTTGTTATGGCAGCGCTGTTACAACTAATCGCTGCGCGCTAATGTGTAGTTTTGTTATAAATTCTTTTTTCACAGACAGACCAAAATTTCTACAGTTAAGGTGACCAAGAAAGACTATCGTCTTAAAAAACATCAGCTGCTCAAAGTTCTCTGTGGGCATGTGCTCCCTCCTCCAACTGACAATTTGCTGCACTGCAGAGAAGGGTCGTTAAAATTCTGGTGTGTGTCGCAGGAATTGACGTGTACCTGTAAGCAGCTCCAACCAGTACTGAGCACAGCGGGCTTCCCTCTTCGGTCGACCAGCCCAGAGGGTCCGAAGATTGGGGAAGAAGAGGGGCTTTCAAATAGTTGGCTGCGTTATACGCAACAGAACAGCCTGACTCTAAATCCGTTTCGGAACGGAAGTTCTGGAATGCACACCACAGTCCACACGGAGTCTCCTGGCGTCTCAGGCAAAAACGCGCCACTTCCGCTTGAGCCGCCAGGAGGGTGGTGATATTCTGCAATGTCTTCGGCAGCAGTTGTGAGAAGCCTTTTTAAGCCCACTGTTTTTCAGATGCCTCCATGTAGCAGGTATCTTTGTACCTCGGGTAGATTAACATTGCCAAGGCTGGAAGGCTAGACATCTTGATGTCGGGAAACCTTGCCTTGATAAGTTTCAAGAGCCCCAGAGAAACTAAACTCTCATCAGGCTTACGTGAATGCTGAGACAGTACAAGTTTTATGCATTCTAGGAGAAGGATAACCTGAGAGAGAATCGGGTAGCTATCACATGACAATGCCGTTGTGGCCTGGTCAAGCGGCTTAAAAACATTTACTGCTGCTTGCTGCTGCTAGGAGCTTACACTCAGATGTGGCTATGTTCTCCAAGCGTCAGACTCTCAGCTCAAGAGTAATGGGCCCCCGGAGCTTCAGCAGTGTGGCCATCATAGCTTGCTCACCATTCAAGCGTATTGGGACGTCCTGCACAGCCTCGAAGGGATCCATTTGCAAGTCTCTCCGGATTTTAAGAAGGCACGCTCGGGCAGTTGCTCTCCTCTTGTGCCGGCTCACAATCGTCCTGCATTTTGCACATAACTGCGAGAGTCATTTCACATTTCGTTTCAGGTCAGTTATGTACCACTGGAGTGCGTGTTCGAAGCATAGAATGCCTTACCAGGTCGACCGTGCTACCGCGGATTCAACTTTACTGGCGTTGTATGTGACCACGTTGACTGGGACTTGGCATCGAGTTGGAATGTCCCATTCTCCAAGGGTGTTTTCGATGAAGACTCGGAAGTTTTCAGCGGTGTGCGATTCCGCCATTTTGGCGCCATGCACAAACTTCTTGTCCATGACGTGGCGAGTGACCCACACGTAACTGTCATTGGCACGCGAAGTCCAACTATCAGTCGTAAGCAATATGGCCTCGACTGCGCCTTCAAAAACATTGGCGAGATTGCTTTTCACTTCTTCCTTTCTAGCTTTGTGCAGTTCCGGGACCGTCGCTCTAGAAAATGGCGTGCAGGATGGCACTGTATAGCCTAGCACGGCGACATTTGTCGCGTTGGGATAAGCAGGTTCCTCGACAATGCGGTAAGGATTCATACATTGTGTAATGAACTGGGCGATCAGTTTTATCATCGCTTTACCTTGGGTGCAGTGGCCTCCATCCTAGGCCTAAAGCTCACGGCCACGACGGTTGAACGCTCGGTTCGAGTTTGCTCACATCCTTGGCCTGCTCTTATCTTTCGGATGCTTAAGGCTCACCTTGATAACTCTGTAGATGTCCGGATACCTCTTTAGGTGCGTCGCTCGGGATGTCGTCATACCTGTTGGTGTTCGTAAGACTACCTTGTATTTAAAACAACGGGCGTTGTTGCCTTGGGTTATTTTCATGAAGTGTTTACAGAGTGGATTTGCGATACTCGCAGAGCTGGTCGTGATGTCCTAAGCGAAAGCTGACACTAACGATACAGCATCTGTTTGTGGGAGCTCTTCCACTTATGGCTCAACACGTGTGGCCTTGCGCTGCAGTGTGCTTACATCCACATAGAGAAAAGGGCACTGGCTTCGTAGTGGTCACTTCGTTTGACTTCGCTGGCTTGATGGTTTGTCGGCAACATTGACGACACCTCGATGTGGCTTCCACCGTGATCGAGTAGCATATGCAAGTCGGTAAAAAAACAAGATAAATTAACTTCCAGTGATGTATTCGCGTTCACCGAATACTTCCGAATTTTTGGAATACTGATATTCGAATCGAAGCGAGTTTCGAAATGCCTATTATCGGATCGAATATTCGAAACAACCGAATATTCGCACAAAATCAAACCCCTTTCATTTAATCGTATCCAGCGCGATTGTGTTTACTTGTGCTTGCTTTTTTATTCCCCTGAAACTGCACGAACTCGCTTTGAATGAGGTCATGCGAGCGTAAAAAAGCATGAAGAGCATAAAGGAGTACAGCCCTCGTTCTGAGAAGCAGCTCTTCTACTTTATTTCAGGGCACTCGAAAGTTATCAAGAATGGCATCGCGTTCCCTTGTTTGCGGTCGGCCCTCCTTGTGTCCGGTTGTGAAACGATTGCCACCAGTTTTTCTAAATAGCTACAAAAGTTAAATGATGGCGGGTTTCCAAGGGACGTCGCTGGTCTTACGGTGCAGAAGCTGCTAAAATGGGTAAAGATGGACACATGCGGAATTCCGAACGATATAGCACCGGCGAAGAAGAAATTTCCGGCGGTACTCCCATATGTTCAAACATTGTCCCACGGTTTGGAAAATGTTGAGGGATGCTTTGTTGTGAGGGCTTTCTTTTCAGCATCCAATAGACTGAGAAAAATTTGTGGATCTCTAGATAGAAATCTCGAAGGCTTGTCGCGTGCTGCCGGGAAGGGTTGCGGGGTGAAGCGTGTGTCTCCTTTTGTACAATGCCAAAAGTGTATTGTCTACCTTATGCCATTTACGCATAGGACATACAAAAAGGTGCATTAATGTTAGGTTGTTAGAACATAAACGGTCTTTAGGAGGAAACACCTACTCACACCTGGCTCTGCACGTTTCAGAGTGCGAATGCGAGCCTGCGTTCCAGGAAAGTGTGATACAATCGGTCAAAAGGGACAAGTTGACACGCGAGATTATCGAGGCATATAATATAAGAAAACGGAGTGTGGCGCTTTAGTGTGCCGCCGATTAATTTACATGTAAGTGAGTTTGAATTTTTAAATCACTCTCTAGCGTAAAGATAAAGAGCATAAAGTTTGCCCGCAGAGATGCAGCTATTTGTGAGGGGTGTTCCATTTTAAATGTATTTACATTTCACCAGAACTAAACGCCAGATTTTAATCTCTAGGAGGGAGCGCAATGCACCCGCAGATTGAGCTATCATACGTTTAAGGTACCCTAATCCCCTTAGAGAGGAATTTGAGGATAACGGCAGGGATTTGAGGACGGAGAAGGGCTTAACAAAGTGGATAAAGTCGCGGGAGGAGAACAAATTGCTGTACTTTTAAGTAAGATAATCTCAAGATTTTTTTAACGCAGCTTACACTGCATTTGATTCTCTAGAGTGTATTTTACAGAAAATATCGGGATGAGCTTAAAGAAATGATTTTCCACCAGTTCTGCGACGACGATTTACAGCTCTCCAGTGAAAGAAAATAACTAACGATGGCAGCGTATTTTTTTATGCGATGACTACATAGTGTGGGGAAATGGCGGTTTAACAATTCACTTCAAATAACGCAAACTACAAAGTAATGTTTATTTTCAAACTTGTACCAAGAAAACTGTAAAGATATTACGTACAATTCTAACTTGCCTGAAATCTCTATTTATACTTAGATATGTATTGCACTAACTGTCATCGTTGCGAGCCCTAAATGGAAAGAAAGTACTCTCAAATTTTACAAGTGAACGCCGCTGCATTCCTCAACGACAGGCGAAAAACGAAAGAAGAAAAACATTTACAAGTCACGTAGCGCACGTGTTACGTTCGTTCGTTGCAAGTGTGCCTTCACTTCGTTCTGTACGTCCTGTCGTCAACAGGCCCTTATCATTTACTTCTTTCATTTTAAGGTCTGAGTGGATGAATGCAGCACAAGTACTGTTTTAACAGGGACCTCCGAGCTACGGCTTATCGCCATGGGCGACTGGTCCAAAAGCCACAGGCGCTCACGCACAGTCATGCTCGAACTGAGACATTCCCGGATACACTATTCCCAGCTGGGTTATAGTAAATGTTTGGCTAGTTTTAGTTTGATAGAAGGCTGATTTTGCGATTTCTGAGTAAATGGCGTGGCGAAAAGTGGAAATGGCCACCATACCTCGGCAAAACTTGGCGCCACTCACTCACACTCAAAACAAAAAAAAACGCATTTTCCTCACGCACTCACACTCACGCTCACCCGTCGCCCTCACCACACGCACTCACTTTCACTCACGCTGACTACGCGCCCTCCACCACTCGCACCCACTCACGCTCGCGCTGATCACTCGGCGTGACCACTCGCCCTCACTTGCACTCACGCTCATCGCTCGCTGCCACCACTCGCAGTCACTCGTGCTCACGCTCACCACTCGTCATCACCACTCGCACTGACGCTCCCCACTCGCACTCACCACTCGCCGGCTCCCCTCGCCCACGAGTGTGTGCAGCAGACCCTCCACCAGTCATCAAACCGAACAGTACTAGTGCATCACGGAGTCAGAAGGCCATCCAAATCATAATCCCAAATCAACACGCCAACCGAGAATAAATTCTAGGGTGTCCCCTAGCAGGAGATTTGAGACGATATATTTCCGAAGCTAAAAGCAATTTCGCCATTAACAACCATCACAGCGAGCGGTTCCGGCGACAAATAGCCTACAGCGAGTACAAGCATAATAGCAGCGGTCACCGCGGTAAGCCCCGCAAATGGCGCGAGTACCCTTGCGAGTAGTGACCGTGGCTAGCGGCGAGTGGCAATCGCACTCACTCGCCGCCACACTCGCCAGTCCAAACGATTGCGAGGATCACTCGCCACTCACTCATGAGTGGTGAGGGGGGCGGGGGGGGGGGGGGGGTGAGTGCACTCGTAAGTGAGCCTGCCAACCTATGATGGCCACTGATAGGAAAACAGGGCCCGCAAAGAAAACAAAGACAGAATAAGAAAGGTAAAAAAAGGCCGGTACAGAGCACAAATAGTGGGATACAAACGTCAAGGACATAAGGATTTTCTACGTCGAACAATTAGGTCACGTAGAGCCCGCAATATCTAAAAGCGTATAATGTTCGTGGATATTGTATACTCAGCATTGCGCATGTACCACGACGCGGTACTGAAAGGGCAGAAATGAAGACGTGACAATAATAAGCAAGTAAACAGAAAAGCAACACAACAAATAAAGAAAAATAAGAAAAGGCAGCGATCAGGTTATTTGTTTACGCGTCGGGAGAATCAAAACAGCAGAGGAAAAATCTGGTGAGCAGGAACGACGTGGTACGCACGTCGCATAAACGGAAGCGAAGGAGGAATGACGTCCCAGAGGGTATCAGGAAAACAAAACTATAGCTTCGAATCCGGTGTTTTTTTTTTTTTCCTTTTATGTGACAACACGCGAACTCGAGACCCCGGACGCGTTACAAGAACGGAAGATCTTGTTTCGCGCTGCTAGCTCCGTCGGTGCCTGTCCGTGCACAATCGAACGGAAAGTCGGCAACTGGCGTGAAAAGGATTCGAGAAAAATCAGCAGCCACAAAGCGGCACTGCCGCGTTCCTGCTTACGTGATCAGGAATGCCAAACACGACGCACGACATTCTCGTGGCCCCGCCTGCCAGCGCTCTCTCGCTGCCTCCCCCGTTGCCTTCCCCCGCTGTTTCCCTCTCTCATCCTCTTTCGTTCATTCGCTTCGCTTGTTCTCGTCATACAGGAAGCTCACCATTGTTGGTATTTCTCCTGCGGCTTGTTTTTTGGTCTTTCCTTATTTATGGTGCAGCAATGGTCCGTTGAGACGCTGTTCTTGCTCCGACGTATGTCTCTTTTTTTGTACGAGTAGCGGCATCCATGCGCCTTCGTAATTTTGTTAGGGGCGAAGCACCCTAGGGGCGCGGGCTGTCGGCGTCTCTTGTTGTCTTATGTATTTACTGTGCTAAAACACCCGGACACTCGTTTTCCAACGCCTCGCGCTAGAATGTTTCATCTCCGTGGGCAAACGCGCGTACTAAAAGAACACACCGGAACACCCCCCGGTTTCCTACGCTTCGCGGTACTTCTTAGCATAATTCTTAGCATGCTGCGACGGTTGACACCAAGATAACTTACGGCCAGTCTGTCTCTCCTTTAATTGCTGAAATGCTAGAGACGGCGCCCCTGCCTCAGCAAGCGCGCAATTGCGCCTCCTACCGACGCTTCTACAGCGAACCGTGTGTCAAGAGAGAGACTTAAAATCTTTGAATACACTTATACCCTGCATGCTTCGCCCCTCCCGAGGTTTCACGTTTGTGGAGATGGCCCGGGATTTTTAAAGACGATAGACTTTCTTGGGCTACTTTAACCCAGAAATTTTGGTCTGTCTGTCTGTCTGTCTGTGACTCGTTTGAGCCACCCGGCCAAAGTAAAATTGATATTGCGCAATAGTCTTATATACTCACAGCCACACGTAAACGTCTCAGCACGGTTTATATGTACATACTTGTCAATTTTGTTGAACAAGAACAATACATTACACAAATATAAGACAGGAATTTAGTACACAAGGGATATTTAGTGTTCCTTTACTAAAAAAATTCATGGATGCTTGGTTTTTCGATAAAAAATTATATATTACATCCACTCCAGAAAACCGCCGCCTCCTAGCGGCATATGAAAAATCACGCGGCAACAGCAACGAAAGGTTCCACTAGCTAGGTTCCACGTTCTGCTTGGAACGCACGTGGAGCACGGCCACGCGGTTCTATAAACCTTCAAGTCGGCCGCCTCGATTCACGCGCGTCTCCGCCGTACTGTAGCGCTGGCATCGAGGAACCCGGCCTGTAGCAGTGGAACGCGGTAAATTCAAATCGCCTTGAGCAAACCTTTAGCGTGTTTACCTTGGGATGAGCGCGACGGAACAGGAACAGCATGAGAGGTGAGCGGGAAAGCAAAGGGGGGCATTTCCTTGGCATGTGTCTACAAAGACTATCGTCTTTTGAGGACATTTGCAACGAAAGGAGCAGATACGCGGCCAATCTTTTTTCCTTCTTTTTCGTACTCATTCCTAGGGAGCATCCTCCGTTTGAACCTTTTGCTACTCTATTCTTCGCTTTGGTTAGCTTCTAGGGTTTGCAATTATTTCTGCTTAGAAAATGAGGCGGAAGTTTTCTGTTTTGTCGAACTCACAGAGCGCCGGTATGTCAGGAAGGCAGTAAAACACGGTGATTGTCTGTGCCTTCCGCTGAAACGTACTGAGAAAGCAGAAAATACCCAGCGGACTTCTCAAATGTGTTATAAATAAAGAACATTGGGGTTAAATATTGTATGCCGGTGCACAACAAAAGAAATGTGAACGCATATTAGTAAAATGCAGTGCTGATATCGCATAAGCACGTTTTAGTGGAATTGAAGGCTACCGCCGCGGTGGCTCAGTGGCTAAGGCGCTGCGCTGCTGAGCACGAGGTCGCGGGTTCGTTTCCCGGCCGCGGTGGCCGCTTTTCTGGTGGAGGCAAAAATAAAAAACGCCCGTGTGTACGATATTTCGGCGCACGTTAAAGATCACCAGGTGGTCAAAATTAATCCGGAGCCCTTCAATACGGCGCGCCTCATCGCCTGCGTTGCGTCGGCGCGTTAAACCCTACGATCAATCAAGCGGAATTGAAGGCTGACATATTCGCATTATTAAGAATTACGCTGGCCAACAGTTACATAACGACTCAGCGTTCGAGAAGTACACAGAATGCTTGTCGTGGCTTTTTTTGTCGCTTACATGGCAGTAGGCTGAAAAACGGCAGAATCTACAACAGTCACTTAGAAGTTCTGCAATTTTCTGCTCTAGCAAAAGTTGCTGTAAACAGAAACTGTTGGTTGCGCGAACTTTATTTAATGTTGCGCTAGGTACAGAACGTTCATCAGCAATACATGACGAGCGCCAATCTGTAGACTCAGAAAATGAGTGCGAAAAGTGGGTGAGAAGGAAGGGTTGGCGGAATACCTTCTATACTGCAAGCCGGAGGACCGCAGATCTCACGGAGGGGTGATGTCGGGTGGTGGTGGCGGCCGCCGCGGCAGCTAGTGATGGAGGCGGCGAGGAACGGAGGGGGAGAAGGTGGTGCGCCGCGAGTGGAAGTGCACGTTAAAATAATTTTAAAGACAATAGTCTTTCTTGGGCTACTTAAACCCAGAAATTTTGGTCTGTCAGTATGTCTGCCCGTCTGTCTGTCTGTGACTCGATTCAGCCACCCGGCCAAAGTAAAACAATGCCTGCGCAATAGTCTTATATAGTCACAGCTAAATGTACCCGTCTGCGTCCGGTGTAATGTTCATACTTGTCATCATTGTTGAAGAAGAACAAGACATTACGCAAATATAAGACAACAAATTAATAAAGAAGTGATATTTGCAGTGTTCGTTTATAAACAATCATACATGCTTGACTTTCGCGAAATTAAATACTTCATCAACTCCAGAAAAAAAATTCACTCCGCCGTCGCCTGCTGTCGCCCGCGCCACTATACCTTCTGGCGCCATTTTAAGAAATCAACCGGCAACAGTTACGAAAGGTTCCACTAGATAGGTTACACGTTCTGCTTGCAACGCACGTGGAGTAGGGAAACGCGGTTCTATAAACGTTGAAGTAGGGCGCCTCGATTCACGCGCGTGTTCGTCGTGCGGCAGCGTTCGCATCGAGACACCCGGTTTGGAGCAGTGGAACGCGGGAAATTTAAAATGATTTAAGCAAACCTTTAGCGTCTTTACCTCGGGAGGAGCGCGACGCAAGAGGAACAACATGAGAGGTGAGCGGGAAAGCGAAGGAGGCATTTACTTCGCAAAAGTCGATAAAGACTATCGTCTTTTGACGACATTTGCAACAAAAGGAGCAGATACGCGGCCAATTTTTTATCCACCTGTTTTCATGGCGTTCCACCAGATGGAGCCCCAATAACACAAGAAAAAATTATTTTTCTGATTTGTGGTGACATTTTAACACGACAAAAGAGCAATTCTCTCTGCGGGTATGTAAGCCTTGCTCACATTACAGGGATATATTAACAACGTATACACTCATGTAGTGGGAAAACGTACTCTGATAGCGCAGTGTATATTTCTGCGGAGTACAAGTAGTGCCGCAGAACACCGTTATTGTAAGCTTGTTGCGGACGCATGTGGGTGCACATGCGAGCACGCTTTACTATGGTTGCGTAGGCTTCGTCACTGCTGTTTTTTTTTTTTAATTCTGATTATCGGCCATGCTGTGACGATGAATGGAACTCAAAGAAACACCCTCTTCTTAAATTCGCCGTGCCGAACAAGGGCTGCGTTCCTCAGTGCCGTGGAAATTACGACTCTGCAAGTGAAAAACACGTTTTCAGATTTCCCCAAGACGAGGAACTGCGCAGGAAATGTGTGCGCGCTATTGCACAAGAGGACCTCGGTCCTTAGGAATATTCCACGGTGAGTTATCCCACGGAATTTTCTTCGAGCTTCCTAGCGCAGTTAAGAGTACGCCCGTTTAGCCTTCAAAAAGCTCATATTGGAAGTACACGTAGCGTGCACCCGAAAAGGTCGATTTAAACGAGGACTCGTTGGTTTAAAGGTCTGTGAGCAGCACTTTCTGTTCAAAGGTGTTTTTCAAGGGATTTCGCACGTTGACGAACAAAATGAAGTGTGAGAAAGGTACAGAAACATCGACACGGAATAACGTGTTTTCAGTGTCAATAGCAGAAAAGTATCATGTTTCATCAGAACAATCTGAAGGAGGCCTTGTGAATGTACGTTCTGAATTCTGTCACGCGTAATTATCACAAGATGAAGGGTTTTTGAAGCTATTGAATCAGCGCTAGGTGGCTACGGACGTGAAGCTTCTAACCAATGACAAGTCGTCAGATTATGACATACGATTACGGGCACACAAGCAAGCTAGTTTTCAAGCACATGTGTGGTGTAGCGCGAACATTCTCCTGAAGAACTTTTGTAGAATAATGAATGACAATATTTTGAAAGCTCGTTCATACTCAAAACAAAAGTTGCAAATGCTAGACAAAATGTATCTCTGAAAGGGCCTTTGTTTGCGACGTAAATATATTTGTTTAGAAAAAAGTTTTCCTCAGTCTTTGATCGTGTTTATAAAGCATGCAGAATGTCTTACGACCTACATTTGGCCCTGGCATTTGCTTACTACCTGCCCATACCTACCCGACTGCTCGCAGTCGCAACTAACAAAGGATAATATATTGGGCAAATGCGCACTATCACCCTAAGAGAGTCAACCTTTAATTTTTGCTAAACATCAAATGTTAACGCGCTTCTAGGAGTCGTTTCTGCTTATTTTAGCATTCGTGAATGCTTTACGTGTACGTGATTTTTTTTCCAAGATGCAACTATGACTATGGTTTCAAACTGTTACTGTATCGTATATTAATTAGACCGAAATTTCTGTTACCTATTAGATAGATAACTAAGAATCAATACAACAAAATGAGATTCCGGCTCAGATATCTCTTCGTGATTAAAACCGTGTTCATAGTGTGCTGAAAGCTCTAACAACGACGGTTTCGCTATTCCTTCTGAGAAAGCGTTTTTTTTTTCCTGCGGGGGGAGAGGCAAAATGTTAGAAGGTGTGGGGTATACTTGTCATCCTACATTTCCATCTGTATGCCTTCCTTTATAGCTACGGGGGTAGCCTGTTCATTATTCCACAGTCATGAAAAATGCGCTCCTCCACTGCGAGCGGGCGCCGCCTCCGCGTTGTGACGTCACGGCGGCAACCTTTAGGCCTCAAAAGTCTAGATGGTGTTGGTTAGCGGAGTGCGATTGGTGCAGGGGCGAATGAAGGAGTACATCTCGAGCCAATCAGCCCCACGTGGAGGGTGGGGCCGTCAAACCTAGGCCACAGCCGTCAGTGCATCCCAAGCTGTTCGGACACGTTTGGCCTGTCGCTTTACACCTTGAACGCGTTGGTGGGTTGTGTTAACTAAAACTCCCACCTCCCCTCGCGGGAACCCCTGTGTAGATGCGCCACATAGGGGGTTCACGTTGCAGCGTTGGACAGCGGAGGAACGGCGCTGGAACGATGGAGCGGAGCGGCGGGGGCACCGCGTTTTATAGCGCGCATAACGATGAGGGGACGCGCCGGCGCCAGTGCGTCTGCCGCGGCTATGACGCAACACAATCCAACACAATCCACTTTAATCCAATCCAATCCGAATCCAATCCAATGCCCCTCGCGAGAGAGGGTCATCGGAGAAGAGAGGGGGTGAGCGGCGGAGAGCGCAGCTCGCGCGGCGAGGAGAATGGGGGAGGGGCGGACGCCGACGACAACGCCGACGACGCCGGATGCAGGGACAAGGCGAGTGAATGAGATGCAGTCGCATCTAAAAGGAGAATCGAGTCCAGGGCCGAATATTCGACACAAGAGGATGGGACGTGAACGACGGAGAACGATGGCCCAGACTGCTGAACAACGAAACAGGCGACAGGTAGCCAATGCCACCCCTAAACGCGCTAAAATGTTCATTGAGACAGGAAGAATGCAAAAAACGGTTGACGCAGTGTGCAGATATAGTTCGGAGATGGAGTGCGAGAAATGACGAGATGCGGGCTTCTGAAGCTGGAGTAATGAGCGGGCATTCGTTCGATCCTCGGGTTAACAACACTAAGGAATTCAATGCCAACGCATTCCTGAGGAGGAAAAGGAGTGCGGCCGACAGACGGGTACTGCGGGGGCGGGAGCTGGCACTCGACCACCCACACCGGCAGAACGAAAGCCGGGTGACATCCAAAGGGCCCGCGGTTGCAACGGGCCGCCGAAATGAAGCCCCTCCGAAGCACAGGAGCACGAAAGCCAGAAGTGGCGAAGACCGGAGATGCCGAGCGGAACGCGTTCCGCTCCCCGCTAGCAGACGACGCTCGCTTTCCTAGCGCAACTCGCAACCGCAGCGCCGCGGTTGCGAGAGTCGCTGCCGGCCGCCTTCTCTCCACGGCCGCGGCGGGGAGATACGGAACTGAAACTAAAGCGTGGCAAACTGTTCGCATAGCCACGCAGTGAAACATCCCCCTCGCGAGGGGCACGATCAAAATCAGAGCATTTCCGGGGGCGCACGACGTTAAGTAGTTTGCGTTACGTTAATGTTGTTGCACTTGTGGCAACTGCTGACGAGAGAGCGCTCGTCAGCAGTAAAATTGGCAGCCTCGGCGCACGTTGAGTCCGAGAGAGGGGAGAGAGTGTCCTTGAAACGTGCCTGGGCGCGCTATCGAATGTTGATTCCGCCGATAGCGAAACGTCTGAGCCGGGCATGTCGAGGCGAGCGATGCGGACAACTACGGACGCCAAGAACGGGTGACATTGTGAGTTAATGAAATGCTCTGCATTTAAAATAAATAATTGCATCAGAACACGCACATCTGGCCAAACATTCGTGCAGTCAATCCGGGAGCGGAGAGCGACAGAAGTACTGAGAACGACAGGGTGCGCGTGGAAGGAGGGACGGTCAAGTAGAGAAGGAAGCAGCAGCGGCAGTGCCTTCACGCAGCTGCGAGCCTTGATCAAGAAAAGGCGGCTCCTGGCCGCATGATTGACCCGTCATCCAGCGTTCCAGCGTAAATTGAGTGGGTCGCTAGCAGAAGCCTTGGTAGGTCATTTTGTGCGTAATGTACACCTGGCGGCAAAATAAGCCGGGGCGCGCGGGAGCGTGGCAAAATGCATCGGTGCGGAGACATCGATATGCGCGCGCGCGTCCAACCACGCTGGTTATCCTGTCTTTTTCTTCACTTAAAGCGGCAAAGCTGATCACATTCAGCGTTTAGCGATAGGGGTCACTGTCTTTGCTAACAAACCTCTCGCGCATATGCTTCGGCAGCGGAAGGTGAGGGTGATGTGTGCGTTGCTCGCTCTGCCACAATACGACAGATAACATATCTTGCTCGTCTCGGTGGCGAGCTTGTGCCGCAGATATTCCATCGCGTCTCTGTATTTTTTTACCTAAACCATACGGTAGGTTGGTAACTAAAAATGAGCGCACCAAAATGGGAAGGAATAGAGGTGAGAAATGATTTGATTGTGGGATTTAACGCGCCGACGCAGCGCAGGCGATGAGGCGCGCCGTAGTGGAGGGCTCCGGATTAATTTTGACCACCTGGGGATCTTTATCGTGCGCCGAAATCTCGTACACACGGGCGTTTTTGCTTTTCGCCTCCATCAGAGAGAGGTGAGAAATGAGGTGAGAAATGAATAAAAATATTGTTTCCATACGCATTCAAATGGTTGACACAGGAAGAGACCAAAATTTACCTTTCAGACGGTCAAACAAGCGGTATCGCCTTTAAAACTAAGATACAGTAATCCCTCGTTATAACGAAGTCATCTGGACGACGAAAAATTGTTATAAGCGGTATTTCCATATAAGCGACCACTCGAAAAAAGCTAAAGTAGTTGAGCTTTAATTGAACCACAGCTGCAAGGAATCCAAACACAATTTAGTGAAGGAAAGCTTCATTCAGGTGCAAAAAAGGCAGCTAGCTTTGGCTGTTTCAAGTTCTTGGCGGGCGCGAACATCCCCTGCTCCAATTTGACCAAGCATTGCATGAGGCTGTGGTCACGATCATAGAAGTGGCAGTGGATGTGGCCAATTTACAGGGGGGCGTGCGGACGTCACGGAACCCTACGCGAGTTTTGCGCTGGAAAGCGCCGCAAATGCCGTCGCTCGAGTCTGAGGTTGCGTTTGTTGCGCTCAAAAAACGATTAACTGCTGATTTTTGATGCACAGCGCAATCATCAAAACTGACCAGTTTTGCACTAGTGGCTTTGCATGATCTCTGGGAAATTTTTTCCGAGGTGTCCAGCAGTGAAGTTTGCAAAACAAGAGTTTTTCGGCGCCCCGCTGTCGACGACACTGCTAATTCTACGATTGGAGTGTGGGTGTTCGCGTAGCGTCGCGTCCACGTCATTGATTGATGTCTAGGAACAAAATCCAATGACCCTACCACTCATTCAGACCGTTTGCGTAAATTCAGATGGCGCGAATATCCAGCATGACCAGCTCGAGAAAATTGCCGGGGAAGACCAGCTTGCGTTTACCCGCCATGTTGGAAACATGACTCGCCACAGGGTCTCCGCCGCTCGGCCATGCCTCCGCTTGCCAGTTCGCTCTAAGCGGGTCAAGCTCTTCGTGTACTTCGAGTAATGCGGCCTTTAATACATGCGTTTGGGTTGGGACCTGAATAAATTTCGAATAAAGCGATATTTCGAGTAAAGCGATTTCGTTATAACGAGGGATGACTCTATCAAAATTTCGTTGCAATGCGCATTTTGTGAGAGCCAGACAGATAGAGCAAAGCCCGCATCACTCTCGCCGTCCGCCGCTGAAGTGTGTGCCAGCGAGATTTGTTGATCACAAGAAGTGGCCCCTAGAGCGAAGCGCTCAATGTTCTCAGATTTAAAGACAGGGCAGTGCATGGGGGCTGGACGCGCACGCGCACAGCGGTGTCTCGACACCAGAAGTGCAACGTCAGATGTCCCGGCGATGCATTTGCCACGCGCTCGCGTGCCCCGGCCTATTTTGCCGCCGGGGACGTACAGCCGGTAAAAGGCTTGTCTATAACACAGCTTTCGTACTCTCAGCCCTATCCTGCCCCGCCGGAGCGGGATTTGAATAAAACTACTGCGGAATTCTGAAGTCTTAGCCCTTCGCTTTTGCCTCCGACATGTTTGGAACGAGTATGTTCTGCCAGTTTTCGGATGTGGCTGGCTGAAGTTGAAATCGCTGTTATAGACAAGCGTTTTACCGGCTGTACATCCTATCGTTTCCGAACGCATGAATCGCATATCTGCCTATAGCAGTAGCACTTTGGCGCTTGTCTGTAGACTATAGACGTGAAAGCGCAGATGCTGGGAAATACTGAAATATTTTGGTTTCGAAATGGAAACCTAGTTCGGAATAGAGGCTGCAGTTGTCTTTGCTCAAACAGAAGCGCAAGACGCGATAAATGAGAAAGTGACAAGACAAGTTTGTACCATTTCTTTATTAATAGAAATCCAACTTTGCGGACTTACTACGGTTTCTGTTGCCGTGTAGGAACATTATCAATGATTTCTCTTACCTTGCTGTGCATCACTCTTATTACCTTGTAGTCGTATTGATTTCATAAAAGAAAACTTTTACTGCTATGTCTCTTGTTCTTGGCCTGTGCAAGACAAAAAACGAGTAAGCCAGGCAGGCACGAAATGACCCGTGAAGAAACCATTCCTTAATGGCCTGCCCGTGGAGAGGGCGGTGCTTTGTGCGGCGCTTATCTTGAGGCCGGATTTATCGATGCGGACCGCCCGCCTCCGTGTTCTTGCAAGCGCCATCTGAAACCCAATGCTCGATGGCGGCACTCTAGGGACTAGGCTAAGCGCTTTCCCGATGGAGCCATTCGCGAAATACCAAACCGTGTAATGCACGAATGCCTGGCCATAACGACGTCGTTCTGCGCTCAGAGCATAAAGCAAACCAGCAAAGAATAGCCCGGGTCACCACCACGTATGGATTCAGGAAAGCCTCGAAAAGATAAATTGGTCCATTACAAGAAACTCATTTTCTCATACAGAAGTGACAAGATTCAAAATGAATTGATAGACGCAACAGTCCTTCTGGGACTTTCCCGTCTATTTGCATCTCAAGATTTAAGCTACTTTCGTTTAAGTGCTTGTGCTTAAATAAATCTTTCTGTCAAAGTCAAAGATAGGAGCCTTGCCTTCAGTGTAGTAGGCATCTGCGTGAATATCAGTGCCGCAAAAAGCCGCCAACAAAGGCCGATAATGCTTCAAATGAGACGTTTCCTGTACACCATGCAAATGATGCACAAAAAATGTTTTCGCAACATTAGAAAACTTGTAGAATATATTACATTATCGCACTGCTTCATCACAGCCTCACCCAAATGGAAAACTACTATTACGAAGTTTAAAGCGTCAGGTGATAGTGGAGCAGTTCGTGCATTGGAGACAGATTTGACGCCAATAAGTAGCTTTCCCGCAGGCTCTACTAACATTCTCCAATCCACGTGGGGAATCGGCTAAGAAAGAGAAGGGATGGTCGCTGAATACCAGGGATTTCATTCTTTCTTGCTTGCTTGACTAATGCTTGTTGCCCCACTCAGCCAGACATTATGAGGCTGAACTCCTCAGCACACCTCTATGGCCACCCCCTGAAACGTTTCGGGTAGCGTTGCAATTTTTGTCCTGGAAGTTTCTTCCCGTGGTGTGGAAAAATTCATTACGATGATTAGTAATGAAAGAGAGATCAAAAGAGTTTACCCTAGATTCATTGACTAATTAACCTGAGCGGTACAAGTGGAGCATACGGGCAAGTGGGCAGCAGTACAAGCTGCAGTATGGGCAGCACTACAAGCGGAGCATATATGCAATACACGTGCCTCTTACGTTACAAGGCGTTAATAGATATTTCCTTCTGAAAAAAAAAAAGTTACTGCACGACGAAATACGGACAGAAACAGGAGAGTAACATAACAAGTTCAGAACTTCCAACTTTATCCTTCCAAGAGGCAACAACGCTCGTTGTAGTTCGCAATATCATCAGCCGCAATCTAGTCAACAACCGGAACATGTTTTACGGTGTAATCAATATACAAAAAGCAATACATAAGGCACTGGTCACGGCATAAAAATATTGTGGTTGTTGATTTGCTTGCGGGTGATTAAGTCCTCCTGTCCATGTTCAACCCCGGTGTTATTGCTTTTTTTTAAGATCACAAGATCATGAACCATCGAGCCAGCAACCTAGTCTTATAACAAAATTTCTCCTCTACAAGTGGGCATACTTCATTAGCGTTAACCCCCACAGATCCAGTAACTTCTTTTACATCAGGTAACAGCTTTCACACTCACATGTTTACCCAACTTAGTATGTGAAGACTGCGGCGTCTTCACATACTGACTACAACCATACAACCACGGGCAACTGACTAATTGCCATTGCCCGTCTTGGAGCACCGGAATATTGAGTGACAGTCATTCACGTTGACTTGGAAGATCTTCACTGCTACTCAATTCGCATTTCACCTTAGTGAAGTGTTGGCCAATAGCCCGTTGGCCAATAGCCCGTGAACCGTTTAGCCATTCACTACTTCAACTTCCGGTGAGCGGTAGGATCACAAAAGATCCTGACGGAAGTGGCTCTACCAGCTTCGCTGTGATTGTAGCTTTTTGTGATTTTATTTGTCCTCGCCATGTCATTAGGTCTTGTTCTTTATATATTAAAATGTTCTTTATATCCATTTCACCGAGGCTGTGTGGTTATTTCTCACTTTTGTGCCACGCTATCTTGTGATAACGTCTTCTACAATGAAGACCACCACACACTGGTCGCCGAGCGTGAACAATGTCAATAGAAAACCTTGACGAAGTTGGTTATTCCACAATTTTTATTTTGTTATTGCCGTAAACCTCACGGCAAGTCAAAACCAGCCGGCCCACTCAAGTAAAATATGAGCGTTTATTTCTCGCGCAGTGTTACGATCCGTACGTTCTACCTAAACTTCAAACAAAAATCAAACAAACGATGAATGAGGAGGCTTCTCTGTCCGTTCTCTTCCGGGAAAGAGACGCCCGCCCGCATTCCAATTGAGGCCCGAGACTCCAAATCTAGGCGAAGCGGCTGGGGATATTTTGTGCACGTGCACAGATTTTCTTATCTTGAATGACCAGCTGGGTTTACCTCCCTTATTTCGGTCTACTTGCTCCCCCTTTTTTCTTACTACGTTGTCTGCTTACAGAGCGTTTTTCTTGTTAATGTATTCAGAGCAAGTACAGTTCCTTTTTATCGCATTTTCTTTTTCTCGGGAAGCATGGTTGCGCGTAGGCAAGCGTGGGCGATTGCGCCTTGTTATTTACACCATGCTGTTGGGATGCACATCGCTGCTTACCCATTGCGTTCCTTCCGGCCTTGTTTTTCAAACATTGCTTCCGGCCTTGTTTTTGAAACGTACAAATGTCATTGCTCCGGGCTTTGAATGCTCAGTTGTTCAGCAACTTTAGTCTTCTATTACCTATATTTATTTTCTTTTTCCGATTTTTTTTGTTATGTTTACAGCGCCCGTGCTTGGCTGTGAAGGCATGGTTTGAGAATTCAGTTCACCTTATGTGGTCCCCCCTGGACACCACTTCAAAACGGTTCCGCTAAACACAATAGAGATTCAGTGTTGCTAGCTCGATTCAGTCCGGAGTTGTGAAATTCGGGCGTTACCGCCGTGTCATTGTACGGTAAATTTACTCCCACCCTCTCACGACAGACTGGTATCGAGAAAAAAGTGGCCCCGCAGAAGTGGAGGTCTGCTGCCGTCCGACAAAGGCAGCGAAAATTATGCTCAATAATACCCAGAGTGTCAGTGACACACTCAGTGACCCGTATAATTTGAAAACATGATTCCAAAGGGCGCGCTTAAGGATAAGAAACGCTTTACCTGGTACCCTTCCTACCACAATAAACGTGTTTTAGAATCTAATCTATAAATTAAATAGATAGATGCTCCCGCTATGGCACCTAGTTCTTGAATGGTGAAAAGAACTAACTTACTGTTTATGAGAACTAAAAAAACATGCAAGGCCATTCAGTCCTGCTAAAGCGTATGATCAGCAGAGCTGTAAAAGACGTGGCAAGAAAACTTGTTGCAAAGACTTTGTTATGGGACTCATTCCCAGTCAGTAACAATGGTTCCCGTGGTTTTGTTGTTATAATATACACGGATCGACATTCTCGAAACAGCGGGCACATTCATGCATATTGTCAAATCTATTCAGATACGCCACTGGGAGGTCCGTTCGGCAGCATCGGTGTGGCATCGTACGCCAAAATGTCTCGAACGCGAAACCGCGTAAACTACCCTTCTCGTTCCGTACATATTTACTTTGCAATCACCGACTACGACACCGGGGTAGTGCCATCGCAACCAACACACCGTTCGGCGACACTCCGAGGACGCATAAGCACTTCTTAAAGGCTGTAAATGCGAGACCGATGACATCCAATCAAACGGCTGAGACGCTTTGCGTCGGCTCCGTCTTCATCGCGTCGCATGACACTGTTTGCTTCAGGATCCGCTTCCACCTTGCGCTTTCGAATGGCTTCGATCCTTCGCGTTGCGCCGCTGCTCGTTCCTGCTGCCATGTAGTGGGAGAATGGATGACGATGATTGATTTCGCATCACGCGTGCTCGCTCGCTTTTTTGTGTTGTTCCGCTTCCTTGCTTCATCTGGGAATTCTACAAGCGTTGACAACCCCCTTTCGCAACTGTAGAGTTTAAACGCGCGCTTTGGAATGATAAGCTTTTCAAAGACCCGTGGAGCCTGAGGGGTTTCATTTGCTAATCTTTTTCTCGAGATGGCAGAAACATGGGTGGAAACCGAGCTATAGACATCTCCGCTGTAAAAATGTCTTCCTGCAAGTATGGTCTCGACGTCATGCGCCGTTTTTTTAAACAGACGTGCCGCTTACGCTCTTGGTTACACCGCCAATACGTAGACAAAATGCCGGGAAAATGTCGAGTGCACGTGACCGTGCGTCTCGTGAGGTGCGACCGGAGAGCATACCAAGAAAATGCCGAGCGCAGAATGCTACGAGAAGGAAGAAGCCAGCACTGGCGCACTGCGCCATGTTAAATCGTCGTAGAAGAGGACGGCGTACAGAATTGCGCGTACCCCGAGTGCTCGTGTTAATTAATTCGGCCGCTCATTAAATCACCCCTTCATCTGCCATGGTTCGTGTCTTCCATCCTGCTGCCGCGTAACATGTTTCACCGCCACTTCGTCATGGCTCCGGGAGAAAACAGGGCCCCGATTTCTCTTCTTTGCGATAAAAAACGGCGAGAAGTTGCCGTTTCCAGAGGGTCAGGCACGTAAGATCAAGTATCTCCAAAAAACCCCGTTCGCGATGGCCAGGCGCGAGTTTAGACGTACGAAGAAGGTGACAAAGACGAGCGTAAAGGTATTCCAAAGCTTAAGGACCTCAACGAAGAAATGCACGACTGCCTGGAACACACGCCATTCGATGACATAGAACAGTTCTGGCGCCGGTTTGGCAAGCGCAGTAAGGGTCACTACTTAAAGATTCTTATTTTCGGAGTCAGTCGTCCCTGCGTCTTGTGCAGGCGCCGCCCCGACCAGAAGTGTGTAAACCCATTCGACCGAACAGGCGCATTCGAGTCGACCCCGCTCGACTCGAACAGGCACATTCAGGTAATTCTCGGTCGCTATGCCTGTGCCACGTTGTACAGTGCCAACTCCCTTGTCTATAACACACAGTTCAACTAGTCACCTCTCAAAACTGCAGACTCAAACTTGTCGAAAAAGACGTTGAGGTCAAAATATATGGTTAAGCCTTCAGAATGACACGACAGTTTCCTTCAAATGCTTTTCGGCCGAGGCAAGATAAGGCTATAAATGCAAACTTGTGCTATGGAAAAGTGTGTTGCCCTCTGTACGTCGTCGACTACGTGAACAAGGCCGACCGCAGAATGTCTAACCTGCACAGGGCCATGGCCGAGATGTTGGAGGAACGCGTGGATACGGGTTACCCCGGAATACCCAAGGCACTCGCTTTGAACGTGCTCAAGGCGGTCGAGATGTCGGCCCATGAAGCCGCGTGGCTTCTCCCCCGTCAGTACATGTCCGAGAAGAGTCGGGATTCGTTTAGATCCCCACGTGTTTCCCCGAGGATTGCGTTCGAGTGCGCAAGACCAACAAGGAGCTCGAAGAACTATCTCCTAGGTAAGGCCACCAGCTCTGCTGTTTCTCCAGGCTTGCAGCACTAGTGCAAGCTGGGCCTTTTCTTTTGTCATCCTTGACCTGCGCGTGCTAAAATCGAGGAATCTGGTAGAGAACCGGTGCTAACGCAAAATGCAACTCATCTACTCAAAAAGGGAAAAAGTTGTTGCCATTTAAAGGTAAAAAGAAAAATGTTTTTACGACGTGTATAACTTCGGGTCTGGGTGAAATCAAGTGATTCAAAAACTAATGACGACGTTATAGAAGCTACGCTATAGACCAAAACGGCTCTGTATTGTACAATAAACAAACGTACCTGTATTGCAAGGAACGGCAACAAACATTTAAAGGTAGGCTTAACGGTAGCCGAACATTCCGCAAAATAATCTCGCGAAAGAGTGATGAAATTTTGCTTAGAAGTGAAAAGACCAGCAAAAAGTGCCTATAGAAGTCGTCAGGGAACTTCGCATCATAAAAATTAGGTTTTTATGAGCTTTAGTTTCTGCCTTTTATCCCCTGTTTGTACCATAGTATTACTTAACATTATGAAGGGCTTCAGGTCATATATGAATTATTATATTATTCAAATTTAGTTCTCTGTAGATCAAAATTAGGTTTTCCGTAGTTTTACGTATGATATCTCTTGACTTCTGTTATATCGAATCAGATATTTGATGTAAACAATGCGCCAGTATTTCTGTTTTCGAAGAAATAATGAGGTTGCATGGGTATAAAACACAAATTAACGAATGCGCACCTTTTCACTTTAATCGCTGTTTGAGAACCATGTCTATGTTAAAAAAATAAAAAGCAAGAACAGACTATTTGTTCTAGTTTTTTTTTACTACTGAAGCACGCTTACCTAATATGATCGGTATCCTTGTAGAAAAGTCCACTTTCTCGCATCAATGTGAAGTTCCAGAGAGCAGAGTTAGTTATGGTTGGGTCTCGTCCTGGAGTAATTTTGAGTGTATAAAGTGTCTCCAGGAATAATTTCGCGAGAATATATAAAAAAACGAAAGAGAATCTTTCAAAACTTTACAAAGGAAATAAAAAATAACTGCAAATAAACGAACCAATACCGCATGGTTTTAATTTGATAATGCTGAATAGCCGAGCCGCCTCACGCGAGAACGGTTGAGAAATTGCGCTGCTGTCTCCAGTGCTGCGTGATTGATGGTCCAATTCAACTACTTCCGGCCTCCTCTTTATTGCTTATAACTGCGTGGAAAAGCTTTCACGGTGTACCGCGAACCCACCCCCCGTTGAGTGTGGTTGCTATATAAAATGTGAACCGTTCAGTGAGCAAGGTTTTGATATATATCAATACTTTATTCGGCATAGCGTGATCGGGACAATCAATACAATACATAAATGACTGTAAAGAACAGGAAATGACTTAATTAGCGCACGCTTTCTTTAAAAGTTTAGATACACAACACGTCGTTTCTCCTGTGGCACTCCGCGACACTATGCGGTGGCTCATGGATAAGGCTTTGCGCTGCTGAGAACGAGGATGCGGGTTCTATTCCCGGCCTCGGCGGCCACTTTCCTGGTGGAGACGGAAAGCAAAAACACCCGTGTGTTCGAGATTCCGGCGCACGTTAAAGATCCGCAGGTGATCAACATTAATCCGGAGCCCTCCACTCCGGCGCGCCTCAAACGTCGGCGCGATAAACCCCACAATCAATCAAATCAATCTGCGGCATTAGGACGCTGCGCGTCTTTGAATCTGGCTTCTTTTTTGGGAAATTTATTTTGAGAGGACTCAGAAAAATGGTATAGCTACATTTGCTGGAAGGCTATTGCTTGTTTTTGACGTCAAACCAAACCGATAAAAATGAACAGGTCATTAAAAGTAATGACTTTGAATGGTCATTAACACCGAGCGTAAAGCCGTAGGACACACCTAGAAAAATAATTTCGACGACTGAAACCCTTAGAACACACGCACGCACATCTTCAACTAGTACTCAAGTGAAGGTTCAGAAAATATTAAAGAAAAAAACTTTTACTTGCATTTGCTGTGGCTCTTGTGGAATTCTGAGACCTTTACTCAAACAAAAATATGGAGGCCGCATTTGCAGGGAAAGTAATTTCATAGGTAAGTGTTGAGTTCAGCTACAAAATTTCTTATATAGTTCATTCATTATTTGGTAAAAGAGAACAAGGAGTAAAAGCTACCAAACTTTTGTTGCAGAAGTACCTGTTGATGAGTCCCATGGTCTTTCTAGCAAGGTAACCTCAAGATGCCACCTAACAATTTTGTCCGTGCTTGTGTAAAGCCTCTTCTCTCATTACCTAATCATGACATAAACAGTGTAAATGACCTAAAGACATCTCATCCCCCATGCCAATAACTCAGCCTACCATGAAATAGCAAATACCGATAATTATTTTCCCATCGCAAGCTACTTACCAACGGTACGCTGTCACCTAGCCAATCAGGCAATTTGCAATGTCCCCAAAGGTAAACCAAACTGAACCAAATATTCTGAAGCTCATGAGGAGTACGTCTTTGACATTCCAAATATTCTTTACTTTTGTTTTAAATAATCATTGTAATGTGTGTGCAAAAGGAATTCGCGCCTCACATGTTTGCGCCGATTGATTTGAACAAGTCTTGCTGGTGAAGTGTTTTCACGGCCGACTTCACATCTCCATTGCGCGCGTGAAATTATTCTTACTAAATTTCGGCTACAAGTGCCCACATTTTGTAAACCTTTGACGTTTTTTGGCACACCATGCATGTTGCTCGTTTCGTCGTGTCTTTCAAAGGTCTCTGCGTGTGTGTTTTAGGACTATATGATTTTTGCTTACAGAGACTTCGTTCGTAATCCTGGCAGCGGCTGCGTTCGTTTTTTATTTATCCTTGCAATTTTGAGCGACGCCCTTGGAAGGGTAGGCAGCCGCTAAGGCTAGAAAATGGAAAAAAAAGATTTAAAAAAAAACAGGCTCAGCGAGTTTACGGTGCCCCATGTCAGACCTCAACAGACCTAAAAACGCACAGCAACAGCGGCAAAACGGAAAAAAAATTAAGTTAGAGCTGAGACCAAATCGAGTTTCACCTCCACACTACGGTTTCGAAACGACCGTGGGACTCGGCGCGCGCGGGGTATATTGGAAACCGAAATGAGTGCCACGCCCAAGAAGAAGGAAATGAAGCACAGAAAAAAAATTGAAGGGATCGCGAAATTTCCCAAAAGGGAAGGGAAATGTTGCTAGAGATTGCTTGCTGTCCGGTCGGGAAAGCTAAGAGGGCGTCGCTCGACGACCAGATATCCCAAGCCGTGTGCCCCAAAGTCAATTTCTACCACGCGTCGCTCTCGGCGCTGCCGTCATCTCCCTGAGGAGGTATACCACGGGGCCCACCCCGATGGCGGCCCTACCCGACGCCTTATACGAGAGAGAGGGAGAAAGGGTAAAACGAAGAAAATATAAAGGACAACTGCTTTATCTTCTCGTGCGAACGAGTCTGCGTCGCCCGCCATCCAGAGAGTCATGTTCCTTAACATGCTGAACTAGATGCTTCTCCGAATTCTAGTTAACCCACCTGCGATCTCATGTCCGTTCCTGGCGTCTGCATATCCAGTTATGACATTTGGTTGCGCCTTGAACCATGGTGCTGAAACGCACTTTTCGAGGAAATAAAATCCGCGGGTTCCACTCGTTGCGTGTACAACCATCCGAGAGCTGAAATATCTTGGATGGTGGTGGGGTTGTGAGCAAATGACGCGAGTCAAAAGCAGTGGCAACCTCGCAGACTGCCAGTACTGGCGGAAAACTCCCGGACGACCTTAAGTTATCTCCTATCTCTCTCTCTCTCTCGCTGCCCTTATTTGTCCTCACAATATTCGGCACACTCGGATACATATCTTGTTGTAGGGCGTCCATAGGCTAGTGCAGGTGGTACACTGAGTAGCGGACTAGTACTGCCGCTTTGTATACGCCTGAAATGCATTTAAAACTATGTTGAAAATAATACTCCTTCCGTGAACGCTGACTTTATTTTCGTTGTTTATTTTATTCACATTTTTAAGTCGTACTTTCCGCTCTGCGTTTCGATTTTGCTTCACATAAAAATGCCATGTAAGTGATTGAAATTGCGGAATCAAATATGTTTTAGGTGGGTAGCATTTGCTTTTACGGAGTGTCTAGAGTTACGACAGACGTAAAGCAAAATTGAAAACTAAAGTTACTTCCGACGGAACTTTAAGCTACTGTTAGAGGTAGTACGTCTGATGGAACTTTAGGCCAATGTTTTGAGTAACGTCCGACGGAACTGAACCTCGTAATGCGGTTTTTGGACCATAATGCACAAATCTGGACCTGGTAATGCGGTTTCCAATTACCAATTACCATCCAATTTATTTAACTTGTGTGTGCTCCAACATAACTGATTATATACTCTATAGCATGATTGTTAAACACGATAGTGATAAAAACCTGTTAAACCATTTCCAGCACGGCTTCCGAAAACGATTATCATGCGTAGCTCAGGGGATCCAATTTACTCACAATATTGCCCAGGCACTAGACAACCGCACATCCGTTGATTCTGTTTTTCTAGATTTTAAGAAGGCTTTCGAACGGTTCCTCACAAGCTATTAGTTAGAAAATTGACGACTTATGGTATTCAACCCAAGATACTTTCCTGGATATCTGAGTATTTAAGTAACAGACGGCAGTATGTGGTCATGAACGACGCTACATCAGATCGAGACATCCGAAGTAACGTTAGGAGTTCCCCAAGGATCCGTCTTGGGTACTTTATTATTCCTTCTCTACATAAATGACATCAGCAATAACATCACTTCATGTATACGATTGCTCGCAGATCATTGCGTGCTCTACAGAAAAGTTACTTGTGAAAATGATCACCAAGTATTGCAAAACGATCTGAGAATTATAGACGACTGGTGCAAAAAAGAAGGAATGCAACTTAACCTAACAAAATTGTCTGCCTTACCTTCTCAAGAAAAAAAAAGCCTAAATAGGCTCTTTTACACATTAAAACAGGTTCCTCTACAATCGTTCGATGAGTATAAATATTTGGGAGTTTACTTCACACCTACTCTTTGCTGGCATCGGCATGTCGATTACACCGTACGTAAAGCTTGTAGGACTCTGGGTTTTCTGCGGCGCAATACAAGAAAGCTTCCACACGTAGCGCACGAATTACTGTACAAGTCTAACGTAAAGACGATATTAGAGTGCGCTTGGGCCGTGTCGGACCCCCGAGTGGTTCTTAACAAAAACAACTTAGAAAGGGTACAAAGCCCTGCAGCCCGGTATGCCATTGGTAATGCTTTTAGGAACTCGAAGTCTAGCGCAAGTCACTGCCAAGAGATTTTGAAGTGTTAAGCACTAGAAGATCGAATGGTTCGTTTAAAACTATTCCATTCCATATACTATTTTCAAATAGACATTCCTCGCGGTGATTACATTTTTGCACCTCATTACGTGTCAGCGCGAATGGGTCCCACCTGCAAGTTGCATGGAATTCGCTGCAACACATTGGCGTTCACAAACTCATTTTTTCCCCCGAAACAATACACCAATGGAATCAGTTACCTGCACCTGTAGTTACGCAACAGTCTACGGATGCATTTTACACGTCCACGTGTCTGTTAAAAGCTTTGAACTAATGCACCTTTGTTCCCTGTGCATTCATTGTGATGCAAAAAGCGTTTGTGTGTGTGTGTGTGTGTGTGTGTGTGTGTGTGTGTGTGTGTGTGTGTGTGTGTGTGTGCGTGTGTGCGCGCGCGTGTGTATGTGTGTGTGTGTGTGTGTGTGTGTGTGTGCGTGTGTGTGTGTGTGTGCGTGCGTGTGCGTGTGTGTGTGTGTGCGCGTGAGAGAGAGAGAGAGAGAGAGAGAGAGAGAGAGAGAGAGAGAGTCACTCGAACTGCGTTGTAGCCTGATATGGTAGGACAGCGTCGTACTTTCACTTTTTCGACTATTTCTTGCTCGTGTTGTCGTTGATGCAATGTGTTATATTTTCTGTGCGACAGCAACTGAGTGGAAAGCAAGGGAACGGCTTGGCGCGGCCTTTTCTTTGCACAGTTATTGAAACTCGCTGATATTCTGTACCACTTTTTGCTGCGACTGACAACTGTGAGTTCCGAAATTTGAACAGCATGGCGTATCTTTTTTTTTCCTCCTTGTGTGTACGAATGTATCTTGAAAGGTCCTCACGGCCTCTGGAACATTTTTTTGGTTGTCAATGTAACTGGTTGATGTATTTATTTTTGTTATTTCAATCTGTAATGCCAGATAGGCGCTGTGGGCACCAAATAAAGAAAAAAAAGAACCAAAATTTTAAAATAAAGTTACGTCCCTCGGAACGTTAGTTCAATGTTTTGAGTTACGTCCAGTGTAACCTGTAAAGGATATTGAAGTTGCGTCCGATGTAATTGGAAGTTAAAGCGACGTTCGACGTATGACCAAGCAAAAAAAAAAAAAGCTTACAGCTGACGGCGCCAAATTGAGCCACGGTCTATGTAATCTACGCAACATTATTGGAATGGTACGATACGTGACTTCAAACTCAAAAACAACACGAATGTTGCTGCATTACGGTCGAATCGTTGCGGAATAAGTAAACGATAGTTCAAACCACTGCGACGTTTAGTTCAGTGCCCCATTAGTTTAGTGATCTCGAGCATGCTAGCGCGCCTTTGCTGCTACAGTAATGTGGGATTGAATTCTACCTGGGTCAGTAAAGCTTTTTTTTTAAATTCAAGGGTTATTTTTTCTGCGACTACACATGCCCGTATTTTCATACCTAACACACAAAAGGAAAGGAGAAGACGGAAATTCACAACTTTTTTCGCCGGTTCAGTGCCGGTTTGTAGCGTCTGCAGCTCGTCCCCAGAAAGAAATCTATACAATTTTCAGTCATTATATCTGGAGACTTGAGAAAAATGTATTTTATGAAAGGGATAACTATTGTGGGCAAAGTGGGTGCTTTTACTACCAATTTTATTATGGAGCCAACCGTAACATGATAGCCATTGAAGTCTAAAGCGTAAATTTTCTCTTGAAGGGAATGGTTCACACACATTTTTTCTCCAGGCGTTAAGAACCCTCCAAGCTTTATACTTTACGTGTACGGGAAACGCAGAGGCACGCATTATACGGGAAAGCAAATGTAATGCACAACATGTACGTAGTCACCTATCTAATGCGTTAAAAATTTTGCGCAGAACCAGCTGCCGGGTTGAGAAGTTCTTTTTGTTTTAAATGCCAGCACAGATCCTACGTATGATGCCAGCACAGACACGCATTATTTGCAATTCACGAAGTTTCGACCAGTGGGTCCTCGCAGTAGTTGCATTTCCATTTGTGTGCATGCTTCTTTACTCTCAAGATTTGGTTTGTGAATTTAACGCAGCCATTTCTATGAAGTTGTCCCTTCGCCGGACGTAACTCGAAGCATTGGCATAAAATTCTGTCGGGCGTAACTTTAATTTTCGATTTTGGGTTCCGTCGGACGTCGTCACTCCAGACACTCGCTTGTTTTTATGGTACGCAATTTAAAAGTATTGGCGACTGCGTAAAGATAAAGCGGATATGAATAGCATTGACGTAAAGACTTTCATCTGTTTTTTTTTTCGTGTGGTATCAGACCAGATGCCGAAATGTCCATGTTGATAAACATCTCCTTTTATTGCGACGACTCTGAAATTGTGCGTACTAACGCATCATGAACATCCAATCTTGCCGCCCAAAGAGCAGCACCAAGGACGCAGAAACTGCAGGGAAACGACACACATCACCGCAGACCAGCAAGTGCAAGGATTGCTACTTGTGCAGTAAGCTTTGCGGTTCGTGGTCAGCCCTCCTGTGTTACTTTCTTACTCTCGCCTTGTATACAGACTGTGGACCTGCTCTCTACGGCTGTCCAGACATGAAGCACACTGCGGTTGAGTACAAGAAAACTCTTTACTCACATCACCTCGCTGTCACCCCGTCCGGCTACACACACAAGCACACACAAAAAAAAAAAAAAAAAAAAACCGGCCTCCCGAGTCCGAGTCCCCGCCAGCCCCGCGCTTCTCTCACTCCACCGCCCGCTCCTCTACGTCCACTCGCGCCATCTCTCGGGTGCCGACGTCCCCAGGTCCCGCGGCCCAGCAAAACGTGCGCGGGGGAATCTCGGAGGCCCTGCGCGGCCGGTGGGCGTGCGGCGGCGGAGAGGGTCCGAGGAGAGAGCTCGCGGCGAGGGGCTCCGAGCAACACCCTCTAGGTGCCAAGGCGGTTCCCACAAGATTTATGTCAATTACGACTTGGGAATGTCTAACCGTTGCATATCCAAACGGTTCCTCTCTTCCATTTTCCTGTCTCTTTGTTCCCCCTACAAACACTGATGGAAATGTCACAGAGTGATCAAGGCATAAAAATATGAGAGTCCGTCCACCCAACGAAGAAGGAAGTCCCGCGAAACTGGCACACTCGTGGGATTTGCTACATTGGGAATTTCCTTTGTTGAATTATAAGGACAACGGCGCGATCTCCACGTCAAAGACAAAGGACACACACGATTGGTGGGTAGAGAAAATGGCGGTTCTAGTTCGCCTCACAAGTGGCCTCCGAAGAGCGCGCGGCGTAGGGCAATGTCAGGGCAGGCAGATTTACGCCACCTACCGGCCACGTTGGCTCAGTGGCTATGTCGTTGTCCTGCTGAGCCCAAGGACACGGGTTGCATTTCTTGCCGCGCCCGCCGCTTTTCTGATGGAGGCGGAAAGCGTAAAAAGCCCGTGCGTCGAGATTTTCTCGTTGCGTCGACACACCAGAAAATCCCCTGCGTCGAGGTGGTCAAAATCAATTCGGAGCCCTCCCCTACGGCACGCCTCATATCCCTGGTGTAGCTTCGGCGCGTTAAACCCTACGATCAGAACCCGAATCAGAGAGACGCCGCCCGTGACGAGGAGTATACACGTCTCAGCAAAGAGGCGGTGGCGGTGGGGTTGAAGAGTGCGAAGGGGAACTTGTAACCATGGTAAGATGGCCATGCTTCACTGTGCGTGGAGTAGCCAGCTTACAAAAGCCAAGCTTACAACGATCCTTCAAGGTTGGGCCACGTTTAAACGTATCTGTATTGCGAAAAAGCACTTTCGTGGAAATATAAGCCGTCATATCAGCATGAAAGCACTAAAACTTTTCTAAAAATTTTTGAAGTTTTTTATACGCTGAAAATTGTTGATCCACGCTCGGTCTTCGGTGGAGATGATAAGCTGGATCCTAGCCATTGACAGCTTCGCTGTAAAAAATAATGGTCAGCTTCTTGAACTCTACAGAGTATTTAAAAAAATTAGCAGTGGCTCAGCTCGGCTATGCCAGGATATACGTACCCTGAGCTACATTCAGCTGATTATTTCTAGTTTTCCTGGTTGTCTAGGATTAGCTTGATTATCATGCGTGCTTCTGCTTCAATGACACACACACACGGTATACGCATTATGTGACACATGTATATTTATCAAGTGGCCCCGGCACAGCGTCACCAATCGCCCCAGAGCTAAGCTGGTTCCACAGGGGCACCCCGGTGTTGCTGCGACGCACGAGCCATCGGTTGCACACCCGGCCACCCCCCGCATGATCATCAAGTGGACCGGGCCACCACGTGCGGAACGGAGGTCGGCGAAGACGCTGGGCGCGTGGGGTTTGTGAGAGACGCCGTGCAGCGAGCAACGTTCTGTGCGCCGTGTTACGTCACTGCTCCTCGCGCATGCGCAGCATGGCTTTCCAGGAGCCACGCGAAACTGCTCAACCTCGGCCAGTGTAGCTCACGCTACAAAAAAAGGAAGACAACTTACGCGCCCTTGTGACGACGTGAATACGTTTATTCGATTGCCCGAGCACTTCGTAATCGAAGATGGAAATTTCATCTTATGGCCTCACTGAAAACAAATACCTTTTAGCGATGAGCGTATCCGGTTGACTATGCCCTTCGACAGCATGAGTTTGCCTAAATATCCTTTTGTATAAAAAAAAACATGGTATAGAGCGTGCAGCAGCGTGGAAAACCGAGCTAGTTGGTACAGATTCATCTTCGTAGCGCACAAATCACAGGACGAAGGGGAGGAAAACACTGGACAAGCGCTGAACCAAAACTAAAATTTTTGTTGAACGGACACACAAATATAAAGCCCTTGAAGGTATAAAACAACGATAAAAATTTGACACGTGAACCCATTAAAAGCAACTGCGCAGGCGCATGTGCTCATGTACCGCACTCATCAAGATATGCAATTTGTGCATCCAAAAGCGACAAAGACGGAGAGCTAACGCACGAGTCAGACATTTTTTCGAATTTTATATGCTTCCACTACTTCCCTCGCTTTTTGATCACCGTGCCGGAAGAGTACTGCTGTATCGTGTAGGAAAGGCGTACAACCACAATCATTGCAATAGGTGGAAAGATGGCCTGAAGGCACTCTCTTTAGTGAACTGTCATGCTCCCGCAAACGAACATTTAAACATGGTATAGAGGTTGTAAGGCTCTAGCATGAAGCACTTGCAATAAATAAGGTTGCAGTGGGCAAGAATACATAGCGCCATTTATGCAGCGAAAATATAGATATCAGTTCTTTGTGAGGGCAAAGAAGCTGTCATGTCGTGCTGTCGGCTTCATCCACCCGACACAAATCAAAGTAGCTAAACTGAAGCCAGAGACTGCGCCGTGAGGGAAGCAATCCGTGACCAGATTAGGAAGTGCACTTTCCCAAATGCCCAAAGCACCGATAAATACGGGCAAACACAAGCAAAACAAGCGCAATCAAGCTAGAAGAAGACGCAAACATGTGCGTACGAGAACGATGATAAGAAGTTTTGGCTGGGCATTAGCGAACCGTGCAAGAAGCCTGCCTACTAAGCCGGGGGAAACGGACATGGTCCGGCAGAAGAAGCAAGCGGCTGCACGCTAAGTAATGACGAGTTTTGTCGCTGGTTCGTCTCCCCGTCAGCACCCTTCGTCTTTGATGTTAGGGCCGGCACATTAGGATGAAGTCTGAAACTAAGTGGACAAAACAGGATGTTTGTTTCCGTGCAACATCTCCTCAGCTGTCGTTTTCATACTTTGCATTCTTGCTACTTGAGGCGAGATCGGTTCAGATGAACAGTAAGGAAGGCAGACTGCATTTCTTGCTTCTAAATGCTTTCCCTTAAGCCTAGCACAACATTCGGCCCGGCAGCATGAAAAATGAGTTGAAAGGATTTGAAGACCGTTCCCTAATTATTTTTTAGTGTAAGTTCGCTTCGGTATAAGTTTATTCCATCGCAAAAAGCAAGACATTACCAATAAAAGGTTGTTTAATGCATAAAACGCAAAGACAACCACCCAAGGCTGAAAGCGAAGGTGGAAAGACTTGGGTGAATTAGTATTCGTCTACCAGCCCCAAGACGCGAGAAAAACTCACCACCACGAGATCACAAATTTAGTGTTCAACACCAAAATCTGGCACCTAATTAGAATTCACCAACATAATGCCAAACACACTGGAATGCTGCAGACAATCTTTCAAAATCTTGAATTGTGGCTCCACAGAGCAGTCCGATCCACGTGACACAGGCCGCGCGCAAAAAAAAAAATAGCAGTGGCTCAGCTTGAATACGCCAAGACATAAGTAGCGCGAGCTAAGGTTCAGCTAGTTATTCTGAGGTTTCCTGGTTGTCTCAGATTAGCTGATTATCATGCTTACTGCTGCTAAGCGATTTCCAATCCAATTCAGTCAAGCCAAGTCAAGTCAAGTCCAGTCCAGTCCAGTCCAGTCCAGTCCAGTCCAGTCCAGTCCAGTCACTGCTCCTCGCGCATGCGCAGCACGGCTCTGCAGAAGCCGCGCGAAACGGCTATCCAGCGGCTTCTGCACAGCGTCAGACTTAGCTACTGTGCAACCGAGGCGCACAGCTGGGCACGCTCCGGCGCCAGAGCTTCTGCCGCGGCTATGACGTCACTCCTCCGGAATCCGCAGACCGGCGAATGCGTAGACCCAATTTTCTACACACCCGTACTCCAATCGGATTGGATTTCCAATCCAAACCAATCCCATACAATCCAGTTTAATCCAATCCAATCCAATTCAAATCCAAGCCAATCCAAACTAATTCAAATCCAATCCAATGCAATCCAATCCAATCCAATGCTCATCGCGCTTGCGCAGCTCGGCCCTTCAAAGTCCACGCGAAACTGCTCAACCTCGGCTAGTGTAGCTTACGCTGCAAAAAAGAGTCAGGTCAGCGTGGTTAGGCACCGCGATTAGAAGGAGCATGAATTTTCTCGGGCGTACTGCAAGGGAGCGCCAAAATCACGATGGAAAGGAAGCAGAAAAAAGAACAGAACTCAGAGGAAAGCAGCCGTGACCCACCAGAATGCTGGGCTCCCGAGTCACAGCCAGAGGTATTTCACAGCGCCTGCCTTGTGCTTTCTTTCGCGTTCTTTGGCCCTCAAGCCTATGCATCGCATCACTCGGATATGCATTTTGTGTAGATTACTTATCAATAGCACCCTCCAGAACGTGAAATTATTTCATTTAGACGTCAAACCTATTTGTCTTACGACTTGGGTATTCATTTCGAGTAGATTATTCATCCAAATGCGCCATTATCAAGATCAGGAGAACCCCAAGCACATAATAACGGTTGCTCGAAGGTTTGCCGCCGTGCGACCCGCGTCGGCCATGGCCATTTCCGCACCGCTCCTCTTTGGCGGTGTTCGGATGGCTTGGGTCTGTGGTGTCCTCGGGCTGCTCGGGGCAGCGGCCCCACCATGAAGCAAGTGGCCGTCCTCCGTTTCGAATTTCAATTCCCATCTGTCATTTGAATGGACACGGCGCGTACATTCCGGACTCAAGCTTCGCTGGTCATATACCTTCGCAGGGTGGAATAAATCGCGCCTTTTTTTTTCTCAACACTTCGCAAAACCACTACCTCAAATTAAAACAATCAATATACATTGTCTATGCTTTCGTTACGTTCCAGACTGCTGGCCTCTTCTTCCATGCCCTTCTTCGTCTTCCTCTGCAACATCATGAAGCACCTTACGATGCCCGTGGATTATGTAGCCCTTACGACTGCTTGAAATTGCCCAATGGTGAGTTAAGCTTTTTTAGATGCGGAGCATCTCTTGCTCTGAGGCATGTCCCTCCTGCGTCGTCGGCGGTGGTGGCGGCGTCCGTCCGCAGCCCTCCTCCGTTCGCCTCTCCCACAGCTGTGTGAAACACTCTCACTCTGGCGCATTAGCATAACGACAGCTGTCGCGCTTGGTTGGCGCGCGCTTCGCTGCGTTAACGCTGCGTTAACAGCTGCCCGGTGCGCATGTGCGCCCATGCGCGACTCTCCTCCGCGGTCTCCTCTCCTTCAAGCGCTGTGAATATAAAGCGGGTATCGCGCTGGGTGGTGGCCGCTAAAACACGTGTACTCTCTCATTTCGCGTATGCATGTGAATGAAAATGTAAACTTGCCTCCATCGTACCGTGTACGAGAACATCCGTATGGGATGGAAGGCATCCTACGCGTTCACAATACGTTTCACACGATGTAGAGAATCAACCCAATGGAAACGCCAAGTGAACCCCCAGATGCGCCGCATCACACCAGGGTTCCCTCGCGGGGAGATGGAGACAATTTCTAGTTGTAATTGTTGTTCAAACTTTTCAGCACACCGCCTTTGATGGACATTGTAAGAATAATTAAAATATGTGCGCTCTATTTGCTCATTGATTTTCACCCGCCTGTTTATTTTTATACCCAGTACATTTCAAACAGCGACTCCTTTAAGCTCTAGGATGGTTGCTGTTCAGAGTCTGAGCAATACACTAAATTATTCTTAGATTCGTATCAACTTTTTTGAGTGTTCTTGACTTTCGCGTTGTTTAAATCTTAATCCTTGCATAAAAGCGTGGTGTTAGGAAGTTCGGGTTTGCTGCACGACTAAGTAATGAGATGCTCAATGGCAGGAAAGGTTCTTCGCAGTGTCGGTTACTGAACTGCTGACGATAAATGATAAACAGGGCGGGGAAGCGAGCAAAAATATTAAGCGCGGCCTATGTGCGAGCCCAAAGCTAAATATTTGAAGTATCCGGTTCTTGCTTCGTATTTTTCTAGCATTACATACGAACGCGAAGTAGAAATACCAAAAAAATAACTCGAGATAAAATTTGCACAGTTCCGCAAATAACTTGCCTTAAGTGCGGCAAATGAGTGTCAAACTTGATAAGTCTTTCTGTTTCTGTTTTTTTAGTGAAGTGGACGGACTCTCCGTTTTGTTCTTCGGCAAATGTTTGATTTCGGGTGCGCAGTCACTGTTTACATAGCCAGTCTCAGCCTGGCCCATTTACGCTTCAGTATTTCGTTCATTAACATTGTGCCCCTCGAAGTTTCCTAAGTAAAGAAGACGTCGTTTTCTTATTTTGCTTGGATAGAATCATGTGCTTGGGGTAGATAAGTTCTGCGGCAATTGTCAAAGTGTTTGCAAAGTGCAAGTTTGCACTTATTATAGTATGATGTATCTGTGTCGTCACAAGTACTTCACACAGATAAGCAAAAGGAACTTTCTGTGTAAACACGATTTAGACCATTAATTGTAATGCAATGGTGCAATATGAACATCTCATCTTCTGCTGTCTCCTGGCAGTAATGCGACAGTGTTCGCTGCCATGTAGTATACCGCCTGTACACAAGAACGCAGACGTTTGCCAAACTTCCGTCATAGAAAACAATGGTGCTTGCTCTTACGCCTGGCGCACTTCCATGCTATATTGGAAGGCAGTCCACACTGTTAATTCTCGAAGGTCCAATTATTTATTGGTTGCAGAAGATTTGAATTTGGGCGGTTCTATATCTCTCTCGAACGATGTATGCTGCCGAATATTGTTTGGCTTTGCTTTCTGGTCCCATTAGGAACCATTAGATGCTGCCAGAAGCATCTTTGTTGGCCTAAACAAATGATAGCCTGTAATACCACCTGTTCGGGCGGGACCCTATTTTAATAATAGTACGTAGCTTTTGGGGCATACATTCCTTTAAATTTGCGCGTTTATTGGCGCACCATCTGAAGCTCGCAATTCTGAACTTCTAGAGTTTATAAGGTATTGCTTGCAGTTCAGCATTTAAAACACAACTGACCTTGAAAATCTGGAAGGTTGTTGCCCTCAAAATGAAGCCGCAACAAACTTTTTCACCCCTAGGTATAACTGCGCTCTTATCCTACATTTAATACAAATCATGGCAGAATTGCTTCTCAATGAAAAATCATTAATTGGTCCTCTGAGTGAAGAGGCCGGAGTCCCACGTGGCAGCTGCAGCAGCAAAACGATTTCTATCCTAAAACTTCTACCGGCATGGTTTCCTGTGAGCTTTAAGATGTTTACATTACTCAGTTTTCTCATCAATGAAGTTTGTGGACATCACTTGTTCATATCGCTATCGTTAGTTAGACGCTATGCATTTTTATGAGCTACTGGTTTGCTACGAGATGAAATGGGCTTCAAAAGAGCGAAGATATGCATATGCGACAAAATACTCGTCAGTGTTCGCAAAGTTATCGTGGCATAAGCAACTTCAAATATGTACCGGAGAAATTCCCACCCAAAAGGCACGCACAAAAGGCAGAAACCTTTAATTGCTCAATCGCAGCTTCATTTTGTAAATATGGCAACCCCCTTGCTTTAGAAAGCGTTGTATGCGAGGGCAATAATATAAGTAGCTACCAGCGAAGCGATGCCAGTTGAAAACGCGCCCTGATAGCACTTTTTTTAGGCCTGTAAAAAGCCAGAAACCTTGACCTCCCAAGGCAGCGCGAATGTTTGCCGTAATATTTCCGAAGGAATTACCGCGCCGCTGTCAAATATCACCACCAGGAGCAACGGCGGGAGTGGCAGTGACAGAGGTGGCATGTATCGTGCCTTAGCACTCTTCTACGGAGAGTATCGATTGCTGGCTCAGAGTGGGCAGACATGCGAAGCAGGGAACAGTCTAGGTGCGCAAATAAAGAGATAAATGGCAACGCCAGTGGGTTAACGCACGCTAGAAGCGAGAGTAGCGAAACTGGTCTTAAGTGAAGTAATAATGTTCAGAGCAGCAATGAGTGACATAAGAAAAAACCGTTGCACTCAGCTACCTCCGCTTGCCATGTGTTTCTGAAGTTCCGGAAAGTTCGTGGACGTGACATCGCTGGTATGTAGGCAATGAAGATGTTGATAGTTTACGGCAAGAATAGGAAGAGAGATCTAATTATCTAAAAAAAATTAGTTGGCTGAAAGGCAAAAATGAGGATGTGTAGGCGGACGTGCGGCTTTACGCGGCGTTGTTTAATACGTAGGATTGGCGTTTTTGTGGCGAATTCTTCTGGAAGCATGTTTAAAATATTGTGAAATATGACCCGCTTCAAGCAGTGGAGGAGAGGAAACAAAAACGAGAAATTACACATAGCAAGCGAGTAACTGCGCAAGTGGATACATCTTTTTGCAACAAACATTTATAATATTACCAATTCTATTACTGACAAACGATAAATTAATACTTTTATATTATTTCAAAGTTCTCTCATAAACAAAGAAATGAGAGAGTTAATTAAAAGCGCTTCCGTCATTATTTTGGAATAGCGTTTTTATTCGTAGTTTAACAGCTTCGCTTTGAAATCTTGTGAATGGGGCTGAGCGTCGGTCATTAGTTTTAAGTGAAGGGCGCTTTTTATGTCGTCGGCTGTTGAAATGTTCTAAAGATAAATTTCAAGTACGGCCTCTCAACGGTTGATCAAAAGCACGTATGCGAGCAGGTTATCCCCCGTATTCTCGATTCCTCCTCCACTGGAGCTTCCGGTGGAGGAGATACTTGAAAGCATTTTTTGCGTGTAAAAGCATCGCAGTCCTTTCCACTCAGACGAGTCGAGGAGACACGTGAAATGCAGGACAGCCCCAGAATACGGCCACATATGTGATATAGCTAGGCTGAATTGAGTTGAGTCTCCCTGCCAGTTCTGCCGAACGGAGAATTTGCCGATGCGGACCGCGACCAATCCTTTGAAAGCCTTTGAGCCCCAGAGATTCCAGGGAAGTAGACATCACGTCCAGTTTTATCACATTGACTACTCGTTCGGATTTATTACTTTCAATTTGTGCAGGGGCAGATAGCCCGGGATAAAAATTTGAAGTTAAATAAAAATGACAGGAATAAAAAGGTACAAAGTAAAGGATGACCAGACCAGCCGCAGGAGCGGTCGCAGGCACCGGACACTGGCTGCATTTCCTAACAGCGCACAAATGCATACGCTGCCTTCAATCTCGTAAGATCCAATCAGGTTTTCGGCTTCCACTTCTGCGTGCAAGGTGAATAATAGAGTAAAAGACTTCGCCAAGGCAGATTAGGGCGAATCAAAAAGAATAGTAAATTCCCGGTAGCCATTAGAATATGTTGTGGCTTCAATCTTTGGTTTTTGTATTAAATTCCTAATCTGCCCAAATGAAAAATTAACTTCGTGAAATGCACTTCCACACCGCCAAGAAAAGAATATAAACCATACTTTCTCCATTTTGTCTCATGGGGTGTTAGACGGTGCTGTGTGTTTATATCGCTAGATGGTAATCACAGGCACTGGAATGCCTTGAATGTTCTTATCTCAACGTAGTTCGGCCCACGGCTGGCTTTATAGATAACGACCTGCCCATCCCAGCCGGTGACGTAGGGAGCTAGCGAGCCCAAAAATTGCCGTGTAGGGAAGGCGCACTCCCGTCAGGTGGGGCTCGGTGGGGCTAGGAGCACTAATCGAGGCGGCAGCGGCGTTTTCGCTGTAACTGGGGCGCCACGTTTGTAGAAGCTCCGTCAAGGTGGCGTACAAGACCAACGAATGGCAGAGTTGCGTATGGCAGACGTCCCAGGTCAATGCCTGCTGCGAGAACCAGTTATCCTCGGGGTATGTTATTGAGTCACTGCCACCGTACCGAAACGATTGGAACCTGGTGAGAACAAATTGTCTTTACGTGCGCCTGCCGGGCTTGCTCAGCTGTATACAACAAATACTATCGCATACAATATGTTCACTGAAGTTAGCAGCATCTTTCGGCATATTCTTTCGTGAACGCGTTTCTTTTGGCTAGGTTTGTCGCCTAGTCTCCTGCATAAGTCGGCTATAACCTACAACCTCTGCGTCAGACTTACTGCAACTACTTTTTCAGAAGGCCAATTAAGACTGCTCGGGATATTTCTGACGCACGGTAGTGTTTTTTGTTGTGCTTGTGCTATGCGTCGTAAGCAGTGGGAATTGACCGCTCCGGGTGTATTTTTCTGATTTTCTTTTTCGCTTTTGATGAACTATGTAAAACAGTGCGTGCAAACGGCTTCTCCTGTTCGTTTTTTCTGCCCCATGCTATGGAACGAAACGCGCTGAATTTTTTTAGTTTTGTTCTTTCGCATTTGCGCGCGCCACCAAACGCGTGGAATGCCATGGCACGCGTTTACAAAGGGTTAGCACCTATGGACAGTTCTTTGCCGACAGTATTCGGGTAAATACGCGTTTTGTTGGCGTCGAACGGGCGCGTGCTTTCGCCAGCCTATCAAAGTAACAATTTCGTATTCAAAACACTTATTTAAACACACCGCCGATCCCACAGAAGGCGTGCACTTGCACCGGAGTGAATCGGAAAATAGTGAACACAATGGACCGAGAGAAATACGAAATAACAACGCTGGCAGGCCTAGAAAACGCGTATGCAGCGAAGAAATGGGGATGCAGCGCCAGCCAGTGTTGTGGCGTTGGAAAGAACTAACGAACAAAATCGAACAAGCAATACCAAATTCGGCACCCGGAATCGGCGAGCGTGGGGAGGTCGCTATCTATAAAGCCTGTCGATGTTCGGCCAGATGGGCGCCTTTGTTTTCATTTTTGTGTACGTGGAAAGTCCAGCTTGGGGATACTATGGGTCTCAGTTAACCGTACCCGAGAAAGTGAACAATACTGACGTGATAACGGAAGAACTGAAGATATAACAAACTTCGCACATTGATTTCTGATCAACTTATTCTCCGTAGGTACAGCCGATCTTAGCGTATATGGATCATAAGATATTCACAATTCAAAGGGCCACTCAAAGCTTTCCACAAACGTCATTGCTCCTCTGCTCTTAAGATGAGGAACCACAACACCAATTTTCTTAGAGAGAAAATCGTGCGCCACCCGCTGGAGGACTGACGGATTGAGGAGCCGTGCATTTGCAAGTGTTGAGGAGCCGTGCATTTGCAACGCCATTCTTATAGGGAAATGATTGTGAGTTATATTCTGCTGAGGAGAAAAATCACGACCTTCCTCCCCAAGTAATGAGAGTATCGCCCGCTTGTCACTAATGCCAAAAAGGCGAATTCATAACGGAGGCGAATGCCCCCTTTTCTTCGTTGACTATAATTATGGCAGGGATGATGAACCCGAAAAACCCCGGGAAAAGCAACATTCTACAGCTTCGCTGAAATGCTGAAACGAGAAAATTTAGTAGTTTTTTTTACTGTGCGGCGTTCTTACGCTATTCTTCTGGCTACCTTTACATAGCACTGTTCCCCTTACTTTCGCATACGTTGCCCGAGTTCCATTCCCGTGTACCCAACAACTTTAAAATTATTCACTTCCAGGCTACTGCGCGTTGGCTGATTTATAGTGCAATGTAATTGCTAGCGCTGTTCCTCCAGATTTCTGTGGTCTCGTGGCTTGTGCACATTCTCGTAGTGCGCCGTGTGTAAGAACACGAAGAAATGAACCAAAGGCGCGCATTATTCTCCGACATTATTGCATACAAATACACACAACTAAAGAATATATAGCACATAGTCATAAAATTTCCATAGGAATCAGACAAAAGATTTTGTGCGCTTGAAAAGAAAGTTTACGCACCCGTGGGGGAGATTAGGCCCGCGATGAGCGTGCACGTAATCTTTTCTAGCAATTTTTGTTGCCGCTCGCAACAAATTCGGTGGTGCAAGGCTGTCAGCTGTTTTTCCTCACGGTGAAAACAGGAGGAGGGGTCGAAGAAGGCGCAAAGATAAGATGCGAAAAGGAGCAGGCTGGAATCTGCGGGAAAACAAACATTGGCGGGCGAGTGTTAAAAGAAGTCCCAAGGGTTTCAAGTTGAGAGGGCACGTTGCTTCCTTCTTTGAGTGCCGAGTGCTGCATTCCCACTTTCGCGTACCTGCTTTTCTATGTAAGCCAACTGCTGCTGCCACTGAATTATGGGCGCAGTAGCTGCCTTCAGAATAGCTGCCTTCAGAACGAGGATGCAGCGATCGAAAATGTGTAGGGCATGGTCTAGTGATTGCTATGAAGAAAGGCAGAACATTTGTGTAAAGCATAATCTTTACGAGTCTGACTTAGTCGCCTTGAGTTCCTTTGGCGTGTAATGTGCGGTAAATGCGTCGTAATAGCATGACAACAAGGTTGTAGAACGTTTGTTACCAAACTTTTGCACGGGCCTTTTTCATAATGGAATGACTGCGATACGCTTAAAACTGTAACAACGTGTAGCAAAGTGTAAAGTGGGTGTTCCGTTTTCTGCGGGCTGCCGGTGAAGGAATCTAGAAATTTCCTCCAAGATTTGTAGTTATCTTTTCACAATTGTGTTCAAGAATGCACCTGTGAAATCCCCTTCCAAGCAAGGTTTTGCAAACTGCTGATGAAGAAAACTGAAGCAATCTGAACAAATTATCACAGTGGTGACGTACTAACACTCGCTTAGCGATTACTGCCTAACTTACGTCTCCAGAGCACTTTGACGATCCCAGAATGATCCAGGTTCTGGCTATAGTTCATTTTCGGACCATAAAGATTTTGTTAATAAACAAAGTATTTTTCATTCTCCGCGATTTTCTGCGATTTCGGGGGAAAGATGTAGTCCAATTGAACTTTTTACTCGCCCTTGGGGTGGAGGAAGGGGGGAATCAAGTAGTATCAGCTCTACCCTAAACAAAGAGACCTAGCTATTTATATATAGCACCACGCGCCTGTTTTTGAATGGATGTGAATCGCGTTTAAAACACAATCATCATGTGCTTGCCGCTTTTTAATTGGATGACCATATATCTACACACTCCCTCTCCTTGCTATACGGTGATTTAATACCCTGAAAAGTGTGCAACAGGCGTGGGTTCATTGTGTGATATTTTCCTATTCGTCAGCTGGGCGCCATCCAGCTGCTTCTAATCCAGACACGTTAGACACTTGTACTCTGGCGAGCTTCTTGCTAGTATCATTTTCTGTCAAGCAAAAAAAAAAAAAAAAAAAAAAAAAACACTCATTTCACCCCAACACCCCTTCGATCTTCCTTTGTATTTTGCCATTTATCTTGCCCGGTCTCAGTTATTTAAGAATACAGAAGAACCAGGATTTCGCTTAAGAAATCTCTGAAAAACTGTAACGCGTTTGCAACAAATAAACTGCGTTAGTAGGAAAAATAATGAATACATTTCTCTGGTTTTTTTTAAGTTTAGAAAAGGTGTCTCGCGACCTTGCCTTGACGCAGAACTTCTGCATTTTGTACTTCGTTTAGGAATACCTTTATTGACACTGAACACGATAGTTACCCGCGAACAGAGGCGGAACTCGCGGATCGATCACGGCGGGAGGCTTAATAGGAAACGCATTTTAATAGACTCTTACAGCGCCGCTGTCGAGCGTACCGTTGCAGGCGCCGTTAACAACAGGCGCCGTTGGAACAGTGGGCATCGGTGGACTCCGTTGGTTGCTAAAAAGGATGAAGAGAAGAAACGTTCTCTCCTCCGAATCATTGTTCCAATCTTCAAGCTAATCGAAATACTTCATTTTGATTTTTTCGTTGTATTTTCACTTTTCCTGCTTCGAAATGGCGCTGTTACGTTTTCAGTGGTGCTATGAACGCTTGGGGTTCCTACTGTCAATAATTGTTCATATCAAATGTTGCGAAGAGGACTGCCGTGTGCAAACAGCGATTGCAGTTTGAACACCTTACTTTTACGAATACATGTTTTTATTTACTGCACTTTGCTTTCAAAATTTTAGGTAGAAATATTTGCTTGTTTTTCTTGGCCTGCAGCGTGTACCCTCATTTTTTAAGGAAGTTTTAAGGAAATTACCGCACTGGTCGCAATGTGAGTGAGAGCAAGGGATGGCAAAGGTGGCAAAAAATGAAATGACGTTATCAAAATGCCGGCGAAAAGGTCAACAATTGAGATTCCTGTTCAGGTGGCTTGATGGCCTCTGAAGAAGACCTGTATAGAGTCCATGCGAGAGGTAAAGAAAGCGCGTGCTTGCACTGAGTCAGCGCACGGTGCGCCGTAGTCTCGTGTTGAGAGAGGTGGGCTGTAACCAACTAGCAGCCATTATTTCCTGTGGTAAACCATGTAATAACACAAGCTGGATTTTGCTGGACTGAGAGCTCAGGATTTTACTTCGGGTGCAACCAAGAAAAAGGCATTAGATCGTGGAACATCAAGCACGCTTTTATATGCAGGGCGTTTCACAGAAGGCTCACGAAGAAAGACCGCCAACAAAACTAGCACTGCATATTGTTGACAGTTAGAAGTTATAGAGTTCCACCGGATTTATTCTAAAAATAATATACACTCATCATCCGCACACGAACGCACTCTGACCAAACACGCCTGTAACAAAGCGCTTACGGCGTGTGACGCACGTCCGTACTGCTTGCTGGTATTGAAGACATGGCCGGGCTGCAGGTCGACAAAAAACCGATGGATCCCACGCGTGCATGGGAATGAACGCAACCGGAAGCTTTTATCGTGGCGTACCTGGATCGAACTAAACTTTCGTGTGACTTGTTAGATTATTATTGCGCTTGGCATAGTTACTGATTTTTCAGAACGCAGAAAGGTGCTGAGTGAGCCGAAACATGGCGCTCTCATGGAGCTGCCGTGGTAGACAAATACTAGACGTAACGAGATATGATCGACGTCTCAACCTGCGTGGGGAAGGTGCCACCAGATCCAAGCCCATTTGATGGAATACACTCATTAACTGGGGTTTCCTCGTGCTCGGTTCCGCCAGCCGCTTCCCCGCCCGGCCCCACTGGCGCGGCACAGGAGGCCAGCAGTATGTATTTGGTGTAACTTCCCAGAGTGCACCCTCCCCCTCCACTGAGAGTCACTTTCGCGGACCCGTGGGCGCAACGCGCGGAGGCCAGCATTATCTCGTCCAAGATATAAAATTGGAGCAGGTTGCACTATAGTGGAGCAAGGCTGCAGAAACAGCAAAGCTGGCCGGTCCTCTCACTCTCCCTTCCTCGGAGACCCGGCTGGTGCACCTCACATGTCGTGCCGAACTTGCCACTGAAAGTTCTCTATGACTGGCAGCCCCGGATCATTTTGTCCGCAGCCTCTCACATCTCTCCGAAAGTGGACAGCGTTAGAACGCGCTAGAGCCCGCGGTAACCGGCTTCTCGAATTCGGAGTCTGTAGCGCGAACCCGCGGCGTCTGTGCTCCTTACTTCAGGCCTGAACGCACTTGAACTGGCGAAGAGAACAGCACGCGAGAGATCACCCCACGAACGCTGGGCAGAGTGTTCTCGAAGGTCGAGCTGGCCGACGCCGGGCGCTCCTGTTGAGGCGGACGCTCACGTGCGCTCCGTATTCTTTCCTGGTATCTTTTGCAGGTTCCTCACGTGGCGCAAGCCTACGGGCAAGCTTATCCGACGGCAGCCGCTTCTCACGAGGCCCATGCTGGTATTACGGCGGAACGAAAAGATTTTATAGCTCTGCTGTTAAAATCCGACGGAAATTTTAATCAGAGGTGACTTGAACACATTTGTGGTCGGGGTCTTCAGTCCAAGACACCGTTTGTACCGCCGGAAGCCTTCGCCCATTCCGCTAGCAAAAGCTGGATTTCAAAACAGGAGCTGCTCAGCGTACGCTCCCACTGCTCGCGTGAGGAGTTGGAGATGGTGGGGAGATCTGGGTTTAGTTCACATTCCCAGATAATATGGCACAGTGTGCCTGGGGCTTGGCAGTGAATACATAGTGGATCATAAAGAGCAGGATGGATGGCGTGTAGTCGTGTTGGGTGTGAGTAGGTATTTGTCTATAGTTGTACCGGGATGACTTCTATTCTTTCGTGGCCTGATCGGTGACTGGATGGTACAGTTGTCTCGCTAGTCGGTTATGTTGAGTAACTAAGGCGTATGTGACGAGTGGTTGCCAAGTCCGCTCCGACTCTTCTTGCGGTGCCCGGTGGGCAAGTTCTCGTGCCAGGACGTGTGCCGCCTGGTAGCCGCGAAAAGCAGAGAGGGCCATACGATTTTTACTTGCTTCTGTTGGGGTTGTTGGAGGAGAACCCGAAACGCTTGTCTTTAAATATTACCTGCTTGGTATGTTCGGCGGCGGATGGACAGTCCGTAGAAATTGCTTTGGCGTTTGTCTTGGAGAGGGCTAGGGGGATAGGGCTAGGAGGGCTAGGGCTAGCCACACTGGTCGTGGCTCCATAAAAAAAGCTGCCTCACAAACTAGCACAGCAGAGATGTGAGATTACGGAAGACGGAAGGCGACTCGCGAGGTAATAGAAACACCGGTTAAAGACGAAAATATAGACATTCATAGGAATTCATACAACTATAGACGTAGACGAGGAAAGCACAATATAAAACGGACATACCCGATGGTAGAACTGCCCGGGTAGTAGGAAAGGTGATACTTCAAACAGTCACACTAAATGTTGTAAATGAAAGTTAGTTTTGTCTCACGAGGCGAAGAAATGGCTGATGTCGCAGAGGAACATCAGGGTAGGGCTTTCGAGGCACGATGCAGGCAGTGACCTTGTGAGGTCAGCAGCAGAGGTGAAGGGCTGAGGGAGGGAGGCCTCGCTTCTACGCTTTGTAGAGGCACCCCTGGTAGAGGGTCAGGACGGGGTGCCTGGGCGTTCAACAGCCCGCTGGACACTGTGGTTCTGGCCGTCCTACAACAGGCCACATAAACACATGACTAGCCCACTGGGCAGCCCTAATCCGTTACCAGCAGCCTGTTTCCAAACGCCTCGTTGCACAGAGCGTGACATGTGTGATGTCACTATGGGCGCTATTCTTTTGAGCGCCTCCTAAAAGAAGCCCGTTATTTGGGGTCTGTGGCTTCGCTGTACAGTACTCAGCACTGGCGCTGATGGCTTTGGTTCGAGCACCAGCAGGTTTATCTCTTACTTTTTTTTCATTGCTTACCTTTTTTTTCTAAATTTAATTTTTGTTTCTGAACACAAATCTACGTGTTGTTTTTGTTAATAATAGGGATCTGGTATGTTTCAGGCCGCTTTAGGTTTGAGGCACATCCAATGACGACATTTAATTACCATTCGGCTTCGCGCGAGCAGCCGTGTCACGTGGGTACTCTGTGAAGCGAAGGGTTTAGAAATACGCTTCCCAGCACCTCCTTCCTTATCCTCTTCAGCCTTTCTTAACGGGAATTTCTCGAGCGACAATTTTTCACCGTTTTTTTTTAGTGGATTGGCCGCCTCCCTTGACAGGTACCTAATCACACCAGCCAATGAGCATGAACGACAGTTTGAAAGCTTTGATTGTGTAATAACTGTAATTATCGCTTTACCGAACATATCACATCTTGACCGAACTAAAGCGTGAAGCGCATGGAGCGTTTTTTCACGCGATTTGCACGCGTCGGCATTGCGCGTGCGTTTTTTCGACGCCCGCGTCGACGATTCCGCGCCCGCGGCAGCATCTGCCTTGGCTAGATTTTGACGCGCGTCGCGCGCAGAAGTGGGAGGAGCCTGGCGACTTGCGCCAATGGGGAGGCGCGCGCCACATGGCGGCGGTTTCAAAGCACTCGAGACAGCCGGCTGGCTCCGCCGGGGATCTTTAGGCTTACCACTCCGGCAGATATTGTTTGGGCGCATTCAGTAGCGGCGCGGTTGATGTTTTATAGTACCGTTTTCACCCACATTATAAGCTCCTTTACCGCTCAACCAACTTCGTGCGTGTCTTGAGCGGCATCTTAGAGAGCGCTCAGAAGCGGTCGCTCGAGCTCCCGACGCCACTTTGCGGCCGAAGCCGCCGCCATGTTTCCGCCGCCTGCCGCGCCGCGCGCAGCGTGCGGGTGGCTCCGCGGCAGCGTCAGCGCGCCTGTAGCGTGCGCGGCGCGTTTTCGCGAGCAGAAAATTACCTTAGAACTTCGCCGGTTTTGCATAGAAATTAACCAGTTCCTGTAGAGGGTACTTTGCCTCATCAAGAGATCAAAGAAGGTGAAGCCTACCTTTACGTCCTAGAACACCATCTCCTGTATTTTTTCAGTGCCAAACGCATCAGCCGCTTTACAATGAGAGTGATTCGGGTTATTTTTTCGCCCAAATGTCGTAATGTGGGGTGCCAGCTTAACCGATATCACCCGACCGTAATATAACTCAAGAGCGGCTTGTGCTTGGTTGCTAGGGCAACTGATGTGCGACACTCCAAAGTAGCGGAGCTCTGGCCAGCGATAGGAACCTCAGTGCGTTGGCGGAGCATGTTTTACCAACGTTGCCGCTTTTCATGACGCGCTTCCTCGAGATTAACCAGTCACGGCACCAAAGTGCTGTGAAGGTTAGCAATTGAGGGTGAGTGGCAGGAGTAGAAGGAAAGGCTTGGTAGGCCGATCTGGGCTGATGCGTTTGGGATTGAAAAAATACAGGAGCTGATGCCTGAAGGCACGCACTCTGTCGGAGCGTGGAAAGAACGGGAAGGGCCGCGTGAAATGCGAGGGATTTTTTAGTATAATGGATTTATTGGGCTATGTGCCCTTTCAAATTGAGGCAAGCAACCAATCTCCCGGAGCGATTTGCCAATATGTCTTTTGGAAAGCGCCAACTTTGCCGCGTACTGGGAACTGGCGCTGTCACAAGCTCCCACGCAGTTTCACCCACAGTAAGTACTGCTCCCAGAGGCTTAACTATAATATTATACCTAAAAGTATTGATAAAGCAAAACCTCATATTGCTAGTCGAGAGAGGTCCTCGGCGCACAAGAATGTTTTATTTCTAAACCCGATAGCATAAGTAAAAAAAAATTGCTTTGGAGAGGAGTTATACGTAAAAGGAGAGAGTGGGGCTGGGTTGATCTCGTTCGTAGCGGAGCCGGCGCAGCGAGCCACTGCGTGAAGCATGCATCAAGCGATAGCGGAGAGCAGAGGTGCTTGGTTGCTTGGACGGAGCAGCGTCAACGTAGCAATGGCAAACGCCGGCAACACGTCACTTCGAACTTGGTAGGCCACGCGTCATATGTACTTCCGCGGAACAGTAACCTAGGATCGGCAACGCCGCAAGCAGGAAAAGGAACAAAACAAAATGCCACAACCACGCAACGTATAATAACACACAATACTTCAATGAAGCGAGGCTGTACTCAACCTTCACTACCATCACGAAGGCTTAAGTCCACGACGGCAGCCGATTTGCTTCTTCTTCACAGCCGCAATGTCCATTACTCTATCATTGTTGCTATAACGGTGAAGAAGCAAATCGAAGAAGCAGAACGAACGAACGGAACAGGCGCAATTAAATTAGGCCCCCCAGGTTTCGAGGAGGTAGCATGATTCCTCTTCCCACGGTCACAGCAGAGTGGGTAAGCCGTTTGACTCTCGGGTGTTAACTCACGGTCATAGCCTATCGGGTAAGACAACTGGCTCTAACTCAGTTAATCTACCATACACCAACTCGAATCTTGCCGGTGCCGGCGATTTCTTTCCTTCATACTGTTTCCATCATAAAGAATTTTGTGAAACACTCGAAACAAAGAATTGCTGAACAGCTTCGCTGTTGAAAGACTTTTTTTCTTTCGCTGTTGAAAGACTTTCTTTCAACAGCTTCACTGTTGAAAGAAAGAAAGAAACTTTTTGGGCTCGTTAAAGATCTGCACAGAGTGCATGAGCGGATTTTTTATTTTCAACATGCTTGGCAACGTTGTTACTTTGTGAAAATATTCATGAGCCGGCTTGCAATGATTCGTACGTAGTCAGTTAGGCAAGCAAAAAAGCGAGAAAAGCGAAGTAGATAAAGAACCCAAAACAGGAAAGAAACACGGACGGTAGCAACTGCGCGGCCTCTCGAGGAGCTCACGGTAGCGCCCAAACTCGTGGAGACGCTGTTTCGGGGAATCGGGTACCTTAAACGACAGTATGGCCTGGAGGCGATCTGGCTGAGTGTTTCCGATCACGTACACGGGGAAGTGACGCGGCGCTTCTTTCTGGTCACTGAATAGAACGATTGCTGTGCGCTTCCAACCAGTAGGGCTTTCGGCCTTCCCGAAATAGGACTCGCGGCCACAGAATCACTGGCGCGAAACGAGAGCGTTTGTATCTGTCGCACCATTTGAAGATCGAGTAGCTCTTCCCTGAAAGCTATTTCCCAGCCGAAGTTTTCTATTATGCGTTCAGTGTTGGATCGCCATCGTCGGCTGTCGGCAACTTTTTTATATATCCTCCTTACATTTGCCTTTATTCTTGATGCAAATGCCTATGCGGGAAATAAGCTCTCCTTACTTTGTTCGTGGTTATCCAAGTGTCGTGCTTTCTGGATTCTGCGTTACGCTTGGAAGCGTTCCCGCGGATTACTGTGAATTCGAGGGTATTCATGCAGCGTGGTCTTGCTTTTTTTTTTTTTTTTTTTCAAATTGCCAGCGCTGCTGCTTCTAACAGAAGACTGTGTTCAAACCGGCTACCCTGAGGCCGATCGCGCTTGTCGTCGCTCGATTCCGGGCCCTGACTTTGTTGCTTGGGGAGAGGTCATGCCTGTTTTTATGAGGTGATACTCATTGAAATCGCAAGACATATGCTACGCGGTGTCTTGCTTTACTTTTGGGTTATTTTAATGCAGGTTCGCTTTTATGCTAGTATCTTGTCACGTGTTCGTTCGGAACCGTGACGCTTTTGCACCCGAGAGCACTGAACTATGGGACATAGGCCGACGCTGATAGGGCGTGCGGGTGCCAAGCAGGTATTGACAACGTCGTTTATGAGGTTGTTGTAACAGAGAAGATGTCTGTAAGGCTACGGGGCTGTAGGCACACTGGCCTCTTCGACTGCTCGCCGTAGTGACATTTTCATACGAGAACCAAAGAAGGCGGAACGGCGCGACGTTAGATCACAATTCGGATTCTTATATTGATTAAGGCGGACTTCTGGGCAAGTTGGTATTCCATTGCAAGACGGTTCGAAGCGCAAAACATAAACGAGGGACGACGAGAGAGGGCACAGGGACACGCGCTCGGTCCCTGTGCGCTCTCGTCGTCCCTCGTTTATGTTTTGCGCTTCGAACGGTCTTGCATTGGATTCTTATATATTCAGTGCAGAAGGTGGCGGACATGTTTTGCAGCACAGTTGTGAGCATTTTTCTGTTCACAAAAAAGCAGTATTTGGTTATGGTGTCCTGCTCACGTAAACTTATGATAACGTGGTTTTGTTGATCATGTTCGAAATGTCTTTAGGGTCTTCTATAAGGCGTGTGAAAGAACCAAACAAAGAAAATCATAAACCAACTATTTTTGTTCTGGGATATTAAAATTATTATTAAGGGCATGCAAAATTTCCCGGAGCACTTAAAGTCTTGCTTTCACCCCAATAACTGATTGAAATCGAAATGAAGAGGTCTCGCAAGTCTCAAGTTTAAATAAATTTACCGAAGGGCTTTATGGGTGGCATTTAGAAGGCCGTAATGTGCCGCAGTGAAACTAAGGCCGTTATAACTGTTTGGGAGGTGGCGTCGTGTCCCCCCATCTATTTGCATACCAAGCACAACTAACGGTCACCGAACACGGCGTCGCTTGTGTCACTGCCCTACTGCAATACTCGTCGCGAGAATGTGGCGAGCAAGCCGTTGGCTACGGTCGCCGATGCGTGAAGGCCTTCCTGAGCTGACACTGTCTCTGAAGCGTAAACAGCTTGATTGCCCACTCCTGGATTAATTAGGTACTGGTGGAGAACCCTCCGCAAAAGAGGCGTTCCCGCAGCGCGCAGATTGCAAGAGAGTAGCTCTTCCGGGCATGCAGACCGTGTAAAAGTTACTTTAAGGGAAGGAATCTCACGCATCCAAGCCAGAATAGTTAGAGCAGGGAGAGTTCATTTTTAGGGCCGGGGCCACTCCCGAGCAACCACAACTTGCTGAAGAAAGTAGGGAAAGTTGGGAAGTTTGGAGAGAAGCTGCGATGAAGGGGCTGATCTACCTCTAAGATAGACTCACATGACATAGCCCAGTAGAGGTATTTTCAAGTGGCAACTCAGGGCGTTCACGGCCCTCTCGATCACACCAGGCGGTTTACGGGCTTTATCAGGAATGTTGCCAATAAGAGTAACTGCCGGTGAAGCAGCAGCTTTAGCGGCGATTCATTGGGAAAGAGGAAAATGGTTCCTTTTTTTATTTTTTTTTTATTTTTTAGAAGAGGGGGGGGGGGGCGTTTGCTAGTTTTAGGAGAAGAGATGCTGTACTTGCCATTTTTGTATACCAATAATTTTCTTCTAGCATTGCTTCTTCGACTGCACTGTTTCGCCTTCAAAAACTTAAAATCGGTAATTCAGCCAGAACTGCCTCTTCAAACTAATCTTCGTGCTTACGAGAGCCAGTTTTCTACAGGTGCTATATGTATGTTTTTCTCAGTTGAACTTTTCATGATCAGGGAATGAATGTTTTCCGGGTGGCTACTGTGAATACTCCAAATGAGAGTGACAAATGTCTTGACTTTGCTTCATACGAGTGGCTCATTCTATAATTAGCTTATCAATTCTGTTGTGCTGTTTCGTGCTTGTTTATTCATTTAAATTCTACAGACTCATTTTATAGGGATCTGAGGTGGACGCATCAGCCGTAAAAAGCTACACCATTTCTTGACCAATCCCCCACGTGGGTATGTGCCATAAGTGAAGAAGCAACAACGACACCTGCGAAACTTTACATCGCACCCGATAATTATGTGAGAATTAACAATGACCATCTCATAGTACCCTCCGAAGGCAACAGCACATACAGCAAGTCTGCAGTAAAACAGTTAGGTGTTGACTAGATGTAAGACTTCTACAGTTTGCATTATGTGTTAGGGTGGATTTTAAATAACGTCTTTGATAAGCAGCAGTGCAGTGAAGAGAACTAAAGAGAATATTACGAAACACCTCAATTTAATTCCTGTAATGCGTGTTTTTCTGGCAATCAAGATAAGCTTGTGCACCATGAAAGCAACAACTTGAAAGCAACAGCGTGCCTAAAACTAAATAATATGCCTGAAATGAAAAACAAAAGGCAGTATGTTCCAAGTCGCCATAAAGGTTCTGCTTCCAGCGGAGGTTGCACTTTTTTGACTACTGCGTTATATTTTCCCAGGTCTCAGTGAAAGCATGATTGTAAATTTTAGAAGTCGGGCACACAGCGACAGACACAAGACAGGCACCTGTCTTTTGGCTTTCTATTTCTCCTCATCTTTTGCTCTGTGAAATCATGTCTTCAATGAATCACCAGATCGCCCAAACTCTCCCGTCTATCCCTAAAGGTGCCTTCGATTTCCGCTTTTTCGGTCGGAGATTGCTCCACAGTCACGTGGGGCATAGCGGCTGGAGGCAGAAATTGAGACGACGCCGCCTGTGCTCAGTGATGCGGGGAGGCCGCCACCACCTAGGCACATTTGTAGTTGATTCAAGAAGAAATAAAAGGCGTAGGAGAACATTATAACCTCTGGAAGGGGCTCTAGTGGGTGACTGCATTTCTTGCAGAAAAATAGCAGAACCTCGGGGAAAAAAAGAACAACGGCAAGATCGATTCACGCCCCCCTGGCTTTTGTTCGGTCCACCTCAGTTGCTATTAAACATGAAACAAAGCGCGATGACCAAATGACAGCTACTGGAGGACACCAGAGGTGACAAAAAGTCCACTGTCGGGAAGTCGTCGCTGTTTGGCCTTAACAGGAAATGACTTTCTCTCGTCGTACTGACCATGCTTCGGTTTCTGTAGTCCATTATTGTCTGCTTTTCCGACAATTTGTGTGGGGCAGCCACACAAAATTATTTTAACTGTAATGACATACACAAAAAACCTCACACTGAGAGTATGCCTGCTAATAATAGCTGAACACCCGCGAATAGCGCTAAAGAGTAAAAGTGTTAAAGATGTGGTCTCGACACCTGAAAAAAAATTGGTCAGTAATGTTTCTGGGAATTATCTAAATGGCGTGAAACACGAGGATATTAGTTGTTTTTGTTCATTAGTTAATCGGCAATCCTGACTGGTTGCTACCAACATTATCTGCGTGCCGCCGATTTCAGATTGCAAATGCGCCTTGATGGACCGTATGAAGTTGGCAGAGTTTTCATATGCGCACGCCAAGATCATATGAATTAGGGTATATGAGTGAGGGCAGAATTTACAGGTGAAAGGGTTGGGCTCAACGCAATGTAGGCAAGTTGGGTGAGCAAAGATGTTTGTCGAAGGTTTTCGGAGTATGAGCACTTCTCTTTTGGTAAGCGTCGGAAAAGTACGCTCCCCGCTGTTCTCGGCAGTGCGCATGCTAGCAGCCTCACATGTACTCTGGACCACGTCGTCTTCCCAGTGGGGCGTTGGATACTTCGTAGGGAGGTATCGTGACTCATGGTGAAGGAGCCATATATTTGACGCTTCGGAGGCCACTCGCGTGGAGCAGTGGCCGGCATATCGTGGGTTGCTAGCGGCACCTGATTCAACAACACCACCAACCAACCAAACAGTCCGTGTATAGGCGGCGTGGATTTAGCTCATGCATTTGTTCCGAGGCCACAACGGCCACAAATATCGTAATGCGATGAATTTGGCCAAAGAATGCTCGACATTAAAGAAAATTGCGTGGTCCATGGCGGAAAACATCGCTCCCAAATTAATGTGCTGCGGTGCGTTCCTATGGAATGTTTTTAGAGCACCATAAGAAACAAGCAGCTGTGCTTGTGCTAGAGTGCGAATAATACCTTCGTGTGCATTCCTTTTCCTGTTTTCGCTTATGCTGCCGCGAATCTGCAACAATGTGTCGAGAAGGTTGACAGTTCAAGGTCCATCTTTCTAAAACTTGTAGTATTGTTCTTTTTTTTTCAGCCCTGGGCCATCCATCGGGGCACCCGTAGTTTTACCGCTGGCATCGTTAGGCGTAACTGAAGAGCGCCGATGTAATTTAGTGTTCTGACGTGAAGACCGCGGATTGTCCGCGCACTGTTCAGAGGTAATTACACCATTAGAACCACATAGTATGAGGCAAGGAAAAGAGCCTTGATAGAGAAGCGTTGCTTAGAAGCGGAGCCAAGAAACTCGGCGGACAAAACATTCTTCAGCATTATCCAAAAAAAAAAAAAAAATACGGAAAATAGCAAACCGGACAACGCCCTGTATTTCCACAATACTGAAGATTTTGCGGAAGCTCCTGCTGTAATCGTTAAATTTGCATAAATGGAGTCCTCATACACGATGCTTTGCATTTATTTAACAACCAACATACTGTCTCCTACAACATATCACTCTATAATTTTCCGTACGTTGACCAATAATTTTACCTACCTTCATAAAAATTGTGCCCTTTTTCTTTTGTTTGAGGGGGTTTTCTTACGGCTCATTATGCCTGAAGTAGACAGATATTCGACATTTCATTACGCGTTCAAAGAATGCTTCTGTGTAATATTCATGCTGCCTCTATTTGATAATTTTATCTAGTACCACCTCAGGCTAACCTGAAGCGCTCTCAAAGGCACTTCTCATCACATTTCGTAGTGGACGCCGTTCCATCTACATCGACGAGTTATTTATAGAAACAATGATCCATATTGCTTTTCAACATACTTGGTATATTTTCCCTCAACCCAGGCGTATCTTTTCCAACGGCCATTAACAGCCATTTCCCTTCTATAGATCTAGCTTCCAGTTGTAGTCGTCACGAAGTTGCACGAGATAGAAATGATTCATGCGTAGCATTCTTTGCCGAATACCTCCACAGCCAGGAGCGTGTAATGCCCTGCATTTCCACAAAAGTGCAGATTTCGCGAAAGTTAAAAATGTAGTCGTAAGAATAACGTAAATGGAGATAATTGTTGAGAGAAACTTTGAAAAAGTAAAAAAAATAACAAAAATATAAAAAATACGGAAATTGTCAAAACGTATACCGCATAGCATTTCCACAATGATGCAGATTTCCCGAAATTTCCTCCTGTAATCATTATAATAGCGTAAATGAATATAATTGGTCGAACTAAATTTTGAAAAACTAAAAAAATTAGAACAATATAAAATAGTTACGGAAAATGGCGAACCGTGTAACGCCCTGCATTGCCACAATAATGCAGATTTTGCGAAAGTGGCAAATGTAATCATTATAGTAACGTAAAGTGAGATAATTGGTCGAGCGAAATTTTGAAAAGCTAAAAAAATCAGAACAATAATAAGAAATTGCGGAAAATGTCAAAACGTATACCACATGGCATTTCCCAATATTGAAGACTTGGCGGAAAGTTCACTTGCAATAGTTATAATAGCGTAACTGGAGATAATTGGTCGAACAGGATTTAAAAAGAACCAAAAAAATTTGGCTGGAAAGATCTCGCACTCCTCAAGACAGGCGGCATAAACATGCTACGCATTATTAGATAATTCTCTGAATTTCTGCAGAATTATTTATTGTATGAGTGCATACAGACGCCTCACAAAGCAAAAATAATAGAGGGCTCAATTCTGTTTTTGTTCTCCTGTTTGGCGTATTTTCATGCTGTATCGCAGAACGGGAAATAATACTACCTGTCTAACGCCTCAAGTAAAAAAGAAACGAGAGAGACCTAAATATTTGATCTCTTACCTTTTTGTGCCAATCTCAATGCTAGACTAATGAAAAATCTGATGAGTATGCAGAAAGCTCGACCGTTTTTTTGCACGTATTACATGCATATCTGTGTTTCGATAGGAAAAGTGTATGATATTGCCGCGGGCCATGCCGACTGTTTGTATACATCCGTTTTCATTTTACCATCCGGCGGCGCCCGGCTGTGATATTACAGTTTCAAGCAAAGTGTATCCTCTACTTTCATTTGAATGCCGCACGAGCTATCTTATTTTAATAGGGCGAGTGTTTGACCCTGACGTCACTAGCCTAGAATCTTCTTTGATTTCCAGTGTCCTCGTTGTAATTCGACGTTTCGAGAAACAATCGCGCCGCAAGTCTGGAAGCTAACGAAGAACCGGGCACAAAAGCGAAAATGCCATCAAATAGGATGTCGAAGAAGGCGGAGCGACGAAAGATACTTGTTTCTAGTTGAAACAAGAAACACTGCCCGAAAAAACTTCAGCTAACGATGCTGTCAAGAGCTGTCGGGAAGAAGGATATTAGAGTCTTTCTTGCAGAAAGGACGTGTTCAAAACAAACATGACTTTCCTTTGCGCCTGACATTACTTCACGTAATTTCAAGCCAGGTCGGACGGGTTTCCCGCCACTTTACAGTTATTTACGACAGAAGCCAGGTCCTTAGGCGTAAGAAAAGCGCAATGAGAGGATAATTGAAGTATTTTAATTAAGACGTGTGACTCACTGCAATCCCGTTTTGAGATATTAAATCTAGGAATTACATAAGGGGGGGGGGTGGCAACATTTTAATACTAGTTTTAGAGTCAACCGCGCCTGACGCTTTTTTGGGGTGAAGGGGGGAACAGGTGAAAAATTGTGATATACAGAATCTTTGAGTGATGGAAAATTTGACGACGAGATGTAATAACGGGAAAATGCGTTCCGACGAGAAAACATCTTTGACGTTTCCCCCTTTATCTGGCGCTGTTGCAGAACGTGTTTCTAAAGTTTATTCCATGTGTTAAAAGGCGAAATTTTGTTGAACGGGAGCGCGCTCTCTGTTGCATGCCCGCCAACATGACTGCCTTTCCCCATCTCGCGACACCGTCTGCTCTTCGTTGTGTCCCAGTGGAATGCCATGCTCCCTCAGAGAAGGGGAAGCAATGGGCAGCTGGTTGGCACTGGGAATTAGGCTTCTTCGTCACCCTTCTGTCTTTTGGCGACGATTATCCCCATTATCCCCTCTCAGGTACTCGCAGCCTCTCGGTTAGGCCTGCAATCGATCCTGTTTCGGAATTCCACAGGCGAGATTTTCTCTATCCGTGGAGTAGGTTAAAAACCCTTTCAAGTAAGCTAAGAAAAATGCACAGTTTTCAAAAGGAACTTGGTTTGGTGTTTGACAAACTGGCCCGTCAACCGACCTTTTGAGTTTTCGAGTTCGAGTGTACCGGCACATCTAACTGGCCTGATATTTCTGCACCACATCAGATTTCTTGCCAATCCTAAAGACCAAAGTAGCGCTAATTATCAGGTTAGGGAGAACACCGCCACGTACACTTGCGTACCCATTATGTGTGAAGACAGACGTGGCATTATGTGTGAAACCATTATGTAGTCGTTACACTGAACCATTAGGCGTGAAGACACACGTGAAAGTTTCATGAGAAATCCTTGCACAAGGCAATGTCCTCTTTCACACGTTGCTCGCCATAGCACAATAGATCATTTCAGTTGGCCATTTCTGACGGTTCACCCCGCTCCTATAGCAAGTGTGGGTGCATGGCGCATGCGTGATGCGCTTGGCCGCAAGTTGTATTGGTTGCGGCCGCTCCAATTGTGCTGAGCGGGCCGCCGGGAGCGGAACGAGCCATCAAAAACGGTCAGCTGAAACTCTCTAATATCATTATCGCACGTGCCTCAGAAACCCCTTGTGATGCCCGACGTAAAGAGCTTTTTGCGGCTCGACACAGCTCGATAGCGTTTCCCACATCTGTCGCTGCCCGCTGCTTTCCCAGGCAAGGAACGGTTTACCACCGAGGGCCGGGCACATTCGATTTTCACGTGCAATCAATTTGGGCTTCTCTGCTTCGGGGATCCCGCGAATAACTTGGGGTTCTATACCTACCCCTGAGACCATCGTTGGCTATTTTCGTAGCCTCTCCTGTGTTCCTGATAGTTTATATATCTGCCTTAATATTTGTGCCGGGTATTCCCATTTGGAAGACTTTATCTGACGCCTCAGAGGCGGTCGTTTTTTGTGCCGCGGTTGATATTCGTGTTGCCATAGCAACCACTGTAAGTCACGCTCCTGCCAATAACGTCAATTTTTATGTAGGCATCTGTTTTTTTTTCTTTTGTTTCTACGCCCCGGACTCCAATGGTTACGTCTTTGTTGTTTTAGGAAATAGGAGTGTTCTCTTAACGATAACATTCCTACGTATAACAGTCTGTGCAAAGTTAATTTTATGCAATCACAACGTAGCAGGTGATAATTTTCTTATCACTGCTGACTTTTTAAGAGGTAATTAGTATTATAATGCAATGCATTTTGCCTCATACCAACCATGCAATAACTCCGTGTCCGAAACGTAAATCTCTTGCCTTCGCTTATTATGGCAGCTAGCTTGACAGTTATAGACAAATGAAACGCTACCACGAAAATATGAACCTGAACGCACAGATAGCGTGATGTCTTTCTGTGCAGCTCAAATTTACGCTTGGCTTATTTGCAGTAACAAGGCTGGGATATGGGGCTTTCCAACGATACCAATGGCGTGCCAATATTTCACCTCCACCAACAGTACTTGTCAATTTTGCGTGTTTTTGTTGGTATTTTAGTCTTCGCATTTCATTTCATTCCATTCAAAAACTACACAATGCATTTTATTTGTAAGAGGTAATAGCAATGCTTGTCCCAAGCTTCCCGAAGATTTTTGTCTTTTTTTATGATAACCTATTATGTTATTTCGCATGTGCCTCTTGCTTCTATTCAATTGGACCCCGAAATCACGAATACAAGGCGAGCCCTCTTTCTTCCCTTCTTTGAAGCGTCTCTCAACCTACTTAAATGCACTGCGATCTAATAAAGACTATTTTTACTTTACTTTTATCGATGCTTCTCGCCAGTGCCTCAGCTATCGAAGGGATCCGCAATATTTCCCGTTTCTCCCCCACAGAAAGTACCGACTGTTTGGTTGAGATACGACCGCAAGGAGCAAACATCGTTCATCTCCGGCGGCGAGGACGCGATATCGTAGGCCCCCCCGGCGAGAACCGCTGCGTTTGGCAACAGCCCTCGCTCGTATCTTTCACTCCGGGGCAGCAGGGGTATAGATCGCTGGTCGAAAGCATCACGCGAGACGTTTAGCTCCACCTTCTCCCGAGTGCGAAATCTGATCGGACAGGAAAGTTCGGTTGCTTCCTGCCAATAGATTTTCGAGCATTACGAAGGAATGACCTTATCTACGACTGCAGCGCAGGTTCCATGGCCAGCGTATGTTTTGTAATGGGGCGAAAAAGCAAGATTTAAGACACGGGAAGTCTTTTTGCACTCCTCGTTCATGTACGAACTTAACAAGAAGAGGCCGTTTGCTTCTACCTTGATTGAATGGTATGAAAGCTTGGCAAACGCAAGGTTCAAGGTGAGATTTCTTCGCGTGAGGCGTGTGAACTGCGCGTTAGACGGGTAACAAAAAGATGAACATTTATAGGCTGGCTTCTCGTCAGCGCTTTGTTTTTCCTTTCGCGTTCTACGCGTGTGACAGCCATAAATTGCCAACTGGCCGGAGTCGGTATTGTTTCGAATATTTTTTACGAGACGACAGTATTTCCAGCCGACACATGTTAAGCGTTGTAGTAGTTAAAAAACTTTACTTCAGCTAGCTAAAACCTATGACTTAGCGCACCCATGGCAACATGGCATAGCATTGTTTACGTGCTTTGTCTTCTTGGTACATATCCTGCAGCCTAAATTTCGTGTGTTTACAAGTGTCTTTGTAGGCTAACTGCTGTCACTAAGTCGCTCCGCTTCCCTGTGGCAACACATTAACAGGGTACTTCTTCTGTTGTCGACTGACGTTATCTCGGTTTTTCGCGTATCAAAAAACATTAAACGCATGCCAATGTTGTGTAAGGCTGGTCTTGGCCTGACATCACTTGGTCTTGGGTCTCTGAAATTCAAATCTTTTTTCTGAAGTGATAAAAATATCGCAGCTTTTTAGGGGGCTATCCTTTGATTTCGCTTGAGCAGCCACTGTCCGGCAATGCCTACCGGCATAGGTTGCAGTAACTTACATACAGTAATCCATCCATCCATCCATCCATCCATCCATCCATCCATCCATCCATCCATCCATCCATCCATCCATCCATCCATCCATCCATCCATCCATCCATCCATCCATCCATCCATCCATCCATCCTCCATACATACATACATACATACATACATACATACATACATACATACATACATACATACATACATACATACAGAAAGAAAGAAAGAAAGAAATGCCGGCAGTCTACAACGCCAAAATTTCCTAACGAGCCCCTCATTTCCAAACCCTATTATCGTACATACATACATACATACATACATACATACATACATGCATACATACATACATGCGTACATACATGCATACATGCGTACATACATACATACATACATGCATACATACATACATACATACATATGTACATACATTCATACATTCATACATACATACATACATACATACATACATACATACATACATACATACATACATATATACATACATACATACATACATACATGAACCATCAAGTTGATGTATGTGAACGCATAGATGACGAATACAGCATTTCCGCCACTGATACTCTAAAGCCTACTGCTAACCAGACACTGAGATAATCATGAAAGAAACATTTGTATAGAATGGAAGGTTGCATGAAATCACTGGTTCCGTGATTGCTTCATAGGAGCATCATTATTTTTGCTACTTTATTACTCGCAGTACGCTCGTGTGTTCAATTTGTTAATTACCTGTCAGGACAGGCAAACTATATGTTCACAGCAATAACTACGTCCGCCCTACGGAATTTAGGTCGTGAAAAATCATAAGTATTATACAAACGAAGAGAACGAAAGGAGCACAGCTTCGAGATAGTTTGTTAATCGAAGAGTAATCTTATTTTCTAGAAAGAAACATTCTTCGTGTAAGAACGTTGTGAAAAACGTTTTGTTTCGGCTTTCTTGGTTTGCTGCTGGTTGAGCCATTTATTTTATAGCACGCTAAGAGCATTACCAAGTCGTATATACAGCAGTGCCCAGGTAAGGAAGAAAGCGCACGTGTCGCGTATCGGAAGTAAAAGGAAAGCGAACGCAACAAAATGCATAAAAACAATAAAGGAAGTACTTGTTCCAATCTGCCGCACTTAAGCTTCTTTCGACTGCTTGAAGGACCGGCCACAAAGTAGTTCCTCGTGTTATAATGGTCTCTGTCCTGCCTCTGTACACCATTTAGTATTGAATAGAACCAAGCCTAATTCTGTGTGAGCGATTTCGCACCACGAGCGGGAGTACTCTCGAGGTGTTTGTGGTAATGGCTGCGGTGGCTGTTCTGTTTTGTACAAGTAACGCACGACTACTTTTATATTTGCTGGTAAATCCTCTGAGCTATTCATACTCACTGGTGTGTAAACACTAAAACAATTGCATTTAAATGCAGGAAGAAGGAATGTAATGATGATGACCTACTGAAGGGCGGGAGAGAGGGGGGAGGAAGAAAGAAAGAGAGAGAGAAAGAAACAAAGAAAGAAATGAAGGAAGGAAGGAAGGAAGGAAGGAAGGAAGGAAGGAAGGAAGGAAGGAAGGAAGGAGCAAAGAAAGGAGAGACATAAGGAAGGGATGGAGGGAGAGAGGGAGGGAGGTGAATGGGTGAGCAGGTTGTTGTACAGATGAATGAATATGTGTTCGGAAGAGAGGATATAGACCCCCAATAAAAAAAAGGGTATCGTTATTTCATACAGCCCTGATACGCGTATATCGTAAACCGCATAGAAGAGCTCAAAACGGGAGCACGTAGCACTTTTCGCATACGCCCGATGGGGTGATGAACGCATAGTTGTACTGTAAAGACAGTTCCTCGAAAAATTGTCATCCTAAGGCGGTAATTGCCAGATTAGGCCGTTTATGATTACCATAGCAACTAAATCTTAGCGCCAGAGCTCTACGATCACTGCAACTTGTCTGCAAAAGATTGCAATCTCTTAGACATTTTACACCAAAAAGCTAGTCAATGCTATGCCTATACAACGCCACAACCCTACGATCGCACGTACTTCACAGCGGACGAAATTAAGAAAACAAAAGAGAAAAGGAATGAACGTTTAACCGTAGAAGCGTTCACTTGGCCCCTTAAACAACGGAAAGAAGCAAACTAAGCTTCAAAGATAAAGAAAGATTGTAAAAAGTGGTGATGAAGTTGTGCAAAAAACAAAAAGGAAATTCTATGAAAGCCCCTGACACCGAAGGTACAGACTCCCAAAGCTTTATATATATAGCGGGAGCGACGAGCGATCGGCATGTCAGCGCCTTTTCACGGTGTTCGGAAGCGAAATAGGCGAGAGTACGCGCACGCGCATAAGGCTATCTGCTGTACGAGTGCCGTCTGCTACGCTGTTTGCTTGAGAGTGGTCACCCCCTTGCAACTGCATCTGGATGACTTTGTTCACGAGAAACTGTGGTTATTTGAAGCGTGTGGGCATACCAAATGCCGCGGTTGATTTTTGTTTCGGATCACTTGCCGCGCACAGCGTGAGGAATGCCACCGGAAAGACGAATAAAAGTAGAACAGGGCGGGTTTTTTGGCCGGAATGACCTCAGGCCGCTGCGCGATATAATGCGATAGAAAATCTGATATGATGATAATGAATAAACTTTATTTGAGTCGAGGTGCTGATGTAAGGGCACCCACCCGGAGGGAGGCTTCCTTAGTCCGGGATGCCTTGGACTGTGCTGGCCATCCGTGCCCTCTCCACCAATCGTCGCTGGTGTGAGAGATCGGAGCTGGTCAGCAGCTCCACCCACTGCTCATAGGTAGGGTTGGGGTTAGGGGTGAGGGAAGGGGACTGCTGCCACTCCCGTACCATCTGGTACAGGATGCCTGGTTGGGGGCAGGATTTGCACGCGGCAGGGTATAGGGCGGGACACATGGCATGTAGCAGGGTGTTATGTGGGTAAGAGTTAGTCTGTAGTCGCCGGAAGGTAGTAGCTTCATCACGAGAGTGGTTTGGGGGGGGGGGGGGGGGGGTAATGGATGTTTGCGACGCTCGTTCCTGTAGTGGGCGAGTATTTCGGGTGTAAAATCTGAAAAATAAAAACTTGTGCCCCGCGCTGCTTAGCTACCTTTTGCAGTAGCCATACGGCCTTGTAAGATAAGAAACACAGGGGGTGTCTTGCCCTGCAGAAAGCAGCGGAGCAGACGACGCTCCACACAGCGTGCGCGTGCACCTCCTCTGGCCTATTTCGCCGGTGAACACCGTGATAAGGCGCTGACATGCCGATCGGTCGTCACTCCCGCCATATTAATAAAAATTTGGGAGGCTGTACATCTCAGAGTCGAAGAGGTGTACGTGCCTTTGCATCAAACTATCTTTGGTGCGCACGTCTGCGGTCGCTGAAATTTAAATCACACAGTCGACTCCATTCGCTGCGCCTTTTTAAATGCAGAGCATTTCTTTAACTCACGATGTCACCCGGCGTTGGCGTGCCTCGGCGTCCGCAACAGCCATTCCAGGTGCGCCCTCTCCTCTACTCCTCCTCTCCCGCATCACGCTACCGTCCTCGCTCTCAACAACAGGTCCGCACCCCTCCCCCTACACTATATAAAAAAATAATACTTACCGGCGCCTGCTTTCGATCCCAAAACCCTGCGGGCGGAACGCAAGGTACATGGTGCTCTACCCACTGCGCCACAAAGCCGACACAGAATGGAAGGCTACGAACGCGCCTTATATCCTTGACTCATTCAAACTACGTCAAGAAGCTGCTGATACAACGCATTCACTACCTGTGGGCGGAACGCGAGGTACATGGTGCTCTTCCCACTACGCCACAAAACCGACACAGAATGAAAGGCTACGAACGCGCCTTATATCCTTGACTCATTCAAACTACGTCAAGAAGCTGCTGATACAACGCATTCACTACCACCAACTCCCCAAACACTAAACGTTAACGCAATACACCCACCCCCTATGCGACGCATTTACTCGAGTCCCCCTCGAGGGGAGATGTTTCATTTCCTTATTTTGGTCCCAATCAAATACAAAAACGAAAGTGCAGAATGGTGAGACGAACTGTACAAGAGGGAAGCTCTACTTTCCTAAGAATTTTTTTTCCAGATGAACAAAGCGGACACAACCATGCTCGTTTGTATTCCGTTCTTTTGACCTTGCGATAGAGAAAGACCGTAATGTTTATTAAAGTCAAGAGGCGGGCTTGTATTGAGGCTTTGAGGTGGCGTACTTAGTCCACGATTCCTTGAGCATGGGCGGCAACGACAGCCCTCTGGGCCAGCCACAGCTGGTCGTTGGGGTGGTGCTCACCAAGGCGCCCTCTCGAAGCTCGGCAGTAGAAAGGTCCGGTTTGGCGGGAGTCAGTGGGGATTCGTCACACCCGCCTACCATATGGCGTTTCGTTCCAAGTTCTCCGAATAGTCGGAAAATCGGGGAGTTCTGACGTTTAAAAAGGTGTAGGCGGACAGCATAGGGGATAGTATTTGTCTTGAGAATGCGTAAGTGGCCTTCTTGCTGTCGAGGTAGAAATTTGTGTGAGGAGTAAGTGCCTGGCGCGAAAGTCTGCAGTGCTGTGTTATGTCTTAGTAAGAGGTCGAGGGCTGCATGCGGTCGGGTTCGGTGACGCTATTCTAGGCGCCCGCTCAGTGGGTCAATTCTCGAGCGATGGTGTCACCCGGCTCGTTTCCAGAAAAGCCGTGATGTACCGGCTACCCGGGTAATCTTCATTAGCCTCTTCGGCGGATAATGCTGGATGATGCGTAGTGTCTTTGTGTACAGGTGTCTTTTAGGGAAATTCCGCCTGCTGCGAGTCAATGACAACGACCGATGCGTTCCCTCGTGTCGGCGTGGTGCACATGGTGCATATTACAGGGCAGGGGGTACGTACCGTAATGTTCTTACGGGCTTCCTGTGGTAGGTTTCACGTGAGTGCAGGCGGGTCGTCGAGGGGAGCCGAGAGTCTGAGGCATGAGAGGATCGCCCTCCTCACTTAAAGCAGCACTTTTTCATTGGTGAGATGAGCCTCAATTAACTTCATGGCCGAGGTATGAATGCCTATCCGGAGAAGCCTTTCGGTGGAGGGGAGACCACAAGTCCGAGTGCCTTTTTGGTGCCGATCATCGTGTTGAATTTCTGCCTCTCAGGGATGTTGAACAGAACGTAGAGTAGCACGTATGTAATCCTCGACACCAGAAAGGCCTGGAAGAGCCGAAATAGGTTCACCTCCCCCTTGCAACACGTTTTAGCAGTGACCTGGCGTGTAATGTGTTTTACCTTATCGATCATTATCTTGAGTCTGGTAATTAATAATGAGTTGGTCTTGTTTGCTTGAAAGGTCATTCCGAGAATCTTTGTATGGTGGGATGGAGTCACGGTGTGACCACCTAACTTATCTTACTTGAGAGAGATCGTGGGGGTGTACCCGGTGCATGTTCCTTGCGTGGCGAAATGACTAGCAACGACTTTTTCGGAGAGTAGCAGAGGCTGCACGATTTGGAGTACTCATTTACCATATCCACTGCTTCTTACAAGCGATCCTCTATTTCCCCGAGTGACCCCGTGGACATCCAGATGGTGATTTGACCCGAGTATACAGGAGATGCCTGATCCTCCGGATGTTGTTGAAGAGAGCCGGCAGTCCCATAAGGGCAATGTTAAAGAGGAGGAGGGAGAGTACTCCTCCCTGTGGCGTTCCGCGACCTTCCACGAGGAATGGTTTTGTGGAGCTATCTCCCATTTTTATGATAGCTGCCCTGTCGGAGAGGGGGACCCTCACGTATCTTTATGTGCGCCCGCCGCAGCCAAGTGCGTTGAGGTTCTGTAGGATCTTCGTGTGCCTCCGATTGTCAAAAGTACCTTGCATGTCAAGTGCCAGCATGGCCGTTGGCGCATTGCGGGTGGCTGGCATCATGGCTTTTCCTTAATCTGGAAGAGGATACCTTCAGCCTGAGAGGAGGGGCCGGAACCCCACCATCGTTGCAGGGCATAGGACCGAACCTTCAAAATGCGGTTGCAAACGATTAAGAATTACGCGCTCGAGTAACGTGCCGATGCACGTCGTGAGGGACATCGACCTTAAATTCTGAGCAGATGGAGGTCTTCCAGGTTCGGTATAAAGAGAACCTCTGCAGTTTTCTTATCCTCTGGTAGTATACCAGGTAGTATTCCCGCCACACGCTGTTGAGGTGGGCTGTTAGTTAAATTATTGAATTGTCATCGAGATTGATGAGCGGCTTGTGAGTAACCTGGTCCATGCCAGGGGCAGTGTTGCGCCAAAGAGTGTGAATGGCGGCGGTTACCTCGAGAATAAGGTTATCATGATATGGTTGGGTTTGCCGGTGTAAGTTGTAAGTACTTCGTTGAGTTTCGTGTGAAATACTGGGTCTTTAAGGCAGTAAGGAAATGCTCGTCTCCACTGGGAAGTGTGCGAAATATTCGAGCCATGCTCTTGTGAGATTACATCTTACAGGCTTCCGGAGTGATGAGGTATCGGAGCAATTTCTGTCTTAGAAGTGCTGAGCATACCCCTCAACCCGTCGCAGAGGGTTAGCCAGTTGTCTCAACAAACCGTGCTGGCGTATTCAGCTTCTTGTTTTATGAGCTCTGATATGCATTTCTTGAGTTTCGTATTGAGACATTGGCGCTTCCACCTCTTCAAGAGGCCTGGCCGGGCTTCCCGTATGTGCAGGAGGCGGGCGTCAATGCTGGGAGTCGAGGAAGTCGTACGAATGTGTTTAGTATCTAATTGAACGGCTTGGTTCAGTTGCTTGATCCCCTCATGCACTGTCAAACAGTTATTCTCAGATGTTCGGCTGCGTTCTTTTAGAAATTCGAACCAATTCATGAGCATTGCAGTTCCTGTGAGAGTTTTGTAATCTGTACCTTGGATGGTGGTCGCTAGGATTGCATGGTAGCTTCCATGGTACCTTCCATGATATTCTTCTAAGGTCGTCCAGGAGGCCTGTGGGATATTTTTGTTTAAGGCAGGTAAGGGTTGGCATCCCTCTTTGTGCTCTTACCTAGTCATGTAGAGCCCCGAGGGTTCGTGAGGATCGTAAGGGCGAGGTCTTGTATGAGTTTATACAGCATGTTACCTAGAGGATTAAAGTAGACGAACTCCCATAGCTGATGGACCGCGTTATATTCTGCGGTGATGAAAGGAGGTTAGCAGCTGCTTTGAAGGTAACCTACCCTATAACCTGTTTGAGGGGTGCTTGATGACATCTTGGCTGGCAGTAGATATTCATATGGAATAGAGGTCGGCCCTTCTTTCTGGGGCTTTATCATTTAATTTCAAGCTGAATACCAATTGATTCTGTTATTTTGACCGGGTGCTGTATGGTAGTCAGTTTCTTGTCTACGTGACCATGGAGGCTCATGCTCGCGTCGGTGCTGTACATAGTGTAACCAGAGATGTGCGCCCTTGTGTTTGAGTGTGGTATTTATTTATTTATTTATTTATTTATTTATTTCAATACCTTCAAAGCCCAGAGGGCGTTACAGAAGGGAGTGGTCACTGGCATTATCACCAGAAAAAAAACAAGAGTGAAACAAATCATTGGGAACAACCACAACAAAAACATAGTGGACAACAAAAATGCAAAAAGCACATACAACAGAGTCAATAGCATAAATGCGATTATAAGGAACAAAAGTAATTTTCGATGGCAATCTTAAATGAAGATACATCGATTATACTAGCTATTGCAGGGGGCAGGTGATTCAATTCATTAGCAGTTTTGGGAATGAAAGAGGCAAAAAATAAGTTAGTGTTGCAGTGGGGAATGTATACCTTATGGCCATGGTCAATACGGGATGACACATATGACGGCGCAGAAAGAAGTTCAGTTTTGTGGTATGCATTTGAAAAATAAATTTTATGAAAAGCTGACAAAGGGCCATTTTTCTGCGTAGGGCTAGGTTGGGAAGGTTTAAAGTTCGTTTCATAGCAGAAACACTAGATGTCCGACCATAGTTAGAAAGGATGAAGCGTGCACTACGATTTTGAACCATTTCCAACGTGTTAATGAGATAATCATAATGGGGATTCCACACCGAACACGCGTACTCTACTCAAGTTTAGGCCGAATTAAAGTTTTATACAACAGTAGTTTAAGCTGAGAAGGCGCCATAGAAAAATTACGTCGCAAGTACCCAAGCATACGGTTCGCATTATTAACAATGAAAGTTACATGAAGTTGCCAAGAAAGGTTGTTGGTGATATGAATTCCTATACATTTATATGAAGCAACAAGTTCTAGTATAGAGCCCTGGATATAGTAGTAAATATTCGAGGTATAATGCTTACGTGAAAATCTGATTGTTTTGGATTTGTTAGTATTCAGACGCATTTTCCATGTGTTACACCATGTAGTAATGTTATGGAGGTCACTCTGAAGTATGGAAGTGTTAGAATCTGCAGTAATATTTCTGTAAATAACGCAATCATCTGCGAACAACCTAATGTTTGAAGTAACTACTGAAGACAAGTCGTTAACATAAATCAAGAAAAGCAAAGGACCCAGCACGGAACCCCGTGGTACCGCTGATGTCACTAGAGAGTGCGGTGAATCAAATTCATTGGCAGATACAAACTGAGTTCTATTAGATAAAAAATTTTCAATCAAAGAAAGACTGTTTGGATCAACATTTAGTTTGCTTAACTTCATGCATAGTAATTGGTGATTAACTAAATCAAAACCCATAGAGAAATCAATGAAATACAATAAATGCAATGTCCGTTATCAACAGCATTGGCAATGTCATGTATGAAACAAATAAGTTGAGTCTCACAAGAAAATTTCTTACGGAATGCATGTTGCTTAGGGGTGAAAAATGAGCTATCTTCCAGAAATTTAACCAAATTAGGATATATTATATGCTCAAAAATCTTACAAGAAACGCTCGTTATTGATATCGGCCTGTAATTAAGGGGGGAAAATGGATCACCAGATTTAAATAATGGCACAATTTTACCGATCTTACAATCTTTAGATAATAAGCCCGTAATATAGCATTGATGAAATAGATTGCATAATATCACAGCGGAGTATATCTCTGTATTTTTTAAAAAACTTTGCGTTGATGCCAACTACACCTGATGACGACGACATTTTTAAGCCTCTAATCAATTTCACCACACCATCCAAATCGAAAAGTACAGCATCCATAGCAGGAAAATCAGCATGAAGAAAATGTGGCATTTCAACAACAGGGGTGTGCGAAAATGATTTTGAAAACACCGAGTTTAACACAACACAACACTGAGACGGTGGGATTGCGGCACCATCACAATCGGTTAATGAAACAGTATTCACAGGTTTGTTACCAACAATGTTCCAAAATTTCTTAGGATTGTCAACAAGGAGCGTAGGGAGTGTATCATGAAAAAAAAAAAACACGTTTGGCATCCCTAAGCGCATTTTTATAAATGGCTGAGCACGCTCGATACGTGGACCAACAGTCAAAGCTATCATTTCTTTTGGCTTTACGAAACAGCCGCTTTTTTTTGTTAGATAAGCGTTTCAACAATACGTTGAACCACGGTGATCGATGCTTACAGGCGATTACGCGCAGCGGTATATACGTATTTACAAGGTACTCTATTTTAGACTTGAAAAGTGACCAGTTGCTTTGAACAGACCGTTCGAAAAAGTTAGGCATGTAACTGTCCAAACAACTTGCAAGTTCCTGGTTAATGGATGAAAAATTAGGCTTACTGTAGGCTCGAATATATTTATATTTTGTCTGAGGATGAGTAATTATGCCTTTGGGGGAAAAGTTGATCAATAGGTGATCGCTTAACCCAGGCAAAAATAATAAGGAATGAATCAGATCGGGACACGTCGTTAGAATAAGGTCCACTGAGTTAGCGCTTGTGTCAGAAATCCTTGTAGGTTCATTTATAATTTGGGTGAGACCAAAATCTGCGCATAAATTAATAAAACTCACCGCTTCATTAGTTAAACCAGGAGTGGCAAGATCAGAAACGGGCCACGTAATTTTAGGAAAATTGAAGTCGCCTAGCAGAATTATAGGAGCCTATGGGAAACAAAGGATAACACTGTTTAGTGCATCGTGAAGGTCAGCACAAAATGTCAAAGAAGCAGTGGGGGGCCGATAGCATACGCATAGTACGAAGTCGTCGTAGCTAATGCACATGCACACACAAACAAATTCAAGGCGAGTTTGTAAGGGTACGTGAAAAGACGAAATGCTGTCAGCAACCGCGATTAGTACGCCTCCTCCTGATCTTTCACAACGGTCAGCTCGAAACAAATTGAAATGCTTTTCGGTGTTAAACACTTGGTTGTTTGGAATTTTGGCTGATAACCAGGTTTCAGTAAGGACTATAATATCAGCACCGCAAGTGTCGACAAATGATGACAGGTCATCCCGATTACTCATAACGCTGCGGATTTTAGTAAAAAGAAAATTAACATCAGTCGTAGAATTTAGGACGCGATTTGTGCATAGCTATGCGGAAGGCACGTCTTTTGATGCGGAAACACTAGTTTCACTATCCTGAGCCGGGGTGTCGTTCAGGGAATCAATTTCGGAGACGCAGTCGGCCGAAGGAACGTACACGTAGCATTTTTTATTAATGAACAATTTGTTGTACCTAACGGAGTACTGCTCGCCACTGGCCTTTCCGAAGTCGATGAGCTTTCTCCGCCATGCTCGTGTGGCAACACAGAAGTCTTCGCGTACGCTAACATCACCCTTTTTAAGCTCTTTCCGGGCAGATAAAATGGCTTCTTTAGTTTTAAAGCTGGAAAATCTTACAATCAATGGACGGCACTTATAAGCAGAAAATTTTCCCAGCCGATGCGCTCATGAAATAGCCTCATCAGAAAGCTGCAGTTTTAAAGTGGATCGCAACAGCTCTTGTACCTTTTTCTCAGAATCCTCCCATGTCTCATTCGGGTTATCAGGAAGTCCATGAAATAACAAGTTCTCGCGCCGGGATCTGTCTTCAAACTCATCAAGACGACGAGCGAGAGAAGCAGTTTCGGTGCGTGCAGCGTCAGCACTGCGCGGGTTAAGTCAAGGTCACTTTGGCCTTCAATTGCTGCTAATTTATCTTCAACAGCTAACAGCCTTGTATTAACCTCTGACATTTGTTTCTCGAGACTCAGCTGAATCGCCTTCACATCAGACAGCTGCGACAATAATTCGGCATGGTTTTTATCAATCTTCACGCCGAGTGCTTTAAACAGGGTATACATGTCATTGGAAGTCTGACTGTGGTCTGGTTTAGTTGGCCCAGGATTAAGCTAAACATCACCTCCAAGCAACAAAATCTTTGCAACAAAAATACATATGCACTTAGCACAAAGGGGGCATGGCAGCAGAATCAAAAAACGGTTATCACTCCGGTAACATTTTGTATGCCGATAGCAACTAACCTGTAGAACGAAGCAAAAAGGGTTGCTGGACATGCTGCCGGTTTTGCTGCTGCCATGCCAACTGACGATTCCCGGTGTTCGAATGTCCTTTATAGGGCCTTGCTCAGTCACGTGATGGGATGTCACAGAAGTGGTCGTCCATGTCGGTGCAGGCGCAGCCCAACAGTGTCGCCAAGAATCCGGAAATTTGAAACCGCCGGTGTTTGTAGATACGGTCCCGTCTGGCACGCCGAAGTGGTTCGAACAAGCCACCCCAGGATGGATCGCCGATACCACGAGCCGTGTCGAAAGCAGAACCTGTAGAACGAATGCTACAATGCTATAATGTCAGGTGGGTCAGTGTAACCCTACTTGAATTTAAACCGACGATAATTCTATTGCCTAAATGTGTTTGTCGAGATGTTCGGGTGGCGAGTGTTACATTGCTGAAGTTGCACAGTAATCTTGGTTACTGCTATTGCAAGGAGGTAGAATATGCTGTTGGGCTAGTTGGTGCATTGCTTAAGGAAAAACAAGCGCTACAAACGAGGACATAAAAAACATAGAACGACGAGACCGATGCTCTTCTCGTCGGTCTCGTCGGTCCCGTCGGTCTCGTCGTTCTTAGTTTTTTTCTGTCCTCGATTGTAGCGCTCGTTTTTCCTTAAGTAAGGAGGTAGATTTTGTAACATGTAGGATAACGGACCCTCGGAGGTAACGACTGCGGTCTTCCTGGTGCTTTTACATTGATTAGCCTTGAGCGCAGTTAGCCTTGCCTCTTTTTTAACGCAGTGACTTGCAAGCTCCGCCGGGAGATATTGCTGTTGGCGGTTAGTCTAGGCAGCAAACTGCCCTTGCTTGGATTCTAATATGGGAAGCGAATTGCTTGAATCGTTCGAATTGCTGCTGCAGTTGCGTTCGCATGGCAGCAAATTGTTGTTGCATAGGCTGCTGCAGCCCCAGAACTGCTGGTCTTGAATGGGGCTTCTCTGATCTACACTAGCGCACTCTGTGTGTGCGTGTGCGTGTGCGTGTGCGTGTGCGTGTGCGTGCGTGCGTGCGCGCGTGTGTGTGTGTGTGTGTACACGTGCGTGCGTGCACGTGTGTGTGCGCGTGTGCGCGCGTGCGTGCGTGCGTGTGGGAGGGGGGGGGGTGCTCGGATATTGAGTAAGGTGTAAAAGCACCGGCCTTCAAGCAACGGCACTTGTGGGACATCTGACCTTTTTCACGAGGCAAGAGTATAGGCTTTGAGTGTAAAAATGACTTGCAAACGACGTGTTCTCAAAAGGACAGGATTGTGGCAAACCGCTTTGAACGTTTTTTTAGGGCCTCCCACATGGTTCGAAAAATGCGAGCCGGAAATATTCCACATAATAAATAAACACGATATTTCTTATCCTATTATCGGTAGACATAAGTATAACATTTTTTTCTTGTTTTTTTTTTTGTTGTTGATCTCTGTGGGCCAAACTAAAATGAAAAAAATTGGCGTAATGTATGTGACTGAGCTCTGAATTGACTGGCAAAGGCAGTCTGTGCGTGCAGTTTCTCAATGGTTATTCCCCGAGCTCGGCAACCTAAATGCATAAAGCTTTTGTGCATTTTGATAACCTAAAAACCAGTTTTATCCATACTTTTTCGCGTGCATATAAAGCAATCCTGCAGAAGCTTACGATTTCAGTACGCTTGACACCACAGACACAAATGTATTCATATTTTGCATAATCTATATCATATTCAGGGTTTTGTCAATATACCATCATCAAGTACTGCCCGCTTTCGACCTTCTTTTTATTCTAACCCCGCTGGCCTAGAAAAAAGAATGATGGATTTGCATGCAGTTTCGAAATGTTCACGTGGAAAGATATTCTAATGCATTTACCCAGCGCCCTGAGGGGGCCCATTCCCAGGTCAATGTGCACGTCAAAGCGTAACCCCGTCAGTGTATGAATACTGGACGCTTGTTTTATGGCCTCCCATAAAAGAGCCCACATAAAAAGAGCTGTGGGGCTTTCACTTTTTTTTTCTTTTTTTGAAAAAGGTTCTTCTCTATGAATAATTTTTGCCGCGATCGGGGCGCATTACAGCGGCTAGCTTGACGGTGCAATGAACGCATGTCGCAACCAAATTCTGCACAGTGCATGAAAGCACATCGGCAGAGCGATGGACTGGGGGTAAAAAAAAAGCATAAATAAAGGTTGAGGTCAATTAGCCTTGTTTCACGCGTGTCAGGCTGCATAGTAAACGATGTAATTTGGTGCGTGCATCATTCAGTACACCTCGTGAGATGTTCTCATAAAACAGACTGAAAACGTTACCTTTATATATGCGCATAGTTAGTGCTGAGGGTCAGAAAGCATGCACATTTAACGAATTCTCTCGGGACGTGTTGAACTCGATATAACGGCTGTTCTTTGTTTCGGCATTTCTCCATGCGCTCGCTTCTCAGTCTGCATTTTCGATTATTTGTTTTTACTGAACAACAGAAATCACAACCACTGGGCGTAACTATTTTCTTTTTAGGTGTCTCCCTTCATCGCCCGTGGCTCAGATGTTCAAGACGTTCAGAACCAGGTTGCTCAAGAAGCCTCCTTTTGGCCTTGCATGGTGCCTTCCTCTTTATTGGTGATGACAGGTGTTGCTCAACAAAAGTTGGCCACCCGCTTTTCGAAGAAGTGGCCTTTTAAAAGAGGCCACTTCGGTGGGTTCGCATTATCCCACACCATCGTCCGTAGATGTAACCGAGAGAACGTTGAGGACACCGGAGAGAGAGAGAGAAGAAAAAAATTGGCCGCGTATCTGCTCCTTTCGTTGCAAATGTCGTCAAAAGACGATAGTCTTTGTAGACATTTGCCAAGGAAATGCACCCCTTTGCTTTCCCGCTCACCTCTCATGCTGTTCCTGTACACTCGCGCTCATAGGTTCGCGCAAGGCGATTTGAATTTACCGCGTTCCACTGCTACAGGCCGGGTTCCTCGATGCCAGCGCTGCATTACGGCGGAGACGCGCGTGAAGGGAGGTGGCCGACTAGAAGGTTTATAGAGCCGCGTGGCCGTGCTCCACGTGCGTTCCAAGCAGAACGTGGAACCTAGCTAGTGGAACCTTTCGTTTCTGTTGCCACGTGATTTTTGATATGCCGCCAGGAGGTGGCGGTTTTCTCCAGTAGATGTAGAATATAACTTTCTATCGAAAAACCAAGCATCCATAAATTTTTTGATAAAGGAACACTGTAAATATCCCTTGTGTACTAATTTCTTGTCTTATATTGGCGTTATGTCTTGTTCTTGTTCAACAAAGCTGACACGTATGAACATATAAACCGGGCTTAGACGTTTACATGTGGCTGTGAGTATATAAGACTATTCCGCAATATCAATTTTACTTTGGCCGGGTGGCTGAATCGAGTCACAGACAGACAGACGGACAGACAGACAGACAGACAGACAGACATACAGACAGACCAAAATTTCTGAGTTTAAGTAGCCCAAGAAAGACTATAGTCTTTAAAAATCGGAGGAGGTGTGAGAAGGAAAGTGTGGGGAGGAGGTGGTGTGCCGTGGGTGCCGTGCAAGGCGTGCTCTGCGGCGGCGACCCGCTACGGGGTAGCGGGTCGCTCTAGGGAAATTTCCCTAGATCTAGGGAATTTGGGTCGTCTTTAGGGAAAAAGGGAAATTTGTCAGTATCTAGGGAAGTCTATTACGTCTACATGGGCTTATGCCTTCAGTTGTGTAATAGTGCGTAATGGTGCCCTTTGGTAATTTTAGCATTCAATATTTTTATATACCTATGCACTCCAGTTTCTCACTGTAACGCAGATACCTATTTCACATAAATGTGCATCCCGTAAAGCTATCGCCCCTACATTTGACATTGTTGGTGTAAAGTTGAAAAGAACGTGACTGAGGAATTCTATGAACTTGCTCGCTAGAATATCTCATGCAGTCCGCATCCTCTGTGCTTGTTCCTATTCTTCTTTTTTATATACCTGCTTGGCATTACACGTGCACTCTTTCGTAGTGCACGATTTCTGTGTCGAATGTTGTGTAGCGCAAAATTTCCCGTTTTTGTGACAAATGAACACATAGAAAACCTTGCGGCTGTGTGTACTTCGATAATTGTATTGGGCGCTGTGCGGCAATATTGGGATCGCGTTTCGCCGTCGCTCGCGCGACCGCTTTCATGTGGCTGCCTCAGCGAGTGATTGGGACGAGCGGTTGTGGATCCCCGTCGCATCGTCCGTCGCGTCTCTCGAAAAAATCGCTTCAGTGGTTACCGCTAAACACATTTTCTGAGAAAAGAAAACATAATACCAAAAATCTAGGGAATTATAGGGAATGTCTTCATCCGAGCTAGGGGAAAAGTGGCTTCGCAGGTTGGCAGCACTGCGCTACGGGATAACGCCAGAGCAGCGCGCGCAGTCGTGCCTTCGCCGATGACTCTGTGAACATCACTTCCTGAGACGGTGCAACGGCTTTGTCTGCCGCTGCAGCTAGAGGAGCTGCCCGAACAGGGGCTCAGCGCCACCGACTCAATTTCAATTTCAATTGATTTCGGACAAAAATAAATCCTCGTAGTTACGCCCACGAGCGTGGCAATATGAAATGCGCGCTGCCGAAGCAGCAGCTATACGCCATTTGCGAGAAGGTTCCCGCTGCGCTCCAAATTCGCATCGAGGAATATGATAAACATCACCTAATTTTGATGCGTAGCACGGTTTGCCGAGTATCCCCCCAAACGAATGCCGTGTAACGCTCTGCATTTCCACAAAAATCCAGATTTGGCGAAAGTGCCACCTTTAACCATTATAATAGCGTGAGGGGAGATAATTGGTAGATCAAATTAGAGAAAAAAAACGAAAAACAAAACCCGAAAATGGCTAACTGTGTGACGCCCTTCATTTACACGAGAATGCATATTTGGCGGAAGGAACCCCTGTAATCGTCATATTAGCGTAAATGCATGGAAATAGGTTAGGGCGACCATTCTAACGCTGCGTACGAATATACGCGCTTTGAAGGCGAAAGCTTAGCGATCGTCAGACTTCTTTCCGCTACACAGTGTTTGTGGCTCTTTCTTCGCTTTCGTTGTTCGTCTTTCGAAATTATTTACTGTGAAGAGCAGGCTAGCCGCAATTCACGGGCAGATTCCCCGCTGTCACACCTCTCGTCCGCTTGCACCTGTTCTACTCACGTGGCATCGGGGTCATGTACCTGTCATGCGGAATGCACCGGGTAAATTTTGAACCCGGTACAATGATTCTACAAACTTAACAGGACGTCCCCCCACTCCTGGGTGTCCGAATTATCTAGGAATATCAATTCATATGCATTAAAGAGATGATGTTTTCGAGTTGTGGTACCGGACTTCTATAAGTGCCGTATTTTTATTGAGGAATTCATACTGATCGTCTACTAAAACGTGAGCTATGACTAGACAAACATGGTCATGGAAGTGACCGTGCCGCTTATGTCAGTTGGTCATTGTTGGGTCATACAAGTATAATGCGTCCGACTGCTGTGTTAGGCAGTGTTAGCCGGCAAAGTGCCGCATGAACTGCTTCGGCGTTCAGCTCTTTGTTCGTAACTTTAACTCTTCACCAGATAAGTCTCACTGCTATAAAAAGAATGTGCCTTTAATTTAAGCGCAAATAGCTCGTTCGGCAAGCTTATAAGCCCTGCATAACCTGCGGTTGTTTTTACCGGCATCAGCTAATCGCACAGCTGTACATATGGTATCATAGGTTCTGTTGCGGGAAATGAGCTAGTGGATCGCATGGCCATTCGCCTTTTTCAATTACACAGTTAATTTCACCGAAGTTTTCGTTAAAAGCGCTGTCAGTATGATTCTCACGAGGCAATTTATCGAGTGAACCTATCGAGTTTTGTATGCATGGCCCCTCACAAGTTTCCTTCGTGCGGTATGTGCGCGCTCAGGGGAACACGAAAATTGGTTGTTCGAAATATACGGAAGAGCCAAAAGGTGTTACTTGATTGTCGGTTGTGTCCTCCGTTCTACAATTTGGCGTGCGTCGTTTTTATTGCTATTGGAAGTTCTTTTTGTCCCGTCCTTCCAATATGCGAAAGGTTTAACCTTTTGTGTTTGTATTTCTGGAGAAGAAATCATCATCATCTACATCGTCGTCGTCGTCGTAGTAGTCATCATCGTCGTCATCAGCCTGGTTGTGTCCACTGCAGAAAAAATACCTCTCATAAAGATCTCCAGCCACGTCAGTCGAGTGGTACCTAAGTCCACCCTTTCCCCCAAAAGTTTCCTACCTCATCTCTCCATCGAGTTCTCGGCCGACCCCAATGCGTTCGCCGTCTATTAGCAGGCACTCTGTCAAACGGATGGTCCACCTATTGTCCCTCATGAGCATGACGGGACTGGCCCACGCCCATTTATTTTCTTCGCCTAATTTGAGATAGAAGGTCTTCCACCTTAGTATGTTCGCTAATCCACGCAGCTGTTTTCTTATCCTTGAGCGTGACACCCAGCATTCTTCTTTCCATAGCCCGTTGGGCGATCTCAGTTTCCTTTCAAGTCGTTCAGTAGGACCACAAGTTTCTTCGCCGTGCGTCATTGCTGAAAGAACGCATTGCTTAAATACCAGCTTTTTGAGTGACAGAGGGAGCCTACTAGTCAGGACGTTAAAGTTTAAAAAAAAAGCAGCCCAAGCCATGTTTATACTGCGGGTAATTTTTTTTTTGTGGTAGGTATCAGCACCCAGGACTTGGCCAAGACAGACGTAATCACTTACTGTTTCCAAGGCTTCGCTACCCACCCTTAAATCAAGTCAAGTCAAATTAAATCAAATCAAATTCAAGTCCCATTCCTTGGCATGCTTATCTACATTACCTTTGATTTTTTTGTTTTTCTTTAATCCTCCAATTATACTTTCCAAGCACACTTGGCAAATCATGCACTGCAATTTCCGGCTGCTTTGACTGCAAATTCCCCATTGATTCGCACCCCAGTTTTTCTACACTTAAGCTTTCTGAACCCACCCTTCTGACACTCTGGAAATTACTGCGGAGATATTGTGTCCCCTTGTGGGACACCCTTTTCTGTTAGGGTCTTTTATGGAGCCGTATGATTGTCGTATGAAGTATCGGTACCCGAATCGAAGCAGTCACGAGGGCTTCCACCGAAAGTGAGCAGACGCTTTCACAAGCCTTAGGGGAGCATTCAAGGTCGTTTACCCTCAAACTTCAATCGCTAGAAGCCCAACTACGCGATAACCAGAGTGATGCCATCACCAGGGTATTGAATGAATTTGACCACCGGCTGAGTGAACAACTTCCCCAATCCAGACGGGAGCTCGCGACAACCTTTGGCGAAGAGCTTCGATCTCAGCTGTGTGAGATTTCCGCTATCCTGACAAAAAATTTTGAGGGTCTTTTATGGAGCCGTATAATTGTCGTGCATCCGTCGTATATGTCTTTGAAGAGTGCTGTCTGTGTATGGCTCGTCGAAACTGTGATCACGAATGCCTTAATTACCTGCTGACGTTGGCACTGAACCAAATGCTCTATTATAATCTATAAATGACATGCAAAACAATGTATTAAATTCTATATATTGTTCGGTGTGAATATGGTCTAAATTTGAGAAACGTTTCCTTAAACCGGGCTGTTCTAACGCCTGTTGAAGGTCTAAAGTCGCACTTCTGCAATAGTGAATACTTTTTGTAGATACCTTTGGGGTGACTGAGGGCAGGCTAAAGATTCTGTAATTTTTAAGCTCTTTGGCATCACCTGTCTTATGTAGAAGGAAAAAATTCGCATTTTTCGACGCGTTTTGGTTCTATTGAAGACCCGAAGTAGTGTGAGAATAGGGATACAAGTTTTGTTAGCTCAATGCACCCTCCAAGGCGCAATATATCGCCATGAGGCCATAATCTCCTGCCGCTTTGCTTTTCCTCATCGCTTTGAGCGCCGTTGCTACCTCGACTTTCGGGCTTCGAGAGCGTTAAGAAGACTGGTTTTCAATTCTCATCCTCCTACTAAGCATTTTTAGAGAAGCAAAGCTATGTAAAACTATTGATAACATGAGTTTGAAGTGAATTGCTGGTGGGCCGATGGGAAAATTACTACGAATATTCTTAACATTTTTCAAGGGCATTTGAACGGCGTACAAAGCTTTCATGCAAGCATTGTACAGAAATTATCTTGCGAGCATCAATGCAAAAAAGTAGGCTTAGAGGCTACCTTTGCCATTCATAATAGCAGAGAAAAACTTAGAATCGACCTCGCAAGAGAGCCTTTGTAAGTGCAAGCAAATACCGTGAATATAAAGGGTGATCAAATAGGAGTCGACACACTTTTTTTATAATCAGGCGCTTAAATTTAAGTGAAAACCACTGCTACAGTGAGGTTATGCGCCAAGAGGGACACACAATAAGGTGGGAACTATTGATGTCAGGGGCTTAATTAGCTAAAACTGAATAATTCACTATCTAGCGGCTTAGTAAGCTGGAATGTTTGTATTGAAGAGTTAGACGCAATCTTGTTTCTACGGTGTTTGATTTGGCAGAATTCATCTAGCGCATTCGTACTCCGAGATATAGAACTGCGAAATTTATTTCCCGTTCACATGATTGCGCATGCTAGACAGTGAAGACCAGCGCAAAGCTCCCCCCTTTTGTGACGTGCCTGCTGTGTATGGTGTTCAGTTTGAAAACGGGGTGGAGGCATAGGCAAAATCACAACTGGAACCCTTTAAGTCTTGGCTGGCGTCATCGCAATCTGCAATACTCGGAACCGCTATCGAAACACCAAACAAAAGGGAGGAGCTATGCATTGGTCTTGACTTCTAGCATGCGTAATCATGCGAACGGCAATTAAACTTCGCAATTCGATATCTCGGAGTATGGATTCGCTAGAAGTCTGCCAAATGAAAGTGCGTAGAAACACGATTGCGTCTAACTTTTCAATACAAATCTGCCTGCTTACTGCAGCCACTAAAAAGTTATTTATTCAATTTTAGTTAACCATGCCACCGAATTCAATAATTACCACCAAATTCTGTGTCCCCCTGGACGCATAACATCACTGTAGAGCTGGCGTTCACGTACAGCTAAGCGCCTTATCATCATAAACAGCCTATTCTGGTCCAATTCCGAAAAAAACCTGTCGACCTAATTTTGATCCCCCTTTATATTACCCCATTATAATGCAAGCTGTTTGCTATGCTTTTAAAGGGGAAAATTAGATCCACTGTACATGCTGCAGTATAACGCTGTGAAGCCCAGAAGTTTCAAAGCAGCTGATATCGAAAGTAGCTTATCTTGCGTGCACTCACTATCCACCCGGAAAGGAAGTGTGAGGTACGGCCCGTGAGGAGTTCTTTGATTGCCCTATTTTGCGCATTCACGTAACCTGCCGGGTTGGAAGTAAAATCAGCGTACGAATTTTTCTAGATCAGCGGAACTTTTTTTGTTGCTCGAGCTTTGTTTCTGAAGCAGAATTAAACTGTTAACATTGCCGCACAACCAGAACGTCTCCAGAAATATCAAGCTTTCCTAAAGAGTTCGATATAATAAAACTTGCCACTTGCTTTCGAACAAATATTTCACTCTGCCCACCCATTCCCTTCTGTTTTACAGCAAAGCTGTATACCTCTACACCCCAAGGGTTCAGCTCCGTGGGCATAAAGGCCAAGGTTCCGAGGCATAAGACGCCAACGGCGTGCGCCAGGCTAATCAGGCATAGAGCATCGAGCTTAGAATTCGTTTAAGGAAACCACAAAACAAGCATCGAAACCGCTTTAGAGATGATAAGGCGCCTATGAACAAAGGTACTCCCCCTGTTTTCCTGGTAAACATCATTTTTACAGATTATCTTTGAAGGCTAGGCAGGACTAGTGTCACTAAATAGACCAGTCCTTGCGCAAGACGACGAGCGCCTGCGTTAGACTAGGCAGGGCCCAGCATTTGCCGCCAGAGAAGCCAAGCGTAGTGTCAGTAGTTAATGTATTAGAGTACCGCCACGGATATCAACAACGGCGGGCATTTTGGCGTTTATCATTGTTGCGATATTGCCGCATCTACGACCTCGCCGTTAACTTCGACCGGGTTGTTTGTTAACAACTCTACCGAAGATGCAGCAAAAGGGCATCTTTTGGCACACGTTTGGTGCTGAAATGCTGTTACACGTGTTGTCTTTGATTCGCATTCGGAACGACCTCAGACGCGCGCAGCCGCAGAGCAGGGAGGACAAGCTAAGACTACCAGAGTTGACCGACTAAAACACAACAACAACAAAATGGCGGCGCCCATGAACCGTCGCAGTGTAAACAAATGTCGCGTAATGCGAACTGACCACTCATCACGGCGGCGGTGCGGAACAAGAGCAGAAAAGATGGCCGATACTCTGTACTCTTACCTAGTCACACTGCCCGAGCCAAGCGACAAGCCCGCATAGACGACGAAAAACATTTCATAACGTCCTTCATCACCATTTGTGGTATTTTACAAACATACAGTTTTGCAGCGCGGGATGGCGGCCATTTTTTTAATGTCAGTAATAGGCCATCACCCCGCTTATTGTGTACCTCCTTTTTCATCGCAGGAACGACAACCTGCTTCCTTCGCGCTTTTATGTTATCGTTTTACCTTCATCCGTTTAACCTATTGTTGCCGTTGCGCCAAGCTGCAGAAAAGGAGCGAATTGTTTTCTTTTAGTTTTATAAGTTTTGCGAGGAAACAAACATGAAGTGTACCAGCACTCGACTTTAACGGGAAATAAATATATTTGTCAAGGCATGGTCCCCTGTTCGGGCTGTTGAGTATTGATCGTTTTGGTAAATAAAATTTAGCTGCCCATGACATTGCAGCGGTGCGCGCAACGTGGGCTTCGAGGAATTCAGCTGAAAACACCGCATTGTGGAACTGAAAGAGCCGCGTTCACACGCGCGTTCTTCTTGCAAACAACCGCATACACAAAAAGAATTCAGATAGTGGGCTCCCATGCTTGCCGACAAAAGAATATTATACGCAATTTGTCGTCAGAAAATGGGGGTCGATTCCAATGATGGCGAAGTGTTTTTTTTTTATCGGCATTGTTTGCTTCCTTTAGAAATGAGCCTTCAAGTGATGTCTCTGCTGCACGTGAAAAATGTCTCGGCTCGTCTTCGAGAAAGTCCATTATGTCCGCTGAGTGGAGACAACGATCTCTCCGGCTATCCTTGACCGCCATATACCACTACTCCGATTGTGCTAAAAGCCACAGGCCATTAGGAACCTATTCAGGGCGCTGCATTGCGGCCGTTGTGCGTCGACGCCACTTTTTCATTCGCTCCCGTTCATGGCCACCACGTTGGCCCACCAATTTATTTGGGGCCTACACTCTAAAGCTAACAAGAAAGCGGCTATTGCAACAGCATGCATGTATGAGGGTTTACAAAGGCGCGAGGAAATTCCTCAGCGCGCTATAAGAATCATTCAACGTCGAGAAAAAAAAAAGCAAGAAGCTTAACTTTGATTTTTTTTTTCGCAGATATCGGTATAGCAATCCGCGAAGTTCAATGTTCTGCAGAACAACGCAACTAGCATACAAGTTATCGGACTGTTTCAAATTTTGTTTCATGGCTAATACTGTCGCGACCACAACGCCTTCGTTAAGGGAAAAGAACTGTATTTACATCACATCACAAGCAGAACACGTCTGGTCCCCACCATCGTTCCTCGTTGTCCCCTTCGACCATCATCTGTCCTTCACGTCTTTCTCATCTAGGGAGTAAAGTTCCAACAACCTCCCCCCCGCATCAAAAAAAAAAAAAAGACGGTGGACGCGTAGGGGATGGCTGTTGCGCCTGTCTTTCCGCATATACTTACAGCAGCGGCGAGGTTTCTTCCATGGTCCTGTCCCTGTCCCTGTCGTTCCGGGAAGTCGGTAGCCTCGTTGACTGTTCTTGCGCCGGAACTTCCAAAAATGGCGTAGTGTAAGGAAACCATTTCTCCTATAGTCGTCGTTTGTATGTTTTATCCAAGACTGGACTTTGTCGTGGTCGCGCCCATGGCGCCGTTGTCCGCCAGGAACGGCTTGTGCGACGAAGAGGACTCGTTCGCGTTGATCTTCCAAGTTTGCGAGAAATTGAAACCACCGCCTGTGCATCGTGTGAATCCCATTCTCGTGCCTTGCCTTCTTTTCTTCTGTCAGTGTAGTCAGCGTCATCGTAGTTAAGTCTTCCTTTGATGAGCCAACCTTCTTGTCAGATCGATACAACCTTTTTGGGGACATGTCGTTAGAAGCGATATCTCCAGTTCCGGCCCTGTTGCGACTCGTTGACAAAACCAGTACACCGTAGGGTTTTCCAGCTAGGTCAAGCTAATCGTCAAGATATGCACCCTTTTCCGAAGGCATACCTTGCAGTTTCGGTTCAAGTTGAACGAAAACTTTCGGCTTCACTTCATGTATCACGGTGTCGTTGCTAGAGTCCTGGATAAGGTGGAGGCAGTCAGGGAGCTTCTTGAGTTTTCAAGAGGTATGTAGGCCCGTGATGCGCTACCTTGGTAATTTAAGTTGCGTGAGTCGGTGCGGGCGAGAAGCTGCGACGCGACATCGCGTATCGGAGACAAGCACCATAAACTTCACTTCTCGGGAACTGCATCACTTGCTTTAAGATTGACTTATATGCCACTATGACGTCACGGAACTCAAAAGTGTCCATCAACTCTTGCTCAGCGTGGGAACCAGTCAAAATTGGTTCGATGCTGCGGTCGGTGTTCCGTAGTTGTCTGGACTCACAGTTAAGGCGGTCGGTAATGGCGGAAATTTCTTCCTCTGTTGTGTCCGCGTTCAAAATGGCAGCGTTCGCTTGTGAGGCCAGCGTCGTTATTGTACAGCGTTGAAGACTTCGTTTATGGTACAGTCAAACTCGTTTATAGCGAACTGCAATATGCACCACGATTAGTTCGATATATCCAATAGTTCGATATAGCCGAACCCGCCTATAACGCGCTTATTGTTACGAGTTCGCAACCCGCGGGAGCCCCCCGCCCCCTCCCCAACTCCGCCATCCGCGTATGCAGAAACGAACACAGTACATTAGCCATTACCATATCAAAATAATCTATTTATTGCAAGTATCAAAGCTACTTTCCGCCTTCACCGGCCACGTTGCAAAAAAAAAAAAAATACCCGGCGATTTTTGTTTTCACTTTCGTTTTGGCGGCTTCAACGAGCATAGCATTCTCTACACGAAACATTGTTTGCACCAGTTCGAGTCTGCGTCCTCAAAAATCTAAGAAGCATTGGCGGAGCACATCGACTGCCGAAAGCTGTTCATTATAAGTGTCGGACGGGTTTCACTCGCGACATCATCGGGAACGTTGGCCAGCTCTTCCCACAGTTCACCGATGCTGCTGTCTTGGTCCGGACTCGCTGACAAGGCGGGTTCCGTCGCGAGTCCCGCGCATCGGAAACAGTTACGGAAAGTATTGGGCGTCAAGTCGCTCCGTGCGAGGCGCAATGTCTCATTCGCGGCTCTTGCTCCGTGGTCACGGCCAATCCCCATCTGATCATGCATTTCGGCGGCCATTCTAGGCGCCCAGAGTTCGATATATCGGATGTGAACTTCGTTATAAGGAATATGTTTCAAATGTATTTCAGTAACTAAATTATTTTTGTTCCATATATAGCATAATTCGCTCTATCCGGGTTCGTTATAGACGGGTTTGACTGTATAGCTGACCTTCAGTTGGCTCTGTTCGTTATTCGGTCTTGATGAAATCGGTGTCAGTTTTTTTCTGGCATTGGTCACAACCGTTGCGTACATACCGTTATGTCGCGTCCCCAACGCCTTCCTTAAAGGAAAAGAACTGTATTTACATCACATCACAAGCAGAACACGTCCGGTCGCCACCATCGTCGTCCTCTTCTACCATCATGTGCCCTTCACCTCTTTCTCGTCTAGGAAGTAAAGTTACAACAATTAATTTGCTTTGACAAAACTACTCCGTGCAAATTGTTGAAACCTGGTTGCCTGCCTGTTGTCTAGTTATTTTTTTGTGATATATCTTCTTTAATACCACCCGTACCACATATTGCACATTCAGATTTCAGCGCTCCGTAAACAAAATTTGCTGAAAGCGAAACCGAAACAGTCTCTCAACGCTAGAGTAGAGACTGGTAGTGTAATTGGTCTGTATTTCATTGCGAGATTGCGCAGATAATAACAAACAAAAATGGCGTACTAGTACTAGACGGTGAAGACGGGCTAATTGGTTCATACTGAAGGCAAAAATACAGCGCTCGTGTTTGTCTCCTTCTCGTCTTCCATGCCGTTTCTTTGCGCTGTTTTTTGCCTTCAGTCAGGACAGTGTTGACCCTTTGTGACTACATTTGGCAGAACCCATTATTTTAATTTGCCCTTTCTTTGTATTGAAATTAGGGGTCTATTAGGGGCTGGGGCTGTTGGCGTCTCCTGCAGTCGTCGTCGTAATCGTCGTCTCATGTAGCCACGGTACTAAAACACCGGGAAACGCGTTTACGCGTCGCGCTAGAACGTAACGCCCCCCCCCCAAAAAAAAAGAAAAAAAGAGAAAAAAAGACAAAAAAAAAAAAACACCGGCACTCTTGTTTACGCCTCGTGCTGGAGCACTTCGCAACGCGTACTAAACAAAAACAGGGACACTCGTCTACGCCTTGCGCTAGAGAGATTCTTGCTTCAAGTACGAGACTTCTACAGCAAAGCTGTATACCTCCAACGGTTTCATCTGCGTTGGCAAAGACGTCAAGCCTCTAAGAATGCACTTACACACTGCATTCTTCGCCCCTCCCCAGGTTTCGCGCTAGTGGAGATAGCCCGGGTTCTTTTATTGATAATAAAAAATCACTTGAGATGCCGCCGATGCGCTGCCGTAGAAATTCTTTAGAGGATCGCGGCAAGTGTGGACAAGCAGAACCGATAACATGTTGTCTCTTTTGTGCGAGGCTTCCTTTCCCCTGAAAGATTTGAAAATGTAAGACAAGGCCTTAAGGACTTGCGCATAAAAAGTTCTTCCGGCCTCTCCGGCTGGGGTTCCCAGGAACTAACTGCTTAACTGGACACTTCCAGGTGAAGGGAAATAATTTGGGTAGTGTCTATTATCACGGCAACCGTGAGAATTACCAGCAAAAATTTCTCGCGGCAGCCGCCTCTCATTGGCTAAACACGCTACCCGGATATCCTATGGGTTAAATATTCCATAAAAAGCCGTGCGCGCGGTTGTCCTTTTAGCGCTGTGGTATATATAGTTCTTGGTTTTAAAGGAGAAGGCTCAGGTTCGAGTCCGACATTTGCGACGTTTTTTTTTTATCTTTCGGAATTTTTCGGTTATCGTGATTTTGTTAATGGTTTTGTTTTACTCAGGTTTTTACTATACCAAGAAATAGACGCACAGGACTTCTGGAATGGATTGAATTACGTTTAGTATAGGGTGTGTGGTGTCGTTAGGCTGAGTTAGATCACGTTTGTTGCAGTTGGGAAGGATTTGGGTAGGTTAGGACACGTTCGGTTAGGTTACGTTAGGTTGGGTGAGGTTATAATATGTTGGGCTACGTTGGGACGTAATATTATTCAGCAAATTTTAGGCCAGCCAGCTTTTATGGAAACTGCCGTGAGAAATTCCCGGAGGAAATTCTCACGGTTGCCGTGAGATTAAACGCAGCCAATAATTGGCTCGTCAACGCAGATGTTTGGTGAGCACGGCAGAGAGAGGCAAGCGTTTCTTATTATGTCAAGAAGAGGACGGACTTTCCGTAGCCGATGGGCTTCTTTATCTTCATCGGAAACAGCGATGCACACACACACACGCACGCACGCACACACACACACACACACACACACACACACACACACACACACACACACAAACAAACACACACACACACACACACACACACACACACACACAAACACACACACACATACACACACACACACATACGCGCGCGCCCACACACACACAAACACTACAACCACACACAACACAACACACCCACAGAACACCCACACAGCACAGCACAATACATACAACGAACAAACGACAAACACACAGCACGCACGCAACACGCACATACGCAAAACACGCACACAACAAAACACACATACAACACAAACACATTCACATACACAAAACACACACACAAACACAATCACACACATAACACAACGCACACAACACCCACACACACACCCTGTCTATGACATCATGTTTCATGGTTTTTGGACAACTTAGTCCGAGTGTTCAATATACTGCACATCTAATAACTTTTCAACGAAACGTCACAGCAGATAAAGAAACACATCAGAATTACCTCTGTACTCCAATAAATTCAACTCTTTAGAAATATACCTGGCTTTTACTAGGTCTTGTCTCGGGTCTCAGGAGGATATGAGCAGCTGACCCTAACGATATACTGAAGTTGCTTAACATAGTGGGAGAACATCGTGCCAATTAGAGCCTGAAGTCACTAGACCATGCTTGGGCTACTCTGGGTGCGTTTGTGCGCAGAAACACACACACACGCCCATGCGAATGAACACGCACACATGAACCCGTACACACACGCACCGAACATGCACGCGCGCTCGCACCCCCTCATCCGGTTGTCAGATGGAGGGAAAGTAGAGAAGAAACAAGCATGCGGACGCAATTGCAGTCAACATTGCTGCTGAAGTGGTCAGAGAAGACACGCCTGAGCGACTGCGCGGCAAGGCCAGGAAGTAATAACTGATCATGCCACTGCCCCGAAGGGACAATGAAGTTACCGTCTAACTATTGAGGAGGCTTTAATAAGTGGGAAGGCGCGCTTTTAACACGAAAGCGTTTTATTCCTGGATACTCGAAGATTTCCCTGACGTCATATCAGTCACGGTTGTAACGCCAGTACAACGAAGCAAGCGGCCTGTTTATGGTGCACCCCCGCACACAGGGCGTTCTTGCGGAGAAGCAACCTTTAGCTCTAAAGAGTACGTTATAATTAGGGTTGTTCGTTTTCTGTTTTATATTATAACACAAAAGTGTTTTATGCCACGATACACAAAGATTTCACTGACGCATATCCGCCACAGAAATGTCGCCAGTACACCCTTGCCGAATCGACCTACCAACAGGAAGTCACACGCCAAGCACACCCACAAGCGCACCCGCAAATCATGCTCAGCTGCAGATTTCGCTGCTAATTTCACTTTCTTGTCTTACCGATTCCTATGACAGAGGAATCAACCTAAGTTTTTTTTTTTTTATAATTCAAAGCTCGCTCTTATTTTATTTATGCTCTGTGCCCACCCACACGATTTTTTGCCACATTGGCGATAGTTATGGTCGTAGTTATGGGGCTGGAGATCAACAATCGTGTTGTAAGAGCGTTAAGCATGTAGCCACAGTTTTGGACCCTGTGCCGGAATTCTTCTCCAGTTGTGGGCGTGTGTGTAGCTCTTCGGGCGCACATGACCTCTCCGGAACAGGAAAAAAAAAAAGAACAACTACGTTTGCACCGAAGCCCTCTCTTATGTGAAAATTCGCGAGCATTTCTTTTGGCTCTTATGCCGCCGAGTCATATGTGGCTCTGTATTATTTAGTGTAGCAAAGCTTCGCGGTGTAGACTTAAGCGCTGCAGACTGTATGATGTCGTGAAACTAGGAAGGGGGGGGGGGGCATGATAATAAATTTTTAAGTATATTTTCTCTATAGTAATGCTATTATTTATAGCACTAGATGTGAAATCAAGTTCTATAATTCTTGTATGCTGCGCTTTCATCAGAGATTTTCAGGAACGAAGGAAATAAACTTTATTTTTCCTATCCGGGCTGCATTGTGACTGGGTGGTATCATGAGCACTTAGTGTAGTTGCATGGCTGGCCATTGCAGAAGGCGTGTTCCCTAATTGTAATGAACACCTAAGCGTACGCATTGTTAGATGCTATAATCTCCTAAGGAGCCATCTTCCACGCAGTAGTCCACTTGGCGCAATCCTCACGCGTCACTCGGCACGGTGCTAAGTGCAGAACAATGTTTTCGCGGCATAATGCATTTGCCTTTCTCGGCTCTCGACAGGCACATATCCGCTTATCAGCACAGCCATTTATGCATGGAGCGTTAGACATTAACCAGTCTCGCAATGCTTTAGCATACTCTTGTAACACCAGCCAGACCCCAGTCTTTGGACATCAAAGAAAAAGTGCAATGCAGCCGATGTTGAGGTACCATTATCGGAGCAACTAACGAAAAAAACTCGAAAAGGCTCGTCGACTCCAAGAAAAGCCTTGCCATTTCGCTGACACTGACCCTCTACGAAGTCAGGATCAAAAGTGCCGGGAACAATACCGAAGAGCAGCTGTTGAGAGCAGTAGCCCTCGAACACACATAAACAAGCAAGAAGAAACAAAATAACGAGAAAACAAGCGTTATTCTCGTCATTAAAGAACGACTGAAGTGCAATCGCGAGGGCGAGTGCGGCAAAAGCAGCGGCCGGTAGCAGTCACGCGGCAACAATGCGTTTTCTGGTCCCTGCGTCTGTTCACCTCGTAATACATTTTTGTTGTTACTGGATTTGCTAATTAGAGGGCCAGCGCTTTATGCCACTGATATAAATTGGAGAACAAAGGAACAAAAGGTCGGGGCGAGGCAGGTCAAGGGGCAGGGTAACGAAGACAACGTCGCCGACAGGAGCCCCCTTGTCATTGATCTTTCTATTGAAAACGGATACGAGCTTGAACCCAACAGCCGGCCCAGCGGAGCAAATTTTTGTTTTGGTTTCGCTTACAGTCTTAAAAAATGGCGCCCACCTCCCCGCGAGGGGAACCCTGTGTAGAAGCGACGCATCGTGGGGTTCACTTGGTGTTTCCGTTGGATTGATTCTGAAATCGCGTGAAACGGGTCGGAAACGCGTATGATTATTATGTTTTATGAATATTATTATGTTTTATTGGCAAATCTTGGTCAATCTTGGTCAACGACCTTTACTCCATCATTGTTGCTGTATGTGGGAGCTTCTTTTCTTTTATTGCAAGTGTTAATCATTGCCCCATCATGCGTTGTATCAGTAGCTTCTTGACGTAGTTTGAATGAGTCAAGGATATCAGGCGCGTTCGTAGCATTTGATTCTGTCTCGGTTTTGTGGCGCAGCGGGAAGAGCACCATGTACCTCGCGTTCCGCCCACAGGGTCGTGGGACTGAAACCGGGCGCCGCTATTATTTTTTTATATAGTGTAGGGGGGGGGGGGGTGCGGACAACGCTGTATGGAGGGACAAGGCGAGTGAATGAGATGCAGTCGCATCTAAAACGATTGTCGACATCTTTCACCGCATTACTTGAACAATGTTTTGTGTTCTTGCGCAAATATCTAGCTTCTCATTGTCTCTTAGCCTCCTTCCTTCCTCTCTCCTGGGGAGGCCACCTAGGAAATTGTGTTGCTACGGCCCGCTGTGGCAGCGTAGAAAAACATACTGGTAGTAGCTTTGGAGATGAAAAAAGTAACTGTAAACGTGGAATGGAAGCAAGCGACAGCATGATGGACCTGCCCCAAGTGTGTGGAGTGTTGTGCAATGAGGACTGTGACGCGATGCAGATACAATCATGAAAAATATTCGGGTATGAAAATAACGCACAAAGAATATTTTGAAGTTTACACAAGCTGTGTGCTTGTGGGTATTTGGGCGCGCGTTTGAGTGTGTGTGTTCACAGGCGTACAAGATGCACAAGTATAAAATTTTATTACGAGGGAAACATTTGGTACCTTGCTGTTTTTTTAATGTCTGGCACAGAGAAGTGCTTTCGGGGGTATTTTGTTATAAAAAGTAATTCAAGGAATTTTCAGGTGAGGCAGATAGGGAAATAAAAATATACAGCCCCTTTAACAGTACAGCTCTCGCCTCAGTATGCCTCATTTCCGCAACCGTGAGAAAACTACGCCGAGTCTCATATTAACACAACAGACGCATCTTTTAGCACACAACAAATGTACGCAGTGGCACATATCGCTTAATGTCGCACTACCGTCTATGATGCCTACCCGCTGCACAAATCATTTTTCGTGGTAGCCTGTTGGACGCGCGATCAGTACCATGATCACGCCGTACGTTTCACATACACTCTTGCGCCTTTGTGAAAGCCAACGGAAATGTGGGAAATGCTGTTTTTAGAGGCGATTGTCTTTCTTTGGCCTAAACAGAAACAAAATGGTCTGTCTGTCTGTCTGTCTGTCTGTCTGTCTGTCTGTCTGTCTGTCTGTCTGTCTGTCTGTCTGTCTGTCTGTCTGTCTGTCTGTCTGTCTGTCCGTCCGTCCGTCCGTCCGTCGACTAAGCCAAAGGTCAAAAGAATTCTCGAGCGAAACGTTTATTCAGGCAAAACATTTACAAACTACTAAATCTGGTGGCAATGTTCATACTTGTCAACATTTTTGAGCAAAAACAAAATATTAGTCATATTTGCGATGAAATATCAATACATAAGTGACATTTACATTGTTAGTTTAATAAAAACATACAAGGATGCATGATTTTTGCTACAGAAAACAAAAGAATATGACAATAAAAAACTTTGGCCCTCAAAATACAACTGGCAAGATAGACAGAGTATCTAAAACATTTGTATAAATTCATAAGAAACACAGGCGTACTGGGATGTGATAAGTGGTAGCAGGGGTGTTTATACGTTGTCTTGTTCATTAAACTTTTTACAGTTGCTAGTAGCTGATCAACCGTTTTGTGCGTCCTTTTATTCTGTGGTCGTCCTGTAAAGTTCAGCGCTCTACGTTTCATGATATCTCGATACTAACTAGCCCAACACCAAGTTTTATTGAAGCTTTACGCATGCCTCCCTTTCACCCGATCTCGGATAACCCGCTGGGAAAGATCACCGGATTTGCCCAAAGAAACTGCTCTGCATGCCATGTCAACACTATTTTGTCAGTGAAGAACGAAGGCTGTTTGCTACAATGACATTCTTGGCTCAACAACATAACCAAAAAATGCAGCTACTCGCTGCAATAAACCAACTCTCCCAACTTCCGATGTATGTATGCAGTAGGTGTGTGTTAGGGAACACAGCTGCACCCTAAAAAGGCAAAATAAAGCAAATGGTTTTCCGGCTTCGCTGTTTCTTATGCTCCGAGCTTATTACTGTTTTGCAATTACGACTTGGTTGCTTAAACAGCGTTTATGCATTTTTACTATGCTGACAGCCCACACAGAATTTATGTTGACATGTAAATAGTCAAAAATAGCACCAAAAAATGCAGGTATGGAGGCAAAACGACGATGACGGCGCTGAACACCCAACTGATTTTATTGGAATAGGACAAAAATTTCGTCCGATTTCGGCACGCGTCAAAATTTCAGTTTTTAACCAAATAGCGTTATTAGTTTCGTTCTCCGATTCTCCCGTCGCTGTGAGGCGTCAGCTATCAGCCGTTCTCAGCACGCGTCCGCGAAAATATGTCGTAGCTGCCAACAGGAGGCTAAGAGTGATGCAGGCAGAGGCGTAAGCTTGCCTGCAATTGTAATATACGCAGCAGCAACTGAAATGCCGAAAGAAGGACAGTGATAGTACGGCCGAGACGAAAGAAATGATAGGTGAATTTAGCAGGCGCAGCGCCTGCGCTGTGACGTCCGTTATAGGCTCTCTCCGCGGCAACATAGAATTTATAAGTAAGGATACTAGAGGAGAAACTTCGCTTGGGAATCCATGCCGGCGGGGGGTTATGTCCTTTTGGGAAGACCGCAGCTGATGGCTTGGCATGTCTATCGGATTCTTAAGCGTCTTCTTGGGTTTGCGTTCTTCACTATGCATTACTATGTCTACGAGGTAGCCGCTCCTTCAGAAATGGCTGAAACTCGCTTCGCTTCTCTCGCTTCGCTTGAAAACTCGAAATTCGCTCCATTAGTTCGTGCTAAAAAAGCTGCGCTTCATTATAAGGAAGTACGAGAACTAGTACCGGCCATCAGTACAGTTTACATAAGTAGAAAGCCACAATATATACGCGTTATTTTGTGAAAAACTGCGCTTCCCTGATTTTTTTTATTTTCTTGGCAGTAGCAGCACTTATGTTAAAGGGACACTGAAGTGAATTTGTCGAAGCTCCCGTTTTTGCTCGCACTTCGTAAACTGGTTCAAATTAACACATTTTTCATCGTTTATCCGGTTGGTAAGTCGGTAATTATTTTATAAAGCCAGAAAGAACAAAAACTACCATGCGTGGTCTGCGGTGGCCGCACAACTTAAAGGCTGTGACGTCTGGAGGAGGTGCACTGTGATTGGATGATGTCCAAGATTAGCATTCAAACAAGTTTCGGTTTTGGTTCAGTAAAACAACATGCTTGACATCCGGCGTTATCGTTGGATGGGCATTCTCGATATCTCGATAATCACCATACCGCGCTTCTGCCATGTTTTCAGCTGTAAAATGCCTAAGATAAGCCTCCCAGGACGGAAGCTTCTAATCACACTACTTCTATAATTTACCTTTTGATTTTTCCGGGGCTGTCACCACTGCAAGGTGTCCGGGGAAAATGAGTGATGGCACCCCGTGGAGAAATTAGAAATCGACCCAAAAATACATTAAGATGTCATCTCAGCGAACACTTACACAATAATCCTCGGCGTGGCCCTCCTGAGAAGAGGTAGATCCGTTCTCACAATCGCCAAAATACAGAAAATCTTCTGTGCGTTGGGCCAGATTGTAAAACGCCTAACCATGGCAACAGCAGCAGTTGGACAAGACACGATAAGACTCGTGCAGGCGCTGGTCATGAGTCGAATACCGCACGGCCTGCCGTGCCACAAACTTACCCTTACCGAGGAAAATTCAATCAACGCCTTCGTCACGACAGCCTGGAAGGCAGCCCTCAGCCTTCCAATTTTCACTGTTGCCGAAAAGTTACGCAAATAAGGTTTTTGTAACACCTTTGAAGACCAGTCTGTTGGCGCTAAGAAAACTACTGTGAAAATAAAATCTAGACGGTCTATATTACGCAAAATAGCACTTCCCCCACTCCCCGGAAAGGAGCGAAACGCGATGATGGACATGTCGCCGATTCAGTGACTCCTCATAAAAATTCTTTCCTACCAAAATCATTGGATCCGAACCTACACAAGGACAGGCGAGAAACGTTAGGATCAGACTCCTTCGATTACAGGACCAAAACCATGCAAAAACAGTGTACAGCGACACTGAATGTACGGAAGTACAAGGCAGTAACCATTGCGTAGTGGACTGCCCTGGCAATATCTTTGTGACTGCATGACCCTCATCCCCACACTGGACGGAAACAAGGGGAAACTGGCCCCATACTCTTGGCAATACAACAAGCGAAACTGTCAAATATAAGCACAAATATCAATTGAGACTCCCATTACACCAATACAAACACCATTTGATACCTAGATGCTCCGGAGAGATTCTCCCATACACCATCAAACGATTTCAGATTACGTGTATACCCGGACACGAGGGTTTGGAAAGTATCGAGGCTGCTGACCAAGACGCAGGCAGCTCAATTATCGTGCTCCTTGCAACCACAATTGCCACACCTTCCTCCTAGACGTCCTCCATATTTATGGAGGACGTCTCGTCTTTCTATGCCTAGGAACGCAATCTTCCGCGTGCCAAAAGAGTTCTCATGGCTGAAAAATCGCCAACCCTTCACAGGATACTAAAAAATCTACATATTCACAAATTTAGACGTGCGAAAACGTTTGGTATGGAACATCCAACGTTGGCTCAAAACTGGGCTAAGTGCGAACAACAGGCACCTCCTTCCACGCAACCTAGCCATGTCCAAGGGTATGCTAGGGGGAACAACTCAAGAGTTAGATATTGCACTTCTGTGGAGGAATAGGAGGCAGCCTGGACCAGCTTGTCATGCCAAGATCAACGTGGGCCGATGGAGAGAGTCCGGACCGAGCTGCGGCTGCACCTGGGGCTCTGGACATCGGGTCTCGCTCTGCCTGAACTTCCACTACTTCTTGCTGTACAAAGATATTCTCTTTCTATCTCGCTCTAAGCTAAAAACAAGAGCTTCAGACGGGCCACGGCATCAGAGAATAGGCACTTTGAACCAACTTTGACATAGACAAACACCAAGCAGCCGCAACCTTTCACGCCCACATGTTAAGCTATTTAAGAGTAGATGGCGTCTGCCTTTCCTCTGCCTCGGCGATTTAAAATCGCTTATGCTAAGTTTTGCTTTTATGTAATTCAGCGCGTGGAAAAAAGAAATCGTAAACGCGGCTACTCCGTTCCGAACCTCTCCTTCGGCGTCGAAGTAACGCTATTTCGTCGTACATCTGAAGACCTAAACAAAGATGTCACTGCAACTTTTATTTCTGAGAGCACGATGGATGCCTTGCTAACGCACGCCTCCACAAGGATTAAAAACTTGTTGGAATTCCATGATTTCATGAGACAGACGTATTTTGCACCTCTAGATAAAAGTGTTTGTTTTTCGGTGGTATCGAACGCTTACCACAAAATCTAGTCCTTGTGACGCCAAGCAGCAGTAGGGCAAAATCGCTTGTAAGTTACCACTGTTCGATCTTTTATCCTTACTATCGATATTAACTGTTTTAAATTGCTTTGTATAAAGTGATGGTCTTCCCAATACAGGAAACTTGTTTATTGTATTCATGGTACTTTGAAGAGTAGCGGTATCGGTATCGAACTCTTTGTAAAATGTCACCCTGGCCTGGGTTCGAGAATAGCGGGTCTCGTAATGATGACTTTGAGGGCACAGAGAATAGGAATGCAGTATAACGTTTGATCAATGTAGACAAAAATTAGTTTAGCCAGTCTTCTACACTCCGCGTGATGGAATCGGAGAAGTTACTGACACAGATAATGCGTCTTGGGGAAACCAGTGCTGGAAGAGCAATAGCAAGGCGGCTTCGCGCAAGGACGGCCTCTGATGCGCACACTGCTCTTAGCACTCTGAGAATATTGGGCCATCAGTGGCCAGGGAAAATTCACACTTCCATGTCAACATGGTCATATGAGAGCTTCCAGTGTCAGCTACATGTTTCTCACATGAGAGTCAAGAGAAATACGCCAGTGGAAGCAGCCAAAGTTTTAGCGCTTGAACACCTGGAGAACCTGCAGCGGAGTATGTCATTCCTGGTGCCCAGGTGTTCTGGGCTGCACGCATGGATCATGTAGTGTTCTCCACCGAATCCCAGTGTATTGCCATCGTGGCTGCTTTGAGGAAAATTAAGTCATCCAAGCCGCAGGAAGTTGTAATTCTGAGGGACTCAAAAGTAGCCCTGCAACGTTTGCAGCGTGGTATCCCCACGAAAACAATCTGTCAGCATTCCTTACGGTTTGTGCAAGAACTCAGCAGGAAGGGCTTTAATGCGCGGTTTCAATAGATTCAATCCCATGTTGGCTTCAACGGCCTATGAGACCGCTGATCAGATGCCACGGAATGCGGTGTCATTTGCCTCGACTGTTAAAGTCTCCGCCGATTACTGGAACGACTTCAGGCGAACAGTAGTCGAAAATGTCAAGTCTTTGGGAGATTCCTATCATCAGCCTTGCGTCACAAAGGGGCTAACGAGATCGGAGGCAACTTTACCGCATCCCAACGGGCTCAGCGAAGACCACAGCATGGCTATACAGTGGCCTCGTGGGATCGCCTCTGTGTTCGTCATGTGATATGATAGGGTTGTACAGCACCATGCAAGGTGTTGCCCAGAGTATGATGCCAAACGGACCGCAATGCTCTCAGCGATTGGAATGTTGGCAGCCCAACACAACACTCTGGACCACATCGTCTTTCCAAGGGAACATTGGATGCTGCACCGAGACGTGTTGCACCTTCTACGAGCTCCCTTCAGGAGACGGAACAGGCAGACTCGTGGAGAAAGGACCCTAACGTTGGCTAATTAGGATGACCTCGGGCGGAAAAATTGCCGGCATATCCAGCCAGGCTAACCCTTCCGGATCCCACACAACCACCGCCACCACCATATATCTATCTATATATATATACATATTTAGCAACAATGTGCAAAAGGGGATCAGCAGCTTTCTGTAGTCGCTTTCCCGCCACGCGTAATTTATTTCTTCGGCTAAGACGGTGGCATAAGACCGTATTCAGCAAAGCACATCTTTGCTGGGCGCAGCCACCGTGAAAACAAGGCGAGCGTAACGATGTGCGACGCCGCAGAATAGCAACTACCCCGAATGCCGGGAACACCGGAAGCCACTGATGAGCCTCGGTGCATCATGGAGGGTGTGCGGAAAGAAAATATCCCAGTGCAACACACTGGAAGAAGATGTAGTTAGTGCGGGAGTTTAAAAAGACCTCAATGACAATAAAAAAATCAAAGATCAACGCAAGCCACGGATAACAGCGTGACAAGTGTGCTTTCACGAGTCTAGAAAGAAAGCGAATACTTGAAGAACTGGTGTTATAGCCCTAAATAAAAGGTTTTAGCTAGTGCGAAGTAGCGGGCCGAGAAAATGAAAAGTTCAGTCTGCGCACGACGAAAGAAGGGGCGCTGTTTCAGGGAGTTGCCCCACTTGCTAGAATTCCTGGCTGAAGAGAAAGAGAACGTGCTCGTCATCCGTGAAGCAATTCATGAAAGTCAGCAGCCGTGGAACAAAGAGATGCTCTTTCGTACGCAAAAGACGCGTAGTGCGGTTTCTTAGGCGCTGAAAGCCCGCGCTTGCGAGGACTGTTCCGCTACTGCCAAAAGTCTTGGCGTTGTGTGCTCGGCTTAGGCGTTCACCGAATTTATGTATACGTTTTTGGTGTTGTGTTCATCGGTTTTTCCAGGCGCTATAGGAGTGGAGGTATTTCCGGGTAGTTTCTCTTTTTGTTTTTGTTGTTAACTAGACCATCGCAAACCATTCAGCGGCCTTGCGGGACGTGTTCGTTTCTACCAAAATTTGCCTCTCGATAACCTAGCTCTAAGCCGAAAAATTTTGTTGCTGTTGAGGGTGTTACTGTTTTATATAGTTCGCGTAAATTTAAAATATATATATATTTATACATACCACAAAGAATCTTGCAGTCAAAAAGTTTTTTTCACCATTATTTACAATTTTTTTTTCGTTTTGTGTTCAAATCAAAGGAGCTTGCAAGGTAAGATCTGAATAGAGTTCATGTATGGCATTCAGCCGCACTATCATGATGCGGGGACAGCGTTTATTTATGCGCACCTACCCGTGTTCGGGGAGTTCGCCGCCACCCTGTGGGCAGCACCGTGCGATCACAAGTTTCACTGGATCCCGCATGATGGTGCCATTATTGCACGCCAAGCAATGAATACATCATAAGGAAACGTACTCTTTGATTGCTATTGTTGTATTTAGCAGGCTCAAATTGATCAGGCAGGCCTAAAATGTGCCTTGCAAGAAATCCTGTATATTAACCGCAACGAATTCAATAGGTCCACTTTCAATCGGCGGAAGATTCCCTCGACGGCGGAGTGCACAGGCTCTTGCCAGCGTCCTCGAGAGCTCTTCACACACTACACGGCGATTAAATGTGTGGCGGAAGCTACCATTTCACTGGCCACACTAATATTTCTGCTGTACTACGGGCTAAAAATGAAACAAATATAAATATCTCCTAAACCCATACCTCGCTATTGTGGACACTTCAGCGCCCGGTGACAAATTATATGAGAGAGAGAGTAGGGGGTGAGGAGGGAGTTTTGGTGGACGACGCCAACAGCAACGCCCACAGCGACACGAGACTGGTAATACATGCTTCACTTTCAAAAAATATCGTACAGTAATTCTGAAAATTGTCTACTAATACGCACGCCCTCTTTCCGGGGCATCTGTTATACACCAAGCCCCATTTAGGTCGGCTGGCGCAGAGTACTGACGCACAGTGCATTTGTGAAAAATGTTTTGGATTGGCATTATAACCAGATTTATACCAGAGTACGAAGGCCACATGTATCCTTATAAAACGCTATACAGCAGGCACCATTAAAAAGGCCACGAAAACAAAATAAAAGTGTGTGTTATTCGAAAGATATGGTGTTTTTGGTTCCACGAGCGCTTGTCCGGCAGCAAACGAGGCTTTATTCACTTTGAAATTCCGCATTTTATGCCAAAATTTTATTTGTCCCGCTAAAATCTGCGCACGGTGACGTTAGCGATGACATATGCAGAGAAGGTACCTCAAACAAAGTTAATATCTTGACTATGACTACAGCGAACGCCAAAAGATATCTTTTGTTGTCCACTGCTCACTGTCCGCCATTACAGGTGGTCTACAATACCGCTCAGATACAGCTGTCCGCACTTTCTCTGTTTTTGAACGGAGTTGTACCTAGCTTACTTTTGTCACGGTTGATAGCAATCATTTGTGAAAGATTGGGTATGCTCGACAAACAGTGTAACTTAAGTGGAGAAGTCGCTTATGCCTGGTGGCCAGTGTGGTGTCAGGCAAGCCCAACAAGCAACACAAAAAATCGGCCGCGTATCTGCTCCTTTCGTTGCAAATGTCGACGAAGGGCAATAGTCGACTGGCGCCCCTGGCAAGTAAATGCCTCAGTTCTCTCTCCCGCTCACCTCTTATGCCGTTCGTCCCCCGTCTAATTTCTCCCAAGATAACACGGTACTGGTTCGCTCAAGTCTATTTAAATTTACCGCATTCCACTGCTCCAAGTTGGGTGCCTCGATGCCAGAGCTGCTGTACGGTGGACACGAGAGTGAATCGAGGCAACCTACTACAACGTTTGCAGAACCGTGTTGCCCTACTCCACGAGCGTTCCAAGCGGGAGGTGAAACCTGCCTTGTGCGACTTTTCGTTGGTGTTGCCGTTAGATTTTTTGAAATGCCGCCAGGTAGCGCGGACAACAGCAGGCGACAGTTTTCTGCAGTTGATGTAGCATTTCGTTTGCTATCGCAAAAACCAAGCACCCGCGATAAAGGAACACTGCAAATATCATTTATGTATTGATTTTCTGCCTTATATTTGCGTAATGTCTTGTTCTTGTTCAACAATGTTGACAAGTATGAACACTAACACCGTACTTGGATTTGGATGTGGGTATATGATACTATTGCGCAGTTTCGGTTTCACTTTAACCGGGCGGTTGAATCGAGTCACAGACAGACAAACACCCAGACCTAAATTTCCGGGTTTAAGTAGCCTAAGAAATACTATCGTGTTTAAAACAATGCGCACTTAATAAAAGAGCAAATAGCTCGTTCTATAAGCTTGCACAATCCCTGCTTAATTTCTGTCGGAATTCAGTCGGCCTCAGCCAATCGCAACAAGCTGCGCATAATACGTCATAAGTTCAGTTCGGAAAAGTCGCTAGTGATCCCGCCATCCTACTAATCAACGTTTCGGCTGAGCCCCAAAAGGCTCAAATGAAAAAAAGCACTCTATCACTGACTGGAATAAATACCCCAAACATCGAGAGGGCCAACGCCCGTAAGACCTTGGTGCTTTGACCAAAGAACTACGAACCAGCGTGAAGAATCACACGAAATGTTACTGTAGCAACGAAAATGAGCCCAGCGTAGACACGCACCTGTCCCACTGCTTGAAGGCTCGAACAGCCCTGATAAAAAGATGTAAAAAATGCAAGGTCAATCGGCGGCTCAGAGGCCGCATTTGTAAACTCAACAACCACATCCAAGAGGAATCAATGAGCAATGGATGGAGACTTGCGAAAGCCTACAGGGCACACTCAACATGACTAAAACTTGGAGAATTTTAAGAGCGCTCATCAAACCAGACGCAAGCACCACTATAATCCAGCACAAGCTACGAAACTTAATAAATAAATATGATGACCCTACTAGACAATTATTATAACATCCAAAATCAATATATTGCTGTAAAATGCACACCGCACTACTTTGACTACATAGGACCGGGCAATGATGAACTCGACGTCGAATTTACTATGGCGGAATTCTGGGCAGCGTTGTCTGAAAGCAACGGCAATAAGGCTCTTGACCCGGATACACTCATTACCGTTCAACTCCGAAACCTTGCGGATGAAGAGGGGGAGACCATACTAGTCGAAATCAATAAAATCTGGAAGGGACAAGCACTCTACGCAGAATGGAACTGCGGCACATGATTTTTATCCCCAAGCCCGGCAAGCCCATCCAGTTCACCAACCTTTGATTCATTACTCTCCCGTCTAACGTAGGAAATGTAATGGAACGCATGGTCCTCAAACGCCTCCAACACAACTTGATCGGACTCCGAGTACGCTTTCCACTCAAGACACTCTGCTCTGAATATACGAGGATGTCCATAAGGACCCTAGCTTATCCCAGTTTAAAGCAATTCTAGCAATAAACCTCAAAAAAGCATTCGATAATGTTCATCACAACGCAATTGAAAGATGCACATGGCCACCACGTGCATCGGTTTGTCGCAGATTTTCTGCGTTGAAGACAACTTACCGTTAGTGTCAGTACAGATCAGGCCCTATTTCCCATCCCCAGTTAGGCATTCCTCAAGGATCTGTCCTGTCGCCAACACTCTAACTTGGCGATGCTAAAAATGTATAGACCCTCACCGCAATTTTCTATATTGAATTTTCTGTGTACGCTGATGACATGATTATATGGACCATTACAGGCAACGCGGGCCAAATAAAGGACAACCTTCAAAATGCAGTACATGCGGCCGAGGACTCCGCGAAGAGAATTGGACTTGAATGATCCGCCGAAAAGACAGAACTTCTCCGTGTACATAACCCGCGATGGAAACCACCCTGTGTGCGGCTCACACATCAAGGCAAACCGATCGAAGCGCAATCAAGCATCAAAATTCTTGGACTTCATACACAGGCAGATGGAGGTGGACACAAAGTGGTCAATCACAAGGGGAGCAAACCCTCCGCATGATGAGGCGTTTCGCTAACAAAAACCGTAGTTTGAAGGAAACAGACCTTCTAAAACTACGAGACGCAGTCATCACCACTACAATTCGATACCAAATGCCCTATTTTAATCTTACTAAAACTCTTGAAAATATACTTGGCTTGCTCATCAGAAAAGCCACTAAGTTAGCATTTTGTCTTCCCATCAACACTAAAAATGAAGGCTGGATGTTACGGAACCGTTTACAAAGTGGACGAAGTCATAAAAGTTCACCGATATAATCAGTTACGCCAACTGGAATCCACAAAAGCAGGACGTCTCATCATGACTGAATTGGGATATAACCCACGTCGGAGGAACTCATGCTACGGAACCTAAATTCCGCAAAACTTTCTGCAGCGCGTACACCTAGCCCCAATCCCCCGGCATACGGATGTGGAAAAAATACCCACGTGCCGAAAAATTTCAGCCAGCTATTTGTGCAAAAATATCGCAAGAGAACGAGAGAATAATTACATCTTCACGTGCACCGACGCGGCCAAGAAAGGCAACAAGTGTACGATTGCCTACGTGACCACCAAACGAGAAGTGATCACTGATCTCCGCAGCTGACACACAGTGGAGGAGGCAGAAATTCTCGACATAGCCTTCGCAGCAGCTCACCAATTCGACCATAGTGGAATCACCAACTTATTTAGACCAATTCCAAAAAAGCATGCATTATTTTGGGCGAATACACTAGCCACACAGGCGCGTTACCCCTTTTTGCTGCCGTCAAAGGACCAGTTAGGGTGTACTGGATCCCTGGGCACACTGGCACGTCGTGGAATAAAGGGGCTGATATGCTCGCCCACGAAACACTTCTCTGGCCGCCCGAGATCAGGGACGAAGTCCAGAGCCCTAGTCATCCTATCCTCACACTCGAGACCTATTTACCCGATAAGAAACTTCTGCCGTCACCTCCCCCCGGACTGACGCGGCAGAAACAGTTTAATCTTCGGCGAGCACAGACAAACACGCTTCTTACACCAGTTCTACTTGACCTGTACAGAAACCATAAGGACACACCCCTCCGAAACTGTGCATGCTGTAAGGTACCGCAGGATCAAACCCACATCATATGGGCCTGCCCAAACACCAAGACAATTACGGCACACCTAACTAGAGAGCGGCTGACTACTGCAATTAAGTTGGAGGAGCTGAGGAGCCTGGCGGGCTTTATCATGCAGGCCACCAGAAGTTGCCTTAATTGAACAGGCGGTTCTTTGCCTTCCCCGCCACCCCCGTTTCCCCTTTCCTTTTCAATAGAAATAAGGCCTTCTCTCTCTCTCTCTCTCTCTCTCTCTCTCTCTCTCTCTCTCTCTCTCTCTCTCTCTCTCTCTCTCTCTCTCTCTCTCTCTCTCTCTCTTCTCTCGCTCTCTCTGAATTTGTGAGCTCCTTCCGCCAAGATTTCCTTACCTGAACCAGAGTCCTTCAATGCTTTACTGGTCACGAAACTTCGGCGCTCGTTTCATATAGGGACCGCGCGCGCCACTACAGGCGCCACCGCCGCACGAAGGTCATCCAGCCGCCGCGCGTGCGGCGTATTGGCCAGCTCTTGGCGTGCAAACGCTTGCTGCGTTTGGTGGTTGCGCGCTGATTAAGTGTGTTTTTTTTCGTAGTTGTTAGTGATGAATAGTCCAGTCATTGTGTATATCACCTACCTTCAATGGGGTTTTATTTGTAGAAGTAAATTACCGTAGACTTCGGCCGCGAACGGCAACGGTTTCTGTGTGCTCTGGCACATGCGCTGCGCCGTCGTGTTTACGGATTTTTAAATCTATTTTGCTTCTTTTCTTAAAGCAAAGTTGTAATTATTACATATACGCTAGCTGTGTAGTCACGGATAGCTGCTGGCCTATCGATAATACAATAAAAAAACTGATAGAAACCAAGTACGCGTCGTTCAGACTACGCTTAATGAATCCGTCGATTGCTCTGGTATGCACAGAACGATACAAGAGGTAGCCCAATAGTATTGTCGTTTCGATGAGTGGGTACATACTTGAGAACATCTAAAAACGCTGCAGAAACGCGAAGGATCAAAACACGAAGAGATATATGTTGCACCATGTGTCTTTGTTTCTTTCTGCATCCACGCTTTGCAATACTTGCAAAAACAGGAAGCGAAAAAAGAACAATAAAACTGATTTTATCACACGCAACAAAATAAATTCAATGTTACGAAGGGAGACAAAAGAGCGTGGTCCAGCGTACAAAAATTTATTTTTTCGCGCTGCGATGTGCAGCACACGGAGGAAACCGAATATTTCCACGTAGCCAGGAACGAAGCAAAGCTTTTCTGAACGCAGCGAGCTAGCAATCTCCTGTACTCTCAGTGGCTAAGGCGTTGCGCTGCTGAGCACGAGGTCGCGGGTTCGATTCCCGGCCGCGGCGGCCGCTTTTCTGATGGAGGCGAAAAGCAAAAACGCCCGTGTGTACGAGATTTCGGCGCACGTTAAAGATCCCCAGGTGGTCAAAATTAATCCGGAGCCCTCCACTACGGCACGCCTCATCGCCTGCGTTGCGTCGGCGCGTTAAAACCCTACAATCAATCAATCAATCTCCTGTACTACAAAAGACTAGAATGAAACACAAACGTCGAAGAAGCAGTCCGCAGTATGACGAGCACAGATGAACGTCGATAAAGTGAGTTGCGCGGCGTTTCCTATGCATGCATTACTCTCGGAACGTTATTAATTTCAGATCCATGGAAATAGGATCGAGAACATTGTCGACGAAACAAAAAATCAAGTTAGCGACAAGGTGGCACCCTTTCCATATCAAACAATATTGCCCGACTGGACGTACGGCAGAGCAAACGGGCGCTCCGGTTGAAACGCGAGATAAGAAACCGGTATCGCCCACGCGTGGTTACAGAACAAACAAAGCGAACCCTAAAGGATAATTCGCGGAAATATGAAAAGTAAAAGCCCAAGGACGTCCCAAAGCTTTTTTACACGCGAGCCTGAGCGCAAGGTAATACAAGTTTGCAAACAGGTAATGAAGCACCGCTACAACCTGACTTATATGACAAAAATCCGGCTTTAAATTAGCCTTGTACAATTCTAGGTCCACGATGCTCTCAAAATGGTAAATTGCTTTTTCCATTCTCACACACAGTGCATTTCCACACACTGTCGCACACTTATTATCGAAGCTGAAATCTCCCGTTGCTTGCCTTGGAATGGCGCCCCTCCAATTCTCACGCAGCTGCCCGTCGCTCGGTCAACAGAACAAGGAAACATTTTCTGTGGTATCGTTGTACAAGGAACGACATCCCGGGACGCAACACATGTTCGGCATCGTCGTTGAACTACTTAAGTCGCATCTCGAGAGCGCGATATGCACGTTAAATGTTTTTCCCGCACAAAAAAACACAACTCGCCGCGGCTCCGCCGTTCGAGCCAGCGCAACGCCGCCCGAGAGAGAGAGAGAGAAAAGACTTTATAGAAAACATCGGGCGTGCGGGAGGTCCCCGGCCACGCAGGGCGCGGATACTCCCTATGTATAGACTATGGTAATGGTCCATTAGTCTTAGGCCTAGATCTCGAAGATTCGTGCCCCGGCTAGGCTGCTGATACTCGGATCCCTCCGCTCCCATCACTGCCTCTGGCATCTCTGCCGTTGGCGGTCGGGGCGTCGGGTCCCTTTCTCCGCTGCTTCGCCAGGGCTTCTTCGAGCCGCTGGATGGCCTTCCGTTGATGTTTGAGTTCACTAGAACACACATACACGCGCACTTCCTCGGTATACGTGTCTCTCGAGCACTGCACATCCCCAGCGCGCACCACACTTTCGCACCCCCCCACATGATGTGCTGGAGGGTGGCCGGTTCTCGCTTGCACACACTACACGTAGTGTCCTCGTAAAGGTCCGGGCACATGTGCCGGGCCAGGGTCGGCGTCAGCACACACTCCACCTGCAGTTGCCGAAGCCTCGCCGCCTCCGCTCGAGACAGTTCTTGGTGCGGAGGCGGGAAGGTTCTTCTGGCTTCGCGGTGCCAGGCCAGGATCTCGCCGTAGTCGGTGAGGGGCTCCGCGAAGTCTTGATCTTCCCCGCACGCCCCGAGGTGGCGATCGGCCGCGACCCGGCACGTGGTGAGACCACGGGCCGCAGCGTCCGCCTCCTCGTTGCGGTTCACGATGTTCGGTGTTAGCTCCCTGCCCGCGTGGGCCGGGAACCACTTGAGAGTGATGAGTCTGGGTACGGTCTCCCGAGCAGCCCGCGAGACCTCGGAGGATCTTACTAGCCGCTCGGTGCCCCGCCAGACTATTCCTCGGGCGAAGTTTCTGATCGCCGACTTGGAGTCGCTTAGCACCGCGCGTGCCCGGTAGACTCATGGCCGAGGCGATCGCCATCTCCTCCGCCTGGCCGGCCGTTCGGGCACGCACGGTGCTCGCCGTTAGGAGTTCACCGGTGGTTTCTCGAACTGCCACCGTCACGAAGGCGCCGCTCCTCCCCGGATACCTCGCGGCATCCACGAAGACTGCACCTTCGTCCTCTCGATGTTGACGAGCGAGCGCTAGCGCGCGCGCCGCCCGTCTGTCGCCGTCCCGTTCTGGATCGGTGTTCTTTGGTAGCGGGTAGACGACTGTTCTTCGGACCACCTCGTCGCCCAGGGGCACGAGATCGTCCTGGTCGTCCGTCGATTCGCCGGGAGGTAGTAGCCCGGCTCTGTCTAGCAGTCTTCTGCCCGCTGCCGTGCTGCCCAGGCGGCTCAGCTGCGATGCGCGTTGGGCCTCGCCGCCCGAGGAGTGACCTCAGTGAGAGGGTGGCGCCACTACGCGGCGGCCAAACGCAGCATATGAAGCTCTCCTATTGAGTTACGGAGCAGTTTCGTGACCAGTAAAGCATTGAAGGACTCTGCCTGAACGCAGAGACAATCATACTTCTCCCAAACTCATCCTGTGAGAGAAGCAGCCAGGAGAACTTGATCTCCTTGGCAATCCTACGTATTTAGAGCTGATCTGGCATTGCCAAAAAAGGGAGCATTCTTTCTTTGTTATCGTACACATTTTTATCGATTAATAAAAGTGCAGCCGTATGAAAAGCACCGAGAAACAATGCCAGCGTAGAATAAACATTTCCTGTGTGCCTAGATTGAAGGAAAGTGCGTTCATCTGTGCCAAATGCCGTCGCTATTTCGGCAAATATAACGATACGTCCCCTCTGAAGAGCACATCGTCGAGGCCAACATTACGCCCATTTTCTTTCCGCAGCTCCTCAAGAGTCCTTGAAGAACCCTTTCTGGAGTAGACTGAATACGGCCGCCATCCTTTCTTACACAAACAAGAAAGAAACGGGAAGCACGTCTTTATCTTTTTACTTCTCCCGAGCGTACGCAGAGACGGTTCCCAGAAACGTCTCTTTTGTGTTTCTTTTATTCTGCTGTCATAGAAGTGGCCCCATCTTCTTTCTAAGAAGGAAGAGCACGCTCTGTAGCCGATGCGAAGAAAGTGCTACGAGCAGCTTGCCTTGAAAGAAACAGAAAAAAGACAAAATTTAAAGCACCATCCGGAGACTTCCTGCAATAAAGGCCCGTACAGCTAAGCCAGGACGCTGCCTGCTCGGACTTTTGGAAACCACTGGAAATGCGGAAAGGGGGGGAATGAGGAAAACAAGAATAAGACCGCGGTGGTGGCCGCGGTTTGACTCAAGAGGTTTATCTCGTTCTGAGCTATGCAAATTTTCGCCCGGATCGGGGTTTCAATTCTCTAGTTTTGCCTGTCTGCGAACCCGACTGTTGGCATTTCTAATCAATTCCCTAATGAGTGCGTAGATAGAATGCATTAATACTTACTGTAACAGCTTCCATACATTCCAGGAGCTTGCAAAAAGACTGACAATTTTTATTTCCTCATTTATTCGTGACAGTCCCAAAGTGTCCTCGCAGTGCAGGGTATTGAGTGGCGCGACAGAGTGCAAAGGAAGTATCATTAAACGTGATAAAATCGTAAGAGTAAATTGAACAGTGCACGAATAGCAAATACAAAAAATGGCAGCATCTCCAATCCGTAGATGATGGTGAGGTTGGGCGTACGGGAACTCGAAATGACATCCAAGTTGCGCCCTGAGTGACATCCGATTTGCGCCCCTACCATCATTCAATTTGAGCCGTGAGTTGCACCTTGATTATTCCCTAAATGAAACTGCAACTCACGGCTCCAATCGAATTTCGCTTGATTTTCGCTTGATGGTGGTGTGCGCACGGATGGACGCAGACGGACATTGGGAGGTCCCAAGGTACTCCGCACCGTTACAGGCGAGGGAGTAAGCCGTTTGACTCTCGGGCACTAACTTATGGTCGTATCCCAATGGGTAAGACGACTGACACTAACTCTGGTCTACCAGACACAGGCTTGAGTCCTGCCAGTGCCTGTGTGATTTTTTGCGATTGTAAATGCTACACTCTAAGAAAAAAGGGCGTGGTAGTTTCTCCACTAAGGGTGAAACAGGAATGTATCATATATTTATCCATAAGAGGTAGAAAGATTCTCCCTTTAAGAGGGAGGAGCGCGTTTCTCCCCAAAGAGTGGAGGAAGATTTCCCCCTTTCGTGAGCTAATGGAGGAGCGTTCCTCCCTTGGCAGCGTCACTCGAGCAAGGCTTGTTATGCGAGAAAGGCCTAGCGAGCTTATCGGTTTTACAAATACGTAGGTTACTGTGGTTGTGTGCGATTAAAATGCGCTAAAATGACCAAGAAATTACCTACTGAGCACCAGAACTGCGGTTAGCAAGCGATGTCGCCAATCGCATATGCGCGACTTCTTGCATTCGTCGCCCTGCGCGCTCCGCCTACGCGTTCAGGCATTACGCGCCGCCCTAAACACAGTAGAAGTCATACCGATTGCTTTCAAAATGCCGCCTTTATTTCCGAAAGGCTCGTAACCCCGACGTTCACCGCACACGAGATCGCAAGCATCCAATGCGGCCGTTTGAGAACAACCAGTTGTTGTTAGTCGTCTTACCTTGCTACAACCGATGCATCAAAACGCGGATCGTCTGCAATCGTAAATCTCAGCGCAAAGGCAGTGCAGGCGACACGAAAGACGTATCCGTCGCTGTCGCATCCGTCCGAGCGAGGTGATGACACTGCTCGCCCTCTAGCGTGCTCGAAGTAAAGCAATCGTCAACGTTTTAAAATGACTGATAGATGGCGCAAAAAACAAGTAGGGGTGGGCAGGGGCAGCTACTAAGCATCACCATCAGTGGGCTTCAAGGCGTTTACCTTCGTGTCCTTTATGGATAACGTATATTATTATAGCCAACAACACGGAGGCCGCATGTGGGCGGGCACATATTGGGAAGAAACATAGCACAACACAGCGGCATACACTTCATTAAAGGCATTTGCCAACGTACAATACACGCAACACAACATCACAAGCATAATACACGTATACGTATACACCACCACATATAGTACACTTTTCACATGCCCGCATGATCACAACCCACAACTAAACACTGCAACGGCGACAAAGTATTTATAACCCCGATCGCCGAGAATGCAAGTAGGAACCGTGAGCTTGTTGCTTGTTTCGATAACCCACGGCAGTGCGTAAGCCTTAGGTGGGTTTTGTTATTTCATCAAATGTATGCCGTGAAATTGCATCCTTTTATTAATTTGGGGTTTTGTCAGAAGCAGTAAAATAGCTCAAAGAAGAAAAAAACGTTTCACGAAACAGTACGGCAGGTATGTTTGGGTAATGACACTCATTGCCTCGCCTTCGCTCTTTTAGCGTAGAGCGCACTGCTGGTCTGGCAACTTCAGCCAAGAGGTTACCGAATGGGGGCCTTTTGTTGTTGGTAACTGATGCGTCAATATGCTGCGGTCCGTCCTCGTTGACGAAAAAAGGGGCAGTTTACTATCATCGCTGACCTCTTTTACCCTTGGGCGTCAGTATAAAACGTCCACAAATGCAGTGGTAACGTTGAACAGGGCGCAGGCGAGTCGCACACCGCAAGCATGCAGCGGTGCCCACAAAATGGGCTTCAAACACACGGCTGGCGAGCCGTGCGTTAGCGTGGCGAGCACATGGTACTAATAAAAAAAAAAAGACGGCGAGAAAACAAGCAAGCAACACACCACCGGGGCGGTGTTGCTCGTAGTCGTCGTATGCGCCCGATCGGCGAAAGCCACAGTGCAACGGTGAACCGTTTCGTTTTCGGCGTCGGCGCCGACAGCAGATTGCAGACGACAGGTGATAATATTTCCTCCCCCGTTCCGGTGTTTCGTAGAGGCCGTACAGAGGGCGCTACGTGTAATTAGCTAAAGGGAGAATCTCGCTGGTCCGGGGGAGAAAACCCTCGATTTCCTCCCTTTTTCTACCCTTTTTTCTTAGAGTGTATGTGCACGGACGCGGACAGACATTGTGTGGTCCTAAGGTACTCCGTAGCTAAAAATAAAGCAGTCGGTATAACAAGGGAACAAATACACGCTAAAATAATTGCTAGACAGTGTAAAAATCTACAGAACTTTGGGTAGTATTTTACTGATGCGGAAGTCTTCTCGCGCCGCTTCTCGGTTTCAGCAACCATGCTTTCTATTTTTTTAGGGGGGGAGAGGAGGGGTGGGCAATGATGGAACATACCAACCGAGACAATGTCTTTTCTGTTTTTTTTAGTGAGCAGCGTGAGGGCGATGAAGTAAAAAGACGTTTACTTTAAGACGTTCATTTTCAGTTTGCGTCTTTTCTCTTTGTTTTTTCCTTTAATTGCACGAAGCGCCGAATGAGGTCACTTTTGCACCATCCTTACTTCATTATCAGTTTCCGAATTTTGTGTTTTGTTCATGTTTTACTGCGTTATTTTGTTAAGCTGATATCACTTCGGGCGAAATACGGTGTCAACGCGACAAAAACGTCATGAACCATTGCACTTTCTTCATGTGGACGACCAACGAAGCTATAGCATGCGACACAGAGGTAAAAGAGGTTTGAACTAGCCACACACACTGTTGGTCCTTTCACTAATCCTCTACCTACAGTGACTGTAGTGACCCTCCCAATAATCACCACTAGGGGGCGCTAGGATCGCTCCCTAGCGCTCCCATCCCCTCCCAGATATTTCATATACACGGAACTAAAAAGACAATGACCATATGGGAAACTTACGACAGCCTAAGCACACTCAACCTATCATTGCCACTAGGTGCGTTCTTTTAAAAAAAATTGCCGCGTATCTGCTTCTTTCGTTGCAAATGTCGTCAAAAGACGATAGTCTTTATTGACTTTTGCCAAGTAAATGCCTCCCTTCGCTTTCCCGCTCACCTGTAATGTTGTTCCTCTTGCGTCGCGCTAGTCCCAAGGTAGACGCTAAAGGTTTGCTTAAATCATTTTAAATTTCCCGCGTTCCGCTGCTCCAAACCGGGTGTCTCGATGCCAACGCTGCCGTACGGCGAAGACGCGCGTGAATCGCGGCGCCCTACTTCAACGTTTATAGAACCGCGTTTCCCTACTCCACGTGCGTTCCAAGCAGAACGTGGAACCTATCTAGTGGAACCTTGCGTAACTGTTGCTGGTTGATTCCTTAAAATGCCGCAAGAAGCTATAGTGGCGCGGGCGACAGCAGGTGACGGCAAAGTGAATTTTTTTTTTCTGGAGTTGAAGTATTTAATGTCGCCAAAGTCAAGCATGTGTGATTTTTTTATAAAGGAACACTGCAAACATCACTTCTGTATTAACTTGTTCTCTTATATTTGCGTAATGTCTTGTTCTTCTTCAACAATGTTGACAGGTATGAACATTACACCGGACTTAGTCGGGTAGATTTAGCTGTGACTATATAAGACTATTGCGCCGGCATTGTTTTAGTTTGGTCGAGTGGCTGAATCAAGTCACAGACAGACAGACGGACAGACAGACAGACATACAGACAGACCAATATTTCTGGGTTTAAGTAGCCCAAGAAAGACTATCGTCTTTAAAAAGTACCGATCGAATTTTGATTTCAGCGCTAAGCACTACGTTTCTGATTTCCTAAAATGGTGTCTTTCGGTGGTAAGCCGGTTAATCAGTCCCAGAGCGCAATAATGCGACGTGACTGACAAAACTCCGATGACACCTAAGCACCTCTTATGAGTTGCGAAGGCGAAGGCATTAATGTCTATTTCAAGGCCACTGAGCACTCTGTAGTTTTGCCCTGCGAGTAATTGGGGCTGTTACGTCGCTGTGCCAGGTCGCCAGGGTAAGGGCTTGATAATCAGCGGAGCACTGCACTCACAGTCCCAGGTGTAACTCCAGGCTTTCCACGTGTTTCGTCGTTGCTTGGCAGTTGAATCCCTAGCTTGTGTTGTCAACAGCTAAGCTGTTTAGCAATTCGTTGATTGCGGCGTTTCACAGATATCAGTATAACTGTGTAAAGTAATGAAAATACCGGCACCGGAAGGATTCGATCCTGTGTGTGTTAGATCAACTGAGTTGGAGTCAGTTGTCTTACCCACTCGGCCACGAGAGTGAGTTAATACCCGACAGTCAAACGGTTTACTAACCCGGCTGTGACTGCGGGTAGAGGAACCACGTTAGCTACTCGGCAGAGAACACGTGAACGGGTACATGTCGCACCCCCGGGAGACTAGTTTAAGTATTCGCGTCCCGTTCGTTCGTTCTGCTTTTTCGATTTCCTTCTTCGAAATGGTTAAGTGGCGAGGTAAAGACGGGACAGTAAGAAGAGACCACACAGGTTCAGCGCTAGTCCTGTGTGGTCTCTTCTTATTGTCCTGTCTTTACGGCGCTACTTAACCATGCTTCACAGTTCGAACCAAAGCCCCCATTTACGCGTTCACAAGATTTCCTTCTTCTTCGCCGTTATAGCAACAAAGATGGAGTAAAGGTCGGTGCGAAGGCGAAGAATTAGAAATTCGGTTGCAATCGTTGACACAAACCGTCGTGATGGTCTTGAAGGTTGCGTACAGCTTCGCTACCTTCACGTCTTACGCGTTAGTGTGAGCCTCATTCATTTTTTGTCCCATTTCGATGCGTGCTCTATAAAACGCGGAGCGCCTCGATCTTTGAAACGTTCTGCGAAGAGCCGTTTCCCCGACCCACACGCCGACGTCGATGCCGGACGCCGTTGTTTACACACTATGGGCCATTTATTGCTCTCGCATTAATATAGAGCGTTTCTATTTATTCTGCGGAAATAGCAAACCGGAGCACGCTTTTTCCTTGTTCGAGTTTTGTTAAAGGTGGCTGACCACATGCATACACATGCACACGCACACAAACAAACAAACAAATAGACACAGGCACGAAGGCAGAAATATGTGAAGATGGGTCGTTTACCGCTGAAGAAATTTCAGTCTTAAAAAAATCATTGGGGAGTTGCTGTCGCCTGAACGCTATTGGCACGAATTGCTTAGTGAATGACAAGATGCTCATTGCACCAGATGGTGCCCTTGTGACATACTTAGAAAGAGAGATGGCGGGAGGCTGATGGTGCCAAGTGGTGAAGCTGTCTCCGCCGCGAAGTGCACGAAGAATACAATTCACAGTTGCCTTTATTTAAGTTTTCAGCCCCTATACCCTCCAATAATTGAGATCCTAACGGGCACCTAAAGCCGACTGAAAGGCTGCTGTCATGTACCGAACTTTTGCTGTGAGGTTTTGAGACCATATTTTTAAAATTTAGAGGCTAATAACACCATGGCATTAGCGCTGTATAATAAAAGGGCCTAGAACATAACCATCGCTTTATCGCGGTGGTTTCTTGGATATGACATCTCCACGTGGTTAATTTGAACGCCATTTTTGCTTTGACATTTTTAATAACTTCGTACGTGCTTTCCAGTCGATTAGTTTCCGTTCTTAGTCCGTACTAGTCATTCACAGTTTTTATGGTTGGTTAGTTTGGCCCCTTTGAATCGCTTGTATTTATTTATTTATTTTTCATTTATAGCGCCTCCGCTGTCTGGTGTGATTGCGAACTCAGACTCGCTTTTATTCTAGTGGCACAAGCTGTGACGTAAGACGACCCGGGAGGAAAAGGGATTCCAATTACTGCGTGTTGTCGGCAGAGTAGAGGTATTGGTAGGCAACCAACCATGGACATTTCGAATCGGTTTAAATAAAAAATCTTATCCTTACACTGTTCTGCTATTTGGAAATTATCCCGCTTACTTCCCTAAAGTATGTCGTGACGCTGAGAACTACATATATCAAGTTATAGAAACGAACAATCGTACGTTACAAGACCAAGGATCTCCTACGTCTAGAAGCTTACAGAATAGTCTTCATAAATTTCTGAACTGTTCTTTTATTCGGAGGCGTTATTGGGCATGGCTGGACAAAAAAAATATAATTAGTTGCAGTACTGCGATACACCAAAAATAAAAGGAATTGACTGCAGGACAAGTAATGCGGTGTGTGAGCGGGACTCACTGCGCACGTCACGTTATGTTGCTGAGGTACAGTACAGTAAAGCCGTCATAAGCAGATGACTGTGCGGAAAAATCAAGCATTTATTTAAGATACATTGGTGGATGCTTAGGAATATGTCCCCGTACTAGCTACTTCACTGCATGGAAAAGGCCGAACTAGCAAGCGCTGTCGAAAATAATGAACATAACGGCATAATCCACACTAGAACAGCAATGCCAGAATTCGGGTACCCGTAATTGACCACCGAAAAAAAGGAAGGATTAATCACAACGTGGGAAACGAGAGCAAATGAGCATCAGTATTCTCCTCAATGCTATCTGTTTTTCCATGAATTTTTTTCAGTTTCTCGTTTTGTGGTTTTGCTCAATACTATTTCTGGGGCCTGTTCCATAGCAATCGATAAGGGACCGAAGTTCAATTTCGCAGAAAAGATCAATGACCCTTTCTTGCGCCGCCCTTCTGGGATTCAGGCTCTCTGTCTCATCCTTGTTGGTTATTTCTTCTCTTTGGGTCCGGTAGCGCCCATCTCCTTGGCGTACATTTTTTTTTGTGTTCAGGAAGTTTCCGCTGATATTTAAACTCCTTGCTTTACGCCACGTTTAAAAAACATGTTCCCTCAAGACAAAAACAGATCCAAAATTAATACGCCCAATTTGCAGTTGATTAGGAAAATGTTGGGAAATTTTAATAAAAATTTAGTTAGCCGACGGCAATTATTAGGTAAGTAAACAAGGGAAGCAGGTCGGCAGGCAGGTAGACAAGTCGGTCGCTTGGTTATCGGTCATAGTAAGTCGCGGTCAGTCAGTAACCCAGACTTCTCATTATTGTCATGCATGTCAGTTGAAATAGCTGCAAAATATCAGAATGGTTGCAATCTAGGTGAATTGATTGGTGATAAACTGGTGAAACTCAGCTCAAAAATACAAGAAAGGCGGTAGGTCCTGTACCTTTAAGACGTGCTTCATCCAAGTTCGAGCCGCTGTTCCCCAGTAAAGAATAATTCTATCGATGGCCGACGGCACTGGTGGGCTAGGGTGTACATTTCTTTTCCGCGACGTGCGCGGCTGTAATCGGAGTACGTTTCCTGCCGAGTCAACTGTATTTGGCCAGCTCATTAGCAACGCATCAAAGGAGACTAGTTGATACAGTATTGTTCTTTAATGGCTAATAATTAAGGGAGCACTCTCACATCTCAAGTGGGTTAGTAAATCTCTTATTGGAGCAAAGAGGGCTCGCGGTGTACGGTGGGGAGAGGGGATGGAAGGAAAAGGATTAAATAACCAAGGACTCCATTCAAAGAGGGGACTCTTGTTGATGGACCTAAAAATCCTCTCCGGTGTCGGCCTCCAATTCTCTACCCGCACCAGACCACTTTTAACTGCAAAAGTAACAATGTCTCGTTATAGACTGGCCGAATTCAGTGTGTTTTTCATGGTGTAGGGTATATGGATTGATCTTTGTTAGGTCCACGTGTTGTGTTTTTTTTTAGTTTTTGCGGCAATGATTTTGGTTAGTCCAAAATATTTTCATTACCCAAACTTCTTTTCGAAGAATTGCGTACTGGTTTTTTGACTATGACTCGCCGAATTCTCTCCGAAATCCCGCAGTTTTGTCGGTGGTTGGTGAGGGTCCCACTCATGAATCAAGATACTTATGGTGTTGTCATCGAAATTCCACAGACCATCCTAACTGGTGCAATTGTGTACGGTGTACTCCTGCGTTCTGTCCGTGTTGCTGGAAGCGCAATTAGGTCAGTAAATCACCTATGAACTTGAGAGGAATCACTCGCATTGCCGTCACGTACCTCTGCGCACTACCCTAACAGGAAATGGCCACTTCCCAGTATTTCCTCGCAAGTACCCAATACGGCTCCCTCCTTGTCGCCTCGCGCCAGCCCCTTGGCCGGGGCTCGCGAGACGTACTATACTGCCCGGAACAAAGCTCGTTTATCTGAGATCGCAAATGCTCGCGGGCGCAGTTTCCCCCGACTTGGGACGCGAGCCCGCACCGAGTCCGAGAAAGCCCCCAGGACGACGACTCGCGCGTGGCCGCAATCTCGTCGTCCGACGGCGGCAGCAGCGGCGCTAAGGGTAATTACGATCAGGCGCGAAGCCTTTCAGGCCGCACTGAGCGAACGGTGCGTGTTCCGCGCTAGCGAAGTTGAAACCGAGATAAACCGAGCCCCACGCTGCCGGCGTAGGACGGACTAATGGTGGCTGTCGGTGAAGGCCCAACTCTATTCTCTGTGCTCCGCGTTATCTGAGCCTGCCCGCGCCTCTCCGCTCCGTGCCCGCGCCTATTCGTAACAACGCCGGGCCCGGTCCCCAGCGGCCTTGTGAATAAATGATAACTGTCAGCCTCCTGCATGTATGTATATACATATGTTAGCACGTCTAGCGCGTCACTTGCATCGCAGCTTCGTACGATTTTTGAGTGGCTATATTCAGATTTTGTCCAACACCCTTCCTTTTTTTCCTTTTATAATAATTGCATCGCATCGAGTTTCTTTGCACCCTTTTTTCCCCAGAGCCACCTGCATTGACATTTGAGCTAAACCAAGAGCCATGAATAGAACCGAAATTCAATGTGGTCCAACAGCCCTGACTACAGGGTGTCTGACTTTGCTGTGTTCTGTCCTGCTTTGGTGATCATCGGTTGGACTATATGCTATCGGGAATCAGAGCTCTCCCGCTGCCAGCAACATGCTTTTCTTGCCATTACAGTTTTTTCTGGAAAGCCACCGCAACGCTGTATTAGCGGCGGTGTTTCAGTCAAACGCGGCTATAGCGAACAGTGTCATTCAAAGCGAGTTGTTCGCCAGACGAAGTACTTCGATATAACATGCCACGCGCCATGAATAGCAATCTACTCGGAAAGAAATTTATTGCAGAGAATTTGCAGGAGTCAGTGGTTTCGCACAAACACAGCAATTCGCACCAGCTATAAGAATCGCATTCTCGACCTGCGACATCATTTCGACCAACTCCAGCCCACTTTCCAGTATTTTGGCGCAGTATCGCCGTAGCACATCAGTAGCAGAAAGGGCTTGTTGCAACGTCTGGCGAGTCATGAAAGCAGCACAGCATTTCTGGATGATCTTTTTTTTTCTCTCTTTACAAAAGGGTCACGGCTTTCTGGAATCGCGGCTTTCTGGACTAAGAGAGCCACCCACGTTTATGCTCAATAAATAAACGTTTTTCTTCGTTATCCTCTTACTTAAACCGAGACAGGCCTGGAGCTGCTCGCCCGTACTTGCTCATGCCAAATAGGAGGGCTGCAAAGCGAGGCTGGCAAAAGGCGCGGATTTCTCCCGCTGCTGCGTTTCAGGGGAGCGCGGGCGGGCAGCGCGGCGGCCCGGAGGCTAGGCGCAGCCTGCGCAGGAGCGCGTTGGCGGGCGTTTTGGGGCCGATCACGTGCGCTCATAGTTCGATATATCCAGGGTTTAGCTCGTCATAAAAGTACATTTTACATGCATAATGGCAGAACACAGTCAAACCCGGCTATAACGAACCCGGATAGAGCGAATTATGCTGTATATCGAACAAAAATAATTCAGTTACGGAAATACATGGGAAACATATTCCTTATAACGAAGTTCACATCCGATATATCGAACTCTGCGCGCCTAGAATGGACGCCGAAATGCACGGTCTCGAAGTGGCGATTGAGATGTGGATTGGCCGCGACCACGGAGCAAGAGTTGCGACTGAGACATTGCGCGTCGCACGGAGCGACGTGACGCCCGACACTTTCCGTAACTGTTTCCGACGCGCGGGACTCACGACGGAACCCGCGCAGTCAGCGAGTCCAGACCAAGACAGCAGCATCGGTGAACTGTGGGAAGAGCTCCCCCACGTTCCCGATGATGTCGCGAGTGAAAGCTGTCCGACGCTTATAATGAAGCGCTTTCGGCAGTCGATGTGCTCTGCCAATGCTTCTTAGGTTTTGGAGGACGCGGACTCGAACTGGTACAAACAATGTTCCGTGTAGAGAATGCTATGCTAGTTGAAGCCACCTAAACGAAAGTGAAAACAAAAATCACCGCTTTTTTTTTTTTTTTTGCAAAGTAGGCAGTTCAGGCGGAAAGTAGCTTTATTATTCGCAATAAATGGATTATTTTGGGTATGGTAATGGCTACTTTACTGTGTTCGTTTCTGCATGCGGAGATGGTAGAGTTGGGGAGGGGGAGGGGGAGGGGGGGGGGGTGGCTCCCGCGGATTGCGAACTTGTAACAATAAGTTCGTTATACTGCGGGTTCGGCTATATCGAACTATTGGATATATCGAACTAATCGCGGTGCATATTGCGATTCGCTATAAACGGGTTTGACTGTAACTCTGAGTGTTCGCTATACAGCATAATTCGCTTTATCCGAGTCCATTATACAGTCAAACCCGACTATAACAAACACGGATAGAGCGAATAGTGCTATATATCGAACAAAAAAAGATCAGTTACGAAAATACATGCGAAACATATTCCTTATAACGAAGTTCACATCTGATATATCGAACTCGGCGCGCCTAGAATTGCGGCCAAAATGCATGGTCTCGGAGCGGCGATTGAGATGTTGATTGGCTGCGATGGCGATGTTGAGCCTCCCATGGAGCGATGTGACTCCCGGCACTTTCCATAACTGTTTCCGACGCTCCTGTCTCATGATGGAACCCTCCCAGTCAGCTAGTCCGGACCAAGATGGAAGCATAGGCGAACTGTGGGAAGAGACCGCCAACGTTCCCCATGTTGTGCTGAAAGGAGTGCCCTTCGAGGATTGCCTGAGTGTCGACGACGACGTTGCCCTCACTGTGAGCCCCTCGGACGCCGACACTGTCGCCGATGTCATGGCTGCTGGCGCTGCTGGAGGCACCGAAGAGGCGGAGGATGTCGCGAGTGGAAACCGTCCGATGCTTAATGAAGTGCTTTCGGCAGTCGGCATGGGCTACACCAATATTGCCTCGATATTGAAGGACACGGACTGCAACTGATGCAAATGATGCCTTATGTAGAGAATGCTGTGCTAGTTGACGCCGCCAAAACGAAATTGAAAACAATTAAGAATCACTCCTTTTTGGGAAAGTAGGTAGTTACAGCGGAAAGTGGCTTTATAATTGCACTAAATAGATAGTTTTGTGTATGGTAATGGCCTACTTTATTATGTTCGTTTCTGCATGCGGGGATGGCAGGATGAGGGGGGTGGAGGGGGGGGGGGGGTCCCCGTATTGCGAACTCGTACCAAAAATCTTGTTGTAGGCGGCTATTTCGAACTATTGAATATAACGTACTAATCATGGCGCATATTGCAGTTCGCTATAACCGGGTTTGACTGTATTCGGCTTTGACTGTACTACCGTTAGTGCCGTTTTTTCTGCTATTTGCGTGGTCCTTCGTACTGTAGTATGCATACATACTGCCGTCAAAACAGAAGGTGAAGTCCTTAGGCTGAGGGCGAACCGCGTTGGCAGTGTTGTTTTTACGCTCTGTGCTGTGTAAATATCGTTCGGAGTGTTCATGTTTTCGCTAATGCTGTATTCGGGTTGTCGCTCTGATACTCCGACTGGGAGTACGCCGATGCGCCGCTTCCCCCAATTCGAGGAAGGGTCACGGCTCCCCAACCGAACGCGTACCAGATATTCGAGCAGCACGCGACCGTGGCGCCGAGGCGCGGCCAACACGGCAGCTGCAAAAAAGTTAGGCCGGCAGGTGTTTCAACCATAGAGTTAATACGTTTCAACAAATTGCGGCCTCCAGATCGGACGCGCCAGCTCCAAGCCAAAGTTGCGAAGGTATTCCTGCACTTTGAACACAGGAAGCGGTGCGGCGAACAGTTCGGTGAACTTTTTCGCGTAAACATGCGAGTCGTCGTCGTCTGAGCTGCTGTCCTCCTCGGCGTCGAGTTCGAGCTGCAGAATCAGCGGAGACGGTTCCCCTACACCCAATAGGCGTCTCAGTTTCGACATGATGCGGAGATGCCTTCAGTAATAGCACGAGAAGCAAAAACGTCGAAATACTTCCCACAAGAAACCGCTGGCTAGATCTCAGCGAACACCACTGACTAGGCAGGCGAGCGGGCGAGCCGTGGCGGCCAGGGTCACGTGACCCGATCGCCTCCAGATTTCGGCGGCGCTCCCACTTCGGAGTCAGAGCAGTCGGAGGCGCTCGGAGTGGTAGACGACGCTCTGAGATGACCCACCGAACATACGGCGAGTGCTCGATTTCGACCACCCGAACACGCCGTCGCTTTCGGGAGTGCTCCAAAGCGCTCTAAAACGACCACCCGAATACAGCATAACTTTCTCATTCGGAATATCTACCACGGTTTACTCCTCAGTTACACCTTCACAAGAAGGCCTATGCGAGTTCTTCGCGATGATGTTCAACGTTTCAACGATAAGCGTTTTGATTTCATCGCAAAAGTACGCAAGGCCCGCCTTACGTGTTCTGCACTTGGCCTTACGGTCTCTAAATAATTCCCGATTTTTGTGAACGAATGCCTCACCCAAGACAATAAGGCCCTGCTTGCCAAATGCAGGGAACTCAAAAAGGAAAACAACTGGATGTACGTCTGGACGGAGAACTGCGTAATTAAGGCGAGAAAAACAACGGACAGCAAAGTCTATCGCATCTTATCTGAGGCCGACTTGAACGTCTTCAACAACTGATCCATAATTCCTCGCGCTTAGTAGGTCGTTTTACGCCTGTTAAATGGCTTACATAAGCGCTGGCGATGTTGGTAAAAACCTATCGCGTGCTGGATTTAGTGCGATTCATTTCAACGCTAGAAGCTTAAAAAAACACCACGCTGAAATATCTGCACAACTGCAATCATTTATGCACAAATTTTCCGCCATCTGCCTGTCTGAAGCCTGGCTTTCCGATGCAGATAGGGACTTATATGGCTTCCCAGATTACTCAAGTGAATATGCTCACAGAGCTGAAGCCCCTTACGGAGGCTCTGCTATTTTCATTTCAAAGCATCTTGTTTATATTAGGCGCAATGATTTGCAGATTAATGTCCCTAAGTGCGAATCCGTTTGGATAGAATTTGATGATTCGTTCTGCCTTCCTAACAGTAGCAAAAAGACTGTGCTTGGATGAATCTATCGTTCACCATCATCTAACTCAATCGACTTTTGCCTTTCTTTTTCCCTTTTGTTGGATAAGCTCTCTTTCGAAAATAAGAATGTGTTGATAATGGGCGACTTTAATTTTAATCTTTTGGATACTTGCAACCCTAACACAGCTCATTACTTAAGCTGTTTTTCGAGTTATGGCTTTCAATCACTGATTAACGTCCCTACACGTGCCGTCGATAACGCTGCTGTTTCGTTGTTGGATCATATCCTTTCTAATCTTGATGTACCTATACAAACTGGCGTAGTTGAATGTGACGTCACAGATCATTTTCCAGTATTTTTGCAAATCAGTAAGACAAATAACGGTCCCCAATTTCAGTACAGATCCACTTTTGATAAAGAAAAATTCATCGATGCTCTTCAAACGTCAGTTGGTCTAGTCTGCACTCATTTACTGATCCTGATGCTGCCATGGAAAAGTTTATTTCAATTTTTACGAACGTTGTAATCAGCTGCACTACAGTAAAATCTTCCAACAGGCGATACGACGCTCCCCGTAGCCCTTGGCTTTCTGAAGCGCTTCTACGGTGTTTGCGCAAGAAAGAAAATCTTTTTAAGAAAACGAAGGGTAAACCTTTCAACTCTAATCTTAAAGAACGATACAAACGCTACGCTTCAACTTTATCATGCCTACTTAAATGTGCTAAAAAAACAATATTATGAGCGTCAGCTCCAATTGTGCGGTCATGACACCAAAAAAAAAAAAGTGGAAAATACTTAATGAATTTTTGAACACGAGTCAAAACAAAGCAATTACTTCAATAATTTATAATGATTCCTGTATTGTTGAACCAACGGGTATTGCTAATGCCTTCAGCACTTATTTTGCACATATTAGCCAAGAATCTTATTCTTAGACATAATCGTCTGCATTTCCTCGTTGGGCTCAATCCTTTCATCTTCGCCCTACCTCTCCAGAAGAAGTTGAGTCCGTAATTCGACTGCTAAAGGCTAAAGGCCCAGGAATAGATGGTATACACTGGGCACATATCAAGTTTGCCTGTAATCTTATTTCCGCTACGCTTAGTCACATTTTTAATGTAGTTTTTCAGACCGGTGTGTTTCCAAATCAATTAAAATTGGCAAAAGTAGTCCCCGTATTCAAAAAAGGTGATCATCGCTCTATTGAAAACTACAGACCCATCTCCATCCTGTCGTTTCTAGATAAAGTGTTAGAAAAACTAATCGAACTAAGACTCTCCCGGTATTTAACAAAATTTGAAATACTTACTAGCTGTCCGTTCGGATTTCGCAGTGGCCTGTCCACTGACAAGGTGATAGCTTGTTTCACCGACAAAATTAAAGGGACACTGAAGTGATATGTAAACATTGCGGGATTACTAGCGCAAATGGTAGTCCGGAGTCCCCAGGCCATGTTTCGACCACTCTAGGCGCGTTTACGCGATTTTATTTAGTAGAAAAACTAATTCGAAAATGCTGTCCTCCTCTCTTTACGCTCGCCCATTATCTGTGGTGGTTTCGTGTGACGTCAGGAGGGGATGAGCTGGCGATTGGCTGCGGTACTGCACGGCTCCCCGGCCTTCAGACACAGTCAGTCGGGCCAGCGTTTCGTCCGCCGGCCGCCGGCGGGTCGTCGCAATCAAGGAGGTTAAAAAAAATTGCTTGGTCGCAATTCGTTCGCTTAGTTAAAACGAAGCCAGGACACGTTTGTGAATGGAAGAATGTGCCTTTCTTTACTTGGTTTGTTTGTACACTGTATCTAGCTCCAAATCAAGGTCGCTTCACGCAAGCGCTGCACAAGCGCACATGCGACGCTTCGCTGACTGGTACGCCAGTAGGAAAATATAAGGCCTCTTGAAGGCGGGAGAAGTGTCAGCGAAGTCAGTATAGGTACTAAGGAAATAAAATCAACTGATATTTTTACCGTACAGCGTAAAACTAGGGCGCGGGAAGCACTTTTTTGCGCTGGGCGAACAAGCACAGCGGTCAGCAGCACGACTACGCATCTGCGAACGCTTTTCCGTCTACGAAATGCAATTGCTAGGCGTGACCTACTGTGGAAACTCGGGCGACGCTTACTGCACGAGCGGAGTACAACAAGTAGTCACCTAAGCTGCTTGAAATGCCAAAACTAAATAAAAGTGTAAACCGGTTGTACAATATATACCCTAGAACTTTTTTGTTTTCCGCCGATGTTTTCTATATTGAGTTCACCTTTTTTTGGGCCGCAACGTTCATGGCTACACGAACTAGTTCACAAAACGCGCGCAGGCTGGCACATGCATGGCGCGCTAGCGAGTTCTCGTTGGCGTGCTGTTGCCATAAGCACCGACTGCTGGCAGGCAGTGGGCACAGGCCAGAATGAACAGACCCTTAGCCTGGTGCGAACACGCTTTTTACGATACAGGCATGAGGGAGGCAAGATCCAAATATGGGGAAAAAGCGCATGACATTTGGGCGTCTGCGGGTAGGCGGAGGGCGTTCATGCACTGCGTAGGTCTCGGCTAGTGAATGCTACGACTACAAGCCGTCCTGGGAGGCTTATCTTGTGCATTTTACATCCAACAACATGGCAGAAGCGCGGTACGATGATTACTGAGATATTGAGAATGCCCATCCAACAACGCCATTGGTTATGTTTTACAGAACCGAAACCGAAACCGAAACTTGTTTGATTGCTAACCTTGGGCATCGTCCAATCACGGCGCCCCTCCTCTCAACGTCACAGCTTTAGTTGGTGCGGCCGCCGCAAACCGCGCATGGTAGTTTTTCATCTTTCGCGCTTTGTAAAATAATTACCGATTTGTCAACCGGATAAACGATGAAAAGTGTGCTAATTTGAGCCAGTCTACGCAGTGCAAGCAAAAACGGGAGCTTGACAAATTCACTTCAGTGTCCCTTTAAGTCATTTATTGATTGTGGTAAATATGCTGGCTCCGTTTTCATTGATTTATCTAAAGCCTTTGACATGATTAACCATAGCATTCTTTTAAAGAAACTAGAGCTTTATGGCATTGTTGGACCTGCTTTAACTCTTTTAAAAAGTTTTCTTTCAAACAGGCCTCAGGTAGTCTGCGTTAACGGCCAGACGTCACACCCGGTTAATATTAACAAAGGTGTACCCCAAGGGTCAATCTTGGGGCCTCTTCTATTTCTGACGTACATTAATGACTTGCCTTAGTGCTTAACAACTTCACAATGTATCTTATATGCCCACGACACAACTATCTTCTCCAGTGATAACGATGTTAGTAATTTAATGTCTAAATTGCAAGCTGACTTGTTTTCACTACAGCGCTGGTGTTTATCAAATAAACTATCCATTAACGTTAGTAAAACCTGCTTTATGCTTTATTGCTCCCCTAACAAGACACTTCCTACTTTTTCAAGTCTATATTTAAATTCTAAAAAAATTGCCTTTTGCAGCCGTACTAACTTTCTAGGCGTTGTCATTGATTCGAACTTTAAATTTGATGAGCATGTAATTTCAATTGATAAAAAAGCATCTTTCGGTATAAGGGCATTGATTCGGGCGCGTCCATATTTTAACACTCAAATCCTTCTGGGCTTATACTTTGCTTTCGTTCACTGTCATTTAACCTACTGTATAACATCCTGGGGTAGCTCTTGCACCACTCGTTTGTCACCCCTCGTTACATTACAGAAACAAGCTATTCGCGTCATCAACTCTGCACCCCGTCGATCTTCTTCCTTTCCACTATTTCAACAACTTCGGGTTTTGCCTCTAACTCAAATTTATCGGTACAGCCTCGGTATCTTATTTTTCAAAATTCTTAATCGCAAACTCGTATTAGAGGTTTTCCCGGTTCGCATGATTACTAATACGAATAACACGCGTTTTTCGAGTCAAAACAATTTCTTGCTTCCTAAGATTCGAACTAATTATGGTAAGCATACAATACTGTTTTCAGCTATATCTTTTTGGAATTCTTTACCCAGCTATATTAAAACAAATTCTTTCTATAAGTTCAAAACTGTACTTAGGAACTACCTGCTTGACATTTAAATTTCTTGTGGTATATTAATGTTTCATTTTTTATTGTATCTCGTTGTTTATATTTTGCTTGAAATCTACTACTTGTTATAACTGTATCTGAAGTTCTATTTAGTTTTATATTTTGTCTCTGAATACATAGTTATGTATTGTTCAATAGTTCTGTATAGTTTTATAGTTTGGCTTTGTATATGTAGTTCTTTATGGTTCAATAGTTCTGTATTCCTTTTTTATTTTTTTAACGTCGCTCGTAACATTTTGTGTATCGTCATCGGAGGTCCCGCGTATGGCATCGGCCTTGGGACCTCCGTCTGTATTACAACCCATATGTAAATAGGTATACATCCCTGAATAAAAATTGAATTGAATTGAATTGATGGCGAAGACATCGACGATTCGGAAGCCGTGATATGCGTACGTGCGCAAGAACGCCCGTTTGCGACGAGGCAGGCATGAGTTTAACAATAAGATATTACCTGCTGCTAACGTTTCCGAAGCAAATTTCTTGAAACGTGGAATATAATTATGGGCGTATTCGCGTGCAAGCGCGCACGCTCATTCCTCGTAAACACAAATTAGCTTTCCTTTTGTGAACAGGGCTCGTGATTTCACTCAAATGACGGTTAGTTGTGATGAGAAGGCTTAGGCGTCCAACGCAACGGCACGTTGTTCTACCACATCGTCCAACCACTCACCAGTGTCTGTCACAGCAAGATGAAATGCTCATTGCAATCTATTACGACCACAGATATTGTGATCCTAATCAGAATGCTGATTTCCAAGGTAGCGATTTGTCACCCATGATAAAGAGGAGGGTGACGATGGTGAAGGGTACATTTTATATGCTGTGACCTAAGAACGAACCGTCGGCTTATGGCTTCGCACAAGGAACGCATGACAATAAAGCACGCCATAAAAACAGTTAATAGACACAGGTGCGAGAATGAAGAATGAAAGCAAATGCTAAATTCTCATTGGTTTCAGATGAAGTATTCACTTGCCTCTTTTGAAAACTTTTTTGAGCTCCAGGCACAAAGCAGTACAAAAGTAGGAAGTACAAATGCGAGAAATGGGCTGTGGAAGGCGAGCGAAAAATCAAACAGACACAACAAGGGGGGGCGGAAACGGAGTCCGGGAGCGGCGAAAAAAAAAAAAAAGTGCAGACGTTGACAGTGCGCTGGCATCGTGAACAGAAACTGGCTTTGCTAGCATTTCCGGACCCAGGTCATCTGGAGGAAATGACGCTGACGGGCTCGTTAGTCTTTGAATCTCGCGCCTTTTGTTCGCTTCCGGCCTGATTACCCGCAGTTGGGCCTAAGGCGTGCCGCGGCACGAGACTATTTTGTCATGCCGGGCGGGGTGCATCACCTGCATGCTTGTCCCTCGTTTTAATGACGAAAGCCATTTTTAGGAACGGTTTGCGGCTTTGGAGACCGATATTTCTGCATTGGTCAGTTTATAGGAAAGGGGCGCGTTCTCGCCTAGGGGCAACGTGCAGGCTATTGGCAGAGGATGAAAGCTCCAATCATGCTTCTTATTTTCTGCTGCGCACGCATCCCATGCGGTCCAGGTGGCCTTCAAAGCCTTCAAACAAGTCCGCGGCGGAAGGGTGGCAGACTGGCTAAAATGGCGAATGCGAATAAGACAAGCCACAACAGGCAGAAGCCCAACTACAACCCTTGAAACGAGCACGGTAAATGACTGCCACGGCTCCAATTGGCAGAATTTAAGCATCTTTGGACCGTATTTCCTTAATGACCGTGGTAATGTTTGTTGCTGCCGACCATATAACTTCTTTACACTTTTCGTACCCCTCTACAAGAGTGCGATATGTATAATGCAACTCCATAGCTTGCATTCGCATGTTTACGAATGTGAATACAAATTCAACCCCGCATCTCCAGTTATGCCCCCGGCCAATGTAATTATTTGCGATGGATCAATAAAATAAACAACAGTAATCTTAAGGACGATTTTACCCAACCCACTTCAAATTTTATGGCTCTTCGCGACCCACGAGAAACTTTACCAGGACTGGTTGGGCGTTTGAATCAAGTTTTCGCGGTACAAACTCAAATTCTTCGCAACCAAACTGCAAATAAACAAAAAAAAAAAAGAATGGAGCTCACACTAATGCGTAAGAATAATGTAGCGAAGCTGTACGCAACCTTCACGACCATCACGAAATTTTAACTCCAGCCTGCATTAAAGAATTCTCTCTCTCTCTCTCTCTCTCTCTCTCTCTCTCTCTCTCTCTCCACGATCGCAGCCGATTTCTTCTTCGTTGCCGCAACGACGTTTACTCAATGATTGTTGCTATAAGTGTGAGCTTCCTCATTTTTTTTTTTTTAAGTGATAATCATTGGACATCCCCGTGGAGGAGCGTGCGCTACGACGTGTCTTTCTCGTCCCGAACAACTGTTGCCACTATTACAGCGAACGATGCAGCCTTTCTCATTCTGAGGAAGTGTTGCATGATTACTATTACGGCGAACGCTGAAGGTTTTTTTGTTACCAATCTTGGCCAATCTCCCTAAGTGGGTATGCTTGGCTTGAAAACGTGCGACGGGGACGCTGAACCGTCACCGCGAGGCACGCACACCGGAGCGCTCGGTATTTTCTTGGTTTTTTCAACTGCCGGGCGGTAGCCGCAATCTTCGCAAGTCTCCCTGAGTGGGTATGCTATGCTTGACAAACACGCGCTTGGGCGCTGGACGGTCGTCGCGAAGCACGCACACACGAGCACTCCGCATTTTTTGGTTTTGTTACCTGCCGAGCGGTCGCCGCGAGGCCTGCGCTCGCGTGCGTGAGCTGACGTACGGGCGTTCGTTAAAGATCCCCAGGTGGTCAAAAGTAATCCGGAGCCCTGCACTACAGCGCGCCTCATCGCCTGCGTTGCGTCGGTGCGTTGAACCCTACAATCATCAAAGCATCATCGACGTGCGGGTGCTTGGCAATTTCTGTGTATTGTTAACTGCGGACACCAAAAATTACGGTTTGCTTAACAGCTGGGCAGTTAAAAGATGCAAAGCGACCTAATAAAGATGAAATGTGGGTGACTGTATGCCGTGCTCTTTTCCCCCGCGTGTATCTGCTGCGTTGTGGGAGTCCAGCTCCATCAAACGACAAAAGCAAATATACAGTCGCCGAAGAGACAAGTTCAGACAGAAGTCAAGAATATGGCTCCTTTTACGATCGTTGCTAGCCGGGAAGAAATGCGCGCCAACGCCGAAAGCAGCCTTCAATCGAAGAATCTCATTTACATTTAGAACTTCGCCGCCTTTACCATTTCCACCCAATCCTGGCGGCAGAAGGTACCGGTGATTTGCGCGCAGTCTGCGTTGTAGAAATACAGCGGCAGCGCAATGCGACGCGTAGTCATACGACGGCGCGGCTCGGTGACGATTGGGCCAAGTTTCAATCCGCATCTACTTGAAGTTGGACGCTGCCACGCCATCTGCGCACTCGCCGACTCTGTCGGGGCCAAGTGCCAAATGCAGCTTCTTTCAATCCCTTCCGAGGTAGAGCTGACAGTTCAAAGAAGTAGATGGCGAAAGGGGTGAATAACTTTGTTCTATCTGCTCTGTTGAAATCCAGACTGCCTATGTGTTGCGCACCATATTTCGGGGACGCCTATTTCTGCTTCGCCGCCTCGGGGAGTTCATGTTTCAAGAACTCCGACAGGAAGAGACAATGACAGTCGCCCTTTGGCGAGAAAAGGAAGGAGGGGAAAGTTCGAGAGGGACGAAGCGCGGAGTCGTTTGTCAATACTGCCTCCATATGCAGCACTGGTGATTTGCGAAATCTATTTCCCGACATACGCCGACCGACGTAAAGTATTTTGTCTTCCTTCTGGTTCCAAACGACAGTTATTTAAGCAGGTCTAACAGAGAAATGGCTTTGACACATGGCTTGACGAAAGAAGGCCAAGCGCAAACACTATGGGTGAGGCAGCCGCAAAAAAAAAAAAAAAAAAAGAAAAAAAAGTATCTGCGGTTGTATTTAAATCTTGTGGTCGAAAGGCATATTGTGGCATAGACTTTTGCGACTAGATATGATCTTCCAAGTGCCCGTAGCAAAGGTGTGCAGTGTTAACGTTATTCCGGGTATACCCGGCGCGAAGACCACATGTTGGAAGTCGATCCCCACGCTCCTCCCCTAATCGAGTGGCGAAGTTATTACCGGGAAATACCTTTTTATTGCGATGACGACGTTCAATCATAAAGGTGTGGCTGCCATTGTATACCAAACCTGTATACGCCAAATTGAATGCATAGCGGTGAAGCTGAACCACGCGATTGCCTTAGAGTATTTGTTGTGGCACAATAGGTAGCCGCAGGAAGAAATTTTGATGTTTTTCTTGTGCTACATCTATGCGAAAATGTTGGTCTGTCCGTCCGTCCGTCCATCCGTCGGTTTGTCCACCGATTCGGCCTTCCGACGAATATACAGGCAGAGCCGTTTCAAACGCCTGTGCTGGCGTTAGTCATACACATACAGTCAAAGTGCTGGCGTTAGTCATACACATCCACTCTATTTAGCGCAAAAGAAGCTTCGTATTACAGCGCATACAAGTGGCGACGGGGGCCATGGGCCAGTCGAGATGGTATGCGACGGGTGCATAGGCAGAGCAATGTAAAAAACTTCGCTTTGACTTGATGTATAAGTGTGTATATATTTTTCTGTACCATGGTTACGTGAGCGGCACAGACCCTATAAAGGGTTCTCTCTCTGGCTTTTTCCCTGTACCTGTGGTATCTGGGCTGTTGTTGATACCAAATAAAAGATTGATTGATTGATTGACTGATTGATTGATTGATTGATTGATTGATTGATTGATTGATTGATTGATTGATTGATTGATTGATTGATTGATTGATTGATTGATTGATTGATTGATTGATCGATCGATCGATTATACAGTGGAGCGAAGACAGTGCCGCAGTCATTATCTGGTCTGTCATTCTATGGACGAGTAAAGGGTGAAAACTTTTGCCCACATTTCCCATCTAATAATATTATGCGATATTATGCATAATCATAATACATTGAGCTTTTTGGGGTTTTTTCATAGCAGTTTATGCAATAATATCTAAAAAATTGAACACGCACACAAACACACTAACACCAACACACACGCAAGCACGCCCCAGCGCCCTTCCATTAGCTAGGCGCGCATCTGCGTTATGAGTGTTATCTTGAAGAAAACGCCGTATGAACATAAGCCTAACTCACCGGTAGAGGACAGTCATTTCTAGCAAACTCGTAGTTCTAGTGACACTGCAATCCCGAGCCTACTTGGCATAATAACCACCAAGAGCTCGCCTTGACTGGCACATCGAACGCGTGGCCTCCGAATTGGACTGGTGGGACCACGAAATAAAAAAAGAAGCACGCATGAGGGAAAGTTGTATCGACGTGGCTCGAAGTAACTCGACTCTTATTACCCCGTCCAGTGCCTCTCATTTCGGGCGGGCAGTGAAGCTTGCGATGCCGAGTCGCGGTTCCTTTGTTGTGCCCATTCAAGCTCTGGCGTCATCTTTCCCGTCCCCATCCCTCCTCAGCTTTCCACCTCTCGCTCCTTACGCATTCCTCTTAACGCTGCGGCAACGATGCTCGCAGAAGCGGCAGAGCGAGACCATGCCCAGTATAACTGACAGCAAAGTGCGCACACACACTGGAAGAGGACGCGCTCTTAAAGAAGGCGCCGAAGGGACGGCCCTTTTGTTGTATGCGGGAGACGTTCAGGCCTTCGCCATTGGATCTTCGGCCTGGCTGTCACGAGAATAGCGAGAAAGCAGGACACGTCGAGGCAGACAATGGTTTCTTTGAATTGTCTCGATGGCGCCGCCAACGCTCGAGTGCATTAAAATGTTACCGACTAAGCGTCAGGATGGCTTAGATACTCAAGACTTACTGAGATAGGGCACTCAAGGCGAACAAAAAGAAACATGCCGGGAGTTGTGCAAACAGAACACCAAATATTAATTACTAAGCTAATAAGATCGCACAATAAAAGGAAAGTCGCTTCCTCCACCCCGTCAGTGCAGAAAGGTTTTTGCAAAGTGGAGGGGTTACGCTGCTAGTGTATATTGATAATATTGCTCCGTCTTTGTAGGCGAAAGGGTAAACAGCACGATTTCAATGCATCTATTTGTCTTGCCTAAATTAGGGTACGCCAGTGCTGTCTTTGACCCACATCAAGCTAACCTTACGCACTCCATCGAATCCGTTCGAAATCGTGCTGCGCGTTTCATTCTACCAGTATACTCTTTCCGTTCCAGCATCGCAGAATTGAAACGTCAGTCAGCTCCACCTTCCATCATTGGAATCCCGTCGACACATATCTCGTCTCTGTCTTTATCACCGATTCTCTTTACTCTGTCCCCCGCAATAATCAGATCATAGTTCCAGCGCATCCAAATCTTTTTCTGCGCTCTCAACTAGTCTTATCCACTTTTTACTGACAATGATTGGCCCTATACACCAATTTTACATACCCATCTTTTAACAAAAGCATGCAGCGTATAACTCACCTGTGACACAAGCACTTTTTTGGCGCTCTTTGGCCTCGAAACCCTTGCGCCACTAAACACAATCATCATCTCTCGCCATTCTCACCCCAATGCCGTGTATGTCCCACGTACCCTGACCACAACTTTTCAACGTTCATTTTTTTTATCCTCACTGCGCATGAATGGAAAAACCTTTCCGCCAACATTGGCACTGTTACCAGCAATGTCGACTTCAGGAGTGCCATTGAAAATGCTTATCCTGATTAATCGTCTTTTTGTATTTGTTGCCATGCTGCTGATGTGCCGATAAATAAATAAATAAATAAATAAATAAATAAATAAATAAATAAATAAATAAATAAATAAATGTGTAGCGCTACACCAAAGAGTACGGTAGCAGGAAGGGCATTCTGACGGCGATTTTCATGCGAAGATGATTGATACCCTAGTTACACGGGCATAGATAACCACGGTTAAGCAAACGGAGGTTAGAGAAAACCGGGGTTTGCTGCCATGCACGACAGACGAAGCTGCGGTTACCCCGTTAACCATGATTATCGCAAACTGACCTTGGCCACCTCAGTTCGGTCGCGCTAACCGCAGTGGCCACAGCCGCAGTGTTCAAAATCTCACAACTCAGTTCGGGCGCAAGGGGCGGCGCATCAGCGGAGGCGAAAAAAAAAATGGCCGCGTATCTGCTCCTTTCGTCGCAAATGTCGTCAAAAGACGGTAGTCTTTGTATACATTTGCCAAGGAAATGCCCCTCTTTGCTTTCCCGCTTTTCCTCCCATGCTATTTCTGTTCCGTCGCGCTCATCCCAAGGTAAACACACTAAAGGTTTTGTCTAGGCGATTTGAATTTACCGCGTTCCACTGTTACAGGCGGGGTTCCTCGATGCCAGCGCTGCACTACGGCGGAGACGCGCGTGAATCGAGGCGACCGACTTCAAGGTTTATAGAACCGCGTTGCCATGCTCCACGTGCGTTCCAAGCAGAACGTGAAACCTAGCTAGTGGAACCTTTCTTTGCTGTTGCCGCATGATTTCCCGTATGCCACCAGGAGGTGGCACGGCCAACAGAATAGCAGGCGGCGGTTTTCTGCAGTAGATGTAGGATATCATTTGTTATCGAAACACCAAGCATCCAGGAGTTTTAAATGCAGAGCATTTCTTTAACTCACGATGTCACCCCACGTTGGCGGGCCTCGGCGTCTGCAACAGCCGTTCCAGGTGCGCCCTCTCTCCCACTCCTCCTCTCCCGCATCACGCTACCCTCCTCGCTCTCAACAACAGGTCGGCACCCCTCCCCCTACACTATATAAAAAAATAATACTTACCGGTGCCTGGTTTCGATCCCACGACCCTGCGGACGGAACGCAAGGTACATGGTGCTCTACCCACTGCGCCACAAAGCCGACACAGAATGGAAGGCTACGAACGCGCCTTATATCCTTGACTCATTCAAACTACGTCAAGAAGCTGCTGATACAACGCATTCACTACCACCAACTCCCCAAACACTAAACGTTAACGCAATACACCCACCCCCTATGCGACGCATTTACTCGAGTCCCCCTCGCGAGGAGATGGGCCCTTTATTTAATAAAAGAACACTGTAAATATCCTTTGTGTAATAATGTTTTGTGCTTATATTTGCGTGATGTCATGTTCTTGTTCAACAAAGTTGACAAGTATAAACATAAACCGGACTCAGATGTTTACATTTGGCGGTGAGTATATAAGACTGTTGCGCAGTAAGCACTTTACTTTGGCCGGGTGGCTAAATCGAGTTAGACAGACAGACGGACAGACAGACAGACAGACAGACAGACCGACAGACATACAGACAGACCAAAATGTCTGGGTTTAAGTAGCCCAAGAAAGACAATCGTCTTTAAAAAAAATCACCGGGCGTTCAGAGGTGGCACTCAAATAGCGGGCGCCCCAACGCTGCCCCCAAGAGGCGCTTGCGTTCTTTGCGTCACTCTCGCAGTCAGCGCTACTGCCCGTCAGCAGCGGCTCTTTTCCCGATCCACCCGATCGACTACGACAAAAGCCGTGCTAAATTTTTGAATTCCGCTCGTCGTTCCCTAAAAGAATGGATAAAGCAGGCAATCATAAAGCGTTTTCAGCACTCGGAAACGGTCCGCGTGCACGTCGGCCGTGCCTACAAACACGCCGGCGCGCATGCAACAGCTTGTCGCCTCTACTCGAAATCAACCTGATCACGGAAACGAACTTCCACATGCGAGAAAGTGGATGTTAGTGTGGTGAAAAATTGTGCTATGTACTATAATTCGCAGTTGTAGAGATAGCGGCGGTCAAATATCCCCCGCGGTGCTAAGCCTAAAGTTCCCAACACCGAGCCGACCCTAGAAAAACCAAGCCGGTTGCGAACTGTTGGGGAAGTCCCTCTCTCGCCGCGCGCGAGTGCGTCGCGTTCGGGTCTGAAGCAACTGCCTTAACGATATTTCCTTTTGTCTGCACTGCTTCTCTTTTGTTTTTTATAGTTCAGTCAAAAGTTTGTAATTTATTTTAGTAACGCTTGCAACCAAGTGACCGCAGTCGACACACGTGCAACAGCCAAAACAACAGTTTGCGAGAACAGCGGTTAAAGTTTAGTAACCACGGTTAAACGTAACTGGGGTTACTTCAATAGGGTATGGATCAGTCTGGTACGCGAGCGCAGTGCCCACACTTCGGTGGCTCCCACACATTTAGGCCGTCGTCTTCGAACAACTGGGCTGGGCGAGGAGCACGGCACGTATCCTTCCCTAGGGATTGTGCATTGCACGGCGATCGCACACACCGCAAGCAGGGGATCGTGGCTTGACCGATATCCACGCGACAATATGAAAGACTCACTTTCATAAAATATGAAACTTGGATAAAACTTTTGTTTTAGGAGATCTAAACCGGTGTTTCATAAGGAATACTCTAGCATGCTACCCCCAACCGCTTCGGAGTACACAGTGTTGTACAGTTCCAATCACGATTAGACAGTAGTAACCTTCACCTATGTGGTACACGGGTAAGGGCCATGTGAAAGCTCACCAAAGCTCTACTTATGTTTTGACCCATGCCGTAGTCCTGTTGCACACCCAGAGAGTAGCCATAATCCGCAGTGCGTATTCAACAACGCTTTATAAGCACGAATGTTCCATGCTATCACACGAACTTTTGTGACTCGCACAGCCAGATGGCGTATAATTTTTTTCTGATTGTGTTTCTGCGAAGCAGTATACGTCTGCCCCCGAAGCAGATTTTCCTGGTGATGTCAGCAGAAAACTATAATCATTAAGAAGGCGGCAATACCTTCCCAGGGGGACTGGCCATACCGGTAAAAATTACGGTTGCGTAAGCTCAAATGCAAAAGTACCTAACATGTTGGAAATCACAAAGTGATTTCACCACCCTTTAATATATATGAAGGGAGACCGGTATAGCACCTCCTTCGTTTCATTGCAGGCTACCTTGGGTAGAGCACGGAAAGTAAAGACTCCAGAAGAGCAGCCAGAAGACGAACATAAATCAGCCGTGAATGTCGTTGTGCAGTAATAGAAATTGCGGCTAAGTACATTTCGCTTGTCTCTGGTTTCCCTCTTCGTACAGCCACCTGTGAGAATTCATGTGACGTCGCATAGGTAATCCTCGTGGGTATCGTTTACTACTTCCCAGTCCAACCACCTTCCCAAAGTGGATTGGAGCCACATTTTTTATACTTATTTATTTATACTGGAAACTACATCGGCCCCACAGGCATTATTTTAGGGGAAATAATGAATTATAAAGTACAATACACTTGAAAAAAAAAGGGGGGGGGCGGTAGCTGCGGAGAGAATGGTAAAAAATAAAACAACAAATTTTCATTTTACACTGACAGAAACAGGACGTAGCGGAACAAACAACAAGAAAACGAAAAGGCGCTACAGGTTACACGGCGCAGCAAAATAAAAAAATGCAGTGCCTGTTCATAAAAATGAGCAAGCATTTTTTTAACAAAAAATTGTGCAGATTTCTAACAAACAAGGAGGAGCACAAAAAACGTCTTCTGGCAAGCTGTTCCACTCATTGGTAGTTTTTGAAAAAAAAAAGACATATTTGAATACACTGATTCCAGCAGCTTATTCACGAAGCTTTAAAGAAGGGCAGTACGAGGGGACACGTAGGTGGGCTGCCTCATATATTTTCCTTGTTGATGCCTGCACTATTGCTGAATATATTGTAAAATAGGGACAGCCGGAGGTATTGGCGCCTGTCAGGCAGCAAAGGCCTTTGCAATTCTGAAAGAATGACGGCTAATCTCACGGTGAATTTATAATTCGTTGTCACAAAACGCTCTGCCCGTGCCTGTATACGTTTTAGGGCTTATGTATTTGATTTTGTTGAGGGGTCTCAGGCACTGCAAGCGTATTCAAGTACGGGACGCAAATTCGACGTGCATAGTGTTTCTTTCAGCTTTTTCGGTGCCTTTCTGAAATTGTTCCTCAAATAATTTAGCACGCGGCTAGCCTGCAGTGTTAAGTAAGGAATATGAGCGTTCCAAGAAGGTTTCCTAAAAAAATAATTCCTAGGTTTTTGTATTCTGTGGCGATAGGCAAGGTAGTTCCGTCTGTGACGTAGTTTCAGATGTCAGGCTGTTCTTTGATCGTTATTCTAATTAAGTTGCACTTGGACACGTTGCGAGACATCATCCACGAATTGCGCCAGGAAACAACAAAGTCAAAATCATTTTGCAATTCTGAACGGAGTCAGCTTCACAGGTCATGTCACGGTAAATGTAGCAATCATCAGCGTACAACCGAACTCGGCTGGAGATGTGAAGAAATATCGTTTTAGAAAAACAAAAAAAAAAAAAAGCAGGGGCTCCAAACCAGAGCCTCGAGGCACTCCTGAGAAAACACCAACACTTGATTAGTCCACACCATCAAGAATCACGCACTGCTTTCTTTCAGAAAGGTAGACTCCGATCTGCATCATAACTGAATTTTGCATGCCAAGGCAATAAAGCTTTTGCAGCAACAACGCCTGTGACACGGAGTCGAATGTGTGCTGAAAATTTAGGCATATGCAGTCAACCTGAGGCCTGAATTAATGAAAGCTGCTATGTCCCGTATACATTCGACCAGTTGTGTATAACACGAAAACCCCGCCCTGAAACCATGTTGCAGTGGGGAAAAGAAGTTATTACTCCGCAGCTGGTTGATTAGATTTGTGAAAATGATATATTCCAGTGTTTTGCAACACGCATTTCTCAAGAAAATAGACCTGTAGTTACACTTTTTACAGCGCAGCTGTATACCTCTACCTCACAACCGTTTCATCGCCGTGGGAAAGAACGATGTTCTTTGACAAAAACGACAAGGCCCCAAGGCCCAAGACGCCGAGCGCATGCGTCAGGCTAATAAGGCATGCAGCATAGAGCTGAGAATTCGTTTAAGGAAACAACAAAACAAGCATCGAAACCGCACTATTAATGATAACGTGCCTGAGAACAATGCCCCCCCTCCCCCCCATGTGCTCCTGATAAAGATTATGTTTGCAGATTATCTTTGAGCGCTAGGCAGGACTAGTGATTCTAAATAGAGCAGTTCTTGCCCAAGACGACGAGTGCAGGCGTCAGGCTAAACAGGACACAGCATTTGCCGAATCTTTGGACACACTTCTGGTGCTGAAATGTGGTTACACGCGTTATCTGTGATCCCCATTCGGAACGACGTCAGGCGCGCGCAGCCGCAGTGCAGGGAGAATGAGCTAAGCCTAGTAGAGCTGACCGACTAAAACGTATAAACAACAAAATGGCGGCGCCCATGAACCGTCGCAGTCTGAGAAAATGTCATGTAAAGCGAACTAACCAATGATCACGGCAGCAGCACGAAACAATAGGAGAAAAGAGTGCCCATACGCTATGCCCTTATCTAGTGACACTAGCCGAGAGCCAGTGACAATCCCGCCGAGACGAAGGGAAGCATTCCATACCATCCTCCATCACCATTTGTACTGGCTTACAACAGCTTTGCTGGGCATCCACTGTCGCAAGGCGGGATCACTATGACCTACACCGCTCATTAGTATTCAGACGATTATATCGTCAAAACAATGACTATGGGCATATACGTTAGGATAAGGCTTGATTCATTAGGACGTTGTTCTCCTAATGCGCACTTGGTCTTTAACCCCGGGTGCCAGACAAAGTCATATAAAGCTGTGAATACTATTGAGCGGTGTAGGTCATAGTGAGCGCGGCTGTACACCTTAGGGGTGAAGCCCCTTAGGGGCTCAGGCTGTCGGCGTCTCCAGTCGTCGTCGTCGTCGTCGTTCGTCCTCGCCGTAGTCACGGTACTAAAACACCGCGACAGTCGTTTTCCGACGCGTCGCGCTACAACGTAACGCGTGCCGAAAGAACGCAGCGGCACACTAATCTTCCAACGCCTCGCGCTAGAAAGCTTCGTGTTTCAAGCAAAGCTGTATACCCCTTGCCCCCAACGGCTTTATCTCCGTGGGCAACAACGCCGACGCGCCAAGAAAACACTTTTGCACTCCATGATACGCCCCTCCCTACATTTCACGTCGGTACCGCTTTAATATACTGGCGTGATGTTTGCATTTTTTTTTTCAATCAGCAGGTAGAACGCATCGCTCTTGTGACGATTTCTACATAAGTGTTACGAAGGACGCAATGGACACAGCGCAGTTTTTAAAAACGAAGTGGGAAATACGATCAGGACCAGGGGCAGAGTGAGCATTTATTTTCTATAACAGGACTACGCCGCCTTCGGACATTTTGGTATGCTTTAGGAGTGTTAACTGGCCGTGTGAACACACACTGAAAGTACAAATTAAAGCTTTCAGCTTTGGCTTGCATACTAGTATTGTAATTTACCCGGTCCATGGTATGAGTAATAGCACATGTATAATTGCTCTTATTTTTTTACGTACCTCCATCCGTTTCTTTTAAGTTTCTCGCCCAAATCGCAGAGATGCAGTGCGGCTAAGTGTTAGGGGGAACGGGCTAGCGCATGGTCGACGTATTTCGCGAAGCACCGGCACCGACAAGTGGCGAGACTTCGAGACAGCAGCGGCACATGCGCACTGACCGCACGAGGCGGGAGAAGCCGCGCGGTGGTCTGCTACGGCGTGCTGCCGCGGCGATCAGCATGCGATAGCTGTGGAATTTCGCACTGGTGGGCGTCGGCACATCCAGAGGCAAGTAGAAGTCTGAAACAGTTGAAAGGCTGGTCGGCAGATATCGCTGTTTGTGCCGTCATTGAAGATAGCACAGGTCGTTGCTACAGGCCCAAGGAAAATTGCCACCATCTGCGGAACCTCAAGAAGGACGAGCCGTGAGAGTGACTGACAGCTACACCGGTGCCACATCACCCATGGGATATCACTGCTCTCGGCAAGTGAAAATACGCCCTGACTAACCGCTTGTGGGAACGGAGAGCTGAAGTTGAGAGGCAAGGTGGCCAGGCCACGAGTTTTGCCTGGTGGGGCCCGGATTGTAAAAAATGCGCCTTTCATGCAGTTACTTTAGGGGAAGCCTGATAAATCAAGCACAAACCAGGGAAGCGCCGGGTAGCCTCAGTCTGTCCTTCAAGCTCAGGTAAGCTCAAACACGCGCCGCGTGCGGTTTCACGGAGCTGATGGAAAGCCAGCGACCACTCCCCAGTCGCAGGCCGAAGAAAAATGAAGGACAGCGCTTGCAGGTGGCGACTAAACAGCGTGCTGGCCATGTATGCGCCGCCATAGGATACGATGAGCATGGTAAGCACTTCTACCACAAGCGACTGTCGGAACGACGTATTGTGGCCTTGCGATCAAAGCACCTCGTTTGTCGGTTCAGTGAAATACTTTAAAAACTGTGGTTCATTTCTCTGCCATAGAAATCGGTAATACACGAAAGTGAAATGTGCAGAGAAATCTGCAGCTGAGCATGATTTGCGGGTCGGCGGCTGTCTTGTGGGTGTGCTTGGCGAGCGACGTCCTGCTGGTGGTAGCTTCGGCAAAGGTGTACCGACGTCATTTGCATGACGGATATGACGTCAGTGAAATCTTGGTGTATACCGGCATAAAGCACTTTCGTGTTAAAATATAAAATTCGAAAATGAACAACCTCAAGTATAACGTAGTCTTTATTACTAAAGGTTGCTTCCCCGCCAGGAGACCCTGTGTGCAGGGGTGCACCCTTTACAGGCCGCTTACTCCGTTGTACTGGCGTAATTTCCGTGAGGGATATGACGTCAGTGAAATTTTTGTGTATCCGGTAATAAAACACTTTCGTGTTAAAAACCACTTTCTGATGGACCAATTCGGAATGGCGTGCAAGTGAATCTTCGCTTTTGGTCAATTCCCACATATGCATGAGATGCGTGAATTTTTCTGCTTTGTGTTCAGTCGCAGGCATTGAAATACCGCGGCGTGCAAGTTTTCCCAATAGTCTGGTGGGATAGAGAGATGTGAAAACACGTAATGAGCGAGCTGTCCAAAAGCATGTTTTCACCTTGCGTACTTGCTCGAGATGGGAAACTCAGGGCTGATAATGTCTTGGTATCTTCGTTTAGGTGATCTGTGGTGCTGCTCGTTGAATACGTGCCATCTTCCTTATTAGTGCCTTGTTCTTCCTATTTTTTACCCTGCCGTGCTAATCGGCGTTTATTCTCACACTCGTTTAAACCCGCTTTCAGTCATTGCCTAAACGCTGTGTTGAATGTGTATGCCAGCAGTTACACCTAGAAGCGCCCTCACCATTATTGACTTCAACACGGCGGCCGATTAATCCTCTGAACAAGCGAGTAGCGTAGTGAAGACACCGCTTATTTCGGCTCGTTGATCTACTTCTCGGAATTCCGCTTCTGTGAGGCTCCGGGCACGCTTTACCACATTGTGTGGGGCTGCGAGAAGAACCCCAACCTACACCCCCTGCCCTTCCCCTCCCCTGAGCACTGAGAGAGAGCACTGACCAGCTCGGACCCTGATGACCAGCTTTGGCTGGTGAAGAGGGCTCAAGAAGCCGGACGGTCTCAAGGGGTCCTGGAATAAGGACTCTTCCCCAAGGCGAACTGCTTTATAGGGACGTTTATTCCTCCTCCTCCTCGGCCCGATTGTTGAGGGAAAATTAATCGAAGACGTGAACGACCGTAAATCCTATCAACGAATCACTTCGTCCCCCAGCCACTTCGGGAAGCAGCTCTACTTGAAATAAGCGGTGTTTCGCGCATGTAGACCGCATCCCCGCCTCTTAAAGACACTGTACTATGCTGGAGTCGGGTGAACTCTATGGACAAGCATAGCGCAGACGGGACCTGGAAAGGCAGGCACTGAAGGTAGTTAGCCGAGAAAGTGGAGCTTCACGAGGCTGAGGGTTGTTACAGTTCAACCGATTCCTGTGGCGCGGTCACGCTTATCAGTCTAAGCACTAACTTTCAAGCTTGCGGGAGCGTGAACACGGCCGGAGTGCTGACATAGGCCCAATAATGGGCACGTAGGCATTGGCGGTGAGCTCGACCACGGGCGGCGCTGCGAAGCGCGCCTCCGTGACGTCAGCTTAGGGATTCTCGCATATGTCGTCTGCTTCACTCAGGCTCGCTCTCCCCGCTATTTCTTTGCGCTCAGTCGACGTCTCATGCTTGTGCGCACCAGATTTTGCGAGTGCGTAACTTTTAAATGCAGAGCATTTCTTTAACTCATATGTAGCGTCCGCCGTGCGTCCGCAACAGCTCAGCGCGCAGGTGCGCCCTCTCCCCCACTCCTCCTCTCCCGCATCACGCTACCCTCCTCGCTCTCAACAACAGGTCCGCACCCCTCCCCCTACACTATATAAAAAAATAATACTTACCGGCGCCTGGTTTCGATCCCACGACCCTGCGGGCGGAACGCAAGGTACATGGTGCTCTTCCCACTGCGCCACAAAGCCGACACGGAATCTAAGGCTACGAACGCGCCTTATATCCTTGACTCATTCAAACTACGTCAAGAAGCTGCTGATACAACGCATTCACTACCACCAACTCCCCAAACACTAAACGTTAACGCAATACACCCACCCCCTATGCGACGCATTTACTCGAGTCCCCCTCGCGGGGAGATGGGCCCTTTTTATCATAACAATAGACTTAAAATCACATAAACTAGCCCAGGGCGTGAGTTTAAGTATACTTTTGGATACCGCTACGGAAGAAACATTGCCGGCGTCACCCCATTCCTTGCGATGTTCTGTGCGGAGCGCGAAGAGTTGGAGCTAGGCGTAAGCTTCTGTATTGAGCAATCTTTCTAACAAAGAAAGCAGCCAGGTGCTAGTAACCGACAACAACGAAAATACAAGACCAAAACAAATTCCAGGCCTTTGGGCTGTCGGCTTTGGCAGAAGGCATTGCGATTCCCGGTAATCATATGTAAAGTAGAACAGTTTTTGCGACCTTGCCGAACGCTCGAAAGTGTTGCATCACATCACTTTACGTTGTGATGGCATGAAAGTATGCCGACATGCGCTATGGCACGCAAAAAATGTAAATTTAGTTCCAAATAACCTTCTGTAAGTACAGGCGCGTGCTGGCTTTATACCAGGTTTTTTTTACTTTTTTGTTTATCTTGCAGATCTGCAAATTTACGGAGCGGGTTAACTTTAGATCCACTTTGTGTGCCCTGTGTTAGATCGTTCAAAAACACTTCGATATGGACATAGCAATCACTCAGCTTCATTTGTTCCGCTTCAAAAAGGTTGTTTTAATTATGTGAGTTCGTCAGTTCGTTCCATAGCCTTATTACTGTGGGCTGCAAAGTACGTCTCCGCCTAATAAACTTTGAGAACCATGGTCGTTGATGTTTCGTTCGTGTCTGGCGATTTGCAAGATGGCCTATATGCGTTTAATCCAATAGTCCGTTTTATGACATGAGGACACATTTTTCACGCAGACACTACATTAGAGTTCCAAAGTATTCACTTACATTTACTATCAATGCATAACTTCGAATGGAATTCGTCAACTACTTAATTTAGGACATTATGAAATTAGGCGAATGATTGTGGTAAAAACAAAGCACTAGTGGATGGTCTCCTACCTCCGGCGTATATTACGTTAAATAAACAAAGAAAAACTAGTTCAGCAGCTTCCTACACTAAAAGACTGCCGTTTACGTAACAGTTCGGAAACAGTGGTGAACTTGCAAGATATACCATGACTTTGTGTAGCGCGAAAAAAAAAAAAAAAACGACAGAGGACACAGGGAGGCGACGGGCACAAGCGCTAACTTCCAACTGAGTTTATTGAAAAAATGCATGAATTTAAAACACCGTGGCAGAACATTATCAAAGAAACAAAGACAAGAAAGAACAGAAAAAAAACGCAGGTTATGACAAAATTTGCACGACCTATCACATAGGCTGAAGAAGATTGGTGCGAAGGCCGACGTGGTTGTTGGCTTCTCCTCCCCAAAGAAATAGTTAAGCCTTTGCCGCATAAATCACGGCGCAGCTACCCGGCAGCCAATGTGTGACAAGAATCACAAAAGGCCGTTCGTTCCATGCATGCGAAACGTTGTGTACGCCATTCCCCTGAAGTGCCGTAAAGTATATGTCGGCCAAAGAGGTCGGTGCCTGAACGGCTGCGTGAACATGACAACAGTGTTCATAAAGGTTGTCAAGGTCCACTTGGGCATTCATTGCCGCGATTGCGGTTGTAAGCCCCTCTTTGACAGTTGTGCCTTCATCACTCGTCACGCCAACCAGAAGAGAAGAGAAATAATCGAGGCGGCCGAAATAGCACGCCTGGGGATCGTTGTGTGTCCGCGCCATCCGTGGCCTTGTCCGATAAGGAGATGGGCTATTTGAGTGGGGGTGGGTGCCACCTTAGTTAATGCCTCGTGCTGCCTTTGGTTCGTCGTCACAGCGTTGCGCGAATTATTTTGTGTGCAAACTTTGTCATAACCCGTGTTTGTTTTTGTTCTTTCTTATCTTTGTCTTTTTTTATAATGTTCCGCCACAGTGTTTTAAATTCATGCATTTTTTCCATAAACTCAGTTGGAAGTTAGCGCTTGTGCCCGTCGCCTCCCTGTGTCCTATGTAGTTTTTTTGGCGCTACACAAAGTCATAGATTACCGCTACCAACTAGCCCAAACCCGCACTCTAATTGCAACATGTAGTCTAGGCTTGCCCCAACAAAGAAAACAGAAACCGCAGGAAGAAAGGTCGAACTTTTGAGATAAACATTAGCAGCCCCGAGCAGTGGGAAACCGTGCTGCGAAGCTCGGGCCCGGGGGAGCAGGCACGTCTGGCGTAGATGGTCGAGGCCGCCGCCAGGGAAGAATGACTCCTGGCTGCCGGCTAAGGGGGGAGGGGGCTCTCTTGAAGATTTCTCTTCCCTAGCTAACTCCCATCTTTGGGGAAATGAATGTTGTCCCTCAATCCCTCATTCTGACGGGCTGAATACAGCATCTCAAATGTCAGTTTCATCTCGACTAAACATGGACTCCCGTGCTGCTGCACTTTAGGCAAACGCCCTGATCATAACGCTGCCGGAAGAAATCTCGCCATTCGACACCTGTGTGAAGTGCTTGCAAAAAAATACGGCGGCTAATGTTCGAAATTAAATAAGCAAATAAGAAAATAAGCACAGAAGATTCGCAACAACACCGGTGCAGTTACGAGTGAAGTGCGCTCAACGAATCGCTAAGGGCCATGATACTTAGCTGTACCTTTCGTAGTAAGACCAGGATTTGAGCATGGCATACGAAGTACGAAGCCAAGCAAGTGAAACAGTACCCAAGTGAGCTCCGCGCGGAAATTATTCCGTCGAGACTTTATAAGGACCGGATCTTCAGACGTGCGGATAAGTGGACGGCACTCTCCAGTATACTCAGTAATTTACATAACACGCAGGCATTTTGAGGCGTTTGAATACATGCACACCACATACAATGTGCCCCAGTAGGCTGGCGCATACCCCTCCGTCTTTTGCAGCGATTCTCTCAAAAAGAGCCATGCAGTATTTCTTAGGCAATCGTGAAACCAGCGGTATTTTTTTTTTGCCGTTTATCCGTAAAAAAAAATCCCGCTTTATTCTTTTTTTATGAAAGCACGTGCTTCTAAAGCTTACCATCATTCTTTTATTTTTATTGAACGGTGAGGGCAAATGTCCCGCACGTGTAAGACGAAATTCATTATATTGATGGCATTTTTATTCTTAAGGCTCGAGTAGGCCGAATGCCCGAACAGTTCATTTTAACGGTCCTTTAAGACGGCCTCGCTAAGAGGATTTTGGATGCATCTGAGGCAAGAACCAAGAGGCACGTGTCCTAACGCAACACGCGCATACGTGCGTGCTTCAGACACCTGGGCGATTTCCCGCCGGATTCCCATCGAATTGCGAAAGTGTAATCCATCAGTGAGCCAGCATTGATTCTTTCAGGGTATGTTTTGTGCGTTTTCCATTCCGATGTGGTGGAGAGGCGAGAATGGAAGGGGCAGATACGAAAAAAAAAGTCGTTCCGAGTGCGTTCGTGTGCAAGGTAAAGAGCATCGGTTGTTCAAGGTTGTTAAAAAAAAACCCACTGAAGTCGTACATAAAAAAGAGCGTACCCACTGCGGATATTGCCACGTAACTCTCTCTTTTTTTAGGGTATTCTCGATTGCGATTTGAAAAACTCGAAATGTTTTTTATAAGAGGAGGGGATATGAAGTTAGTCTATACTTGAATGTTAGACCGGAAACAAGGGACAGAGTTTGAGCCCGTGCGGCGAGTCCTTGTCCCGTGAGATCCATCTTTGCAGCGCTTTCCATGAGTTCTCCGCCTTTGTGTAGTTTTTTCAGACGATACTAGTCCTAAATATCGTCATGAACTTACCCAACCTTCCACGCTTCTTCCCCTTCAATAATTAAGCTTGAAATTTTTGTGTGCTTTTTAAAAGAAACGAGCTTCAATAATTATTCAAAACCACTCCTCATGTGAGGAACGGCTCCTGCCGGGGATAAGGATGAAAATACTACCCGCCGCGGTGGCTCAGTGGCCGAGGTGTTGTGCTGCTGACCCCAACGACGCGGGTTCGACCACAGTCGTGCTGGCTGCTTTTCTGGTGAAGAGAAAAGCGAAAGCACCCGTGTGTCGAGGTTTCGGCGCTCGCTGAAAATCTGCCTGTGGTCATTATTAATCCGGAGCCATATACTAGGGCGGGCCTCATACCCCATGAGTAGTTTCGGTGCGTTAAAACCCACAATTACAATAATAAATTAGTGATTTATTTATTTAATAATCCCAATCAACCAATCAATCAATGAATGAATATATTGGTCTACCAGAAACAAGAAAGGCAGATAGTATAGTCCCCCTCTGTTCAGCGAACAGGACATATGCAATATGCTGTACCTGCACGGCTTCAGGTGTGCACGTGTCATGTGATTTTGTGTTATCTCAGCGGTATGGCCCCACTCGCCGATAGTGAAAATTCCTAGTGAAAATCCCCTGTTGCAACATGACCGAGAACATAAAAGTCCTACTACTGCCACAGGTATAAAATACTTTTAAGGGCCTAATAAGCGGTGGTTGCCTATCTAATGCTTCACACTAAGGGATTGCACAGGAAAATTCAGAAGACAACTGAACGTATAGGCATGCATATTGTTTGACAGAAGTTGCTATGTGGTAGATCGCTGCTTGCTACGTCCCTCAATTTAAGAGGCTTAGAATACAACCTCCCGAGCCAATATTCCACGACGCTACTATTAGTTGTCTAATTACGTCGGATAAGCGCGCACGAGTGCCTACTCCCGCGTACATAAACTGTAATAGTGGGCGTCTGATTCACGAAAGCCTACCCCAACTAAGCCTCTGCGCCTATGCACTGCAGTGAGGCCGCACTTGTTGGAGCGCAGGCGCCGCAGCCGGTTACGCCAGATGCGATAGCGGAAATGCTGCAGGTGTCAATTCCCTACACATTCTCTGTCCGTTGTTAAGTAAAACCATTAAGTCACAAACGCAGTTATATCGTTTTTTTTGTCTTGAGACAAGCGACAAGAAAAACTGGCTTACTGCGTTCGACGGCTGTGGAGGTCCACTGCAATTAAATTTGAAATTCACGGTGATTTTGTGCAAGTATATTGACGTAAACAATCAATTTACATAGTAATTTATTTCGGCGCACATTAAAGATCCCCAGGGGGTCAAAATTTATCGGGAGCCCTCCGCTATGGCGCGCCTCATCGCCTCCGTTGCGTCGGCGCGTTGAACCCTACAATGAAATCAATACATAGTAATTTATCAAAGTTTCCAGTTGAGACTAATGACGCGGTTCAGAAAATATTTTTTTCGTGACACACCTAATATTGTCAGCATCTGTTTTCAGCAGAGAGGTTACAAACGGACAAATTGGCAGAATGATCCGAAGTGTCTTTTATACAAGCTGTTTTCTTAATTATCTGGTCATGGGATGTTTTATTATTTTTATCGAAATGTAACTTCCAGTCACTGTACACACTACTCATAATTTCATGTAAAAATATTAGCGGTTTTTCTTTCTATACAAAGGGGCCTAGACGGTTAACCTTAAAACTTTGTTGACGTAGCGGGGGGAGGTTACACTACCTCGAACGCCCCGTGGACATAACTACCCGGCGGGGAAGATCAGTAATGTTATCGCAGTAAAGCAAAATCGTCTCTGTTATTAGCAGGCCTGCGCACGTAATGTTTTCACGCCGGTAGGCAGACTGCTGCTTCCGTTGTTCGCTGTCTATTATTACAGGCGCTATCAGAAACACCCTGTGTGAAGAGCTGAATGTGCCTCCTGCCAGACGTTTATCGTTGTTTGTCCAAGCCTCTTAGTGGGATCGGTGTCGAGTAAACGCTGTGCACTCAGAAACACCCCGATAATAGCAGCAATATCTGCAGCCATCACTGGACCATTCATTTCCTGCGTTCCTGATAAGCATCCAAACGTTCCCCTGCGTTCACAGTTTATACCCTCGCAATTGAAATCCAACCGATTGCGAATTTACCCGTGGGCACTTAACTACGTTAGACTGGTCCAAACGAGAGCGCTTTTAGCACATCGAGCCTGCATTTTTAGTTTAGTGCCAGAAAGAACAAAATCTTCTCCATGGTTTGAGAAAACCTTAATGTTGAAATTTGCAGCAAATATAGAGGGAAAACGGGGGGAAGCGGGGAGGGGGAGGTTCTGCGGACTTTTTTCACGGTGAGAGTAGAAAATTTCGTATTTACTATCCGCAAAGGTGGCCTAGGACTTTGTGTTGTTTTCGCCACGCCTTTTTCTTGTTATCTATTAACGTTCCCGGCTGCTACAGCAAGAGTAATGCCGCTGGCCATTTATGACCCCGCGCCACTTAGTCAACAGGGGGGGCAGCAACGGGGACCTTTGAACCATCCTTCCTTTACAAGCCGCCATTCTTATCTTTAGGCAAGCAACGTGCCAACGAGGGTGCGTGAAAAATGTTTTCCTCTTTTGGCTCCCTGAAGGAACCACATGTACGACTTTTGTCTTTGCCGTTGCCAGCCAGTAATGCCACCTCTTTCTGAGCTGTTTTGTAGCAGTACACTTTGGCGTGCAATGTAGCTTTTCCACAGTTACTATTGTAACTATTCTAATGTAACTACCATAATGTAACTATTTCTACCGGAAATATTTCTGCCATTATTTAATGTAGTAGTCTCTCCAAGTGCAAAGGAGCGCGAAAAGTTTTATTCAAACGCATTCATTCCTTCGCTTGCTAAACGTGAGTAGCAAACAATATGATACTTCCTTACCTCTTATATAGTATGGTTGAAGTATTCACTATTATGGGGTACAGACTATGCTAAGAAAGTGTTCAAGACTTCATTTTAAACTCGTTATACGACAGAAGTGGTTGGAATTTCGTCTGTGACTTCATTCGCAGTAGATTACTGATACCCTTTTACAAAAGTTCAACTAAGAGCCTTAAACTGAACTAAGTCCCTTAACCATCTTAACAGGCCTGAACAACCAACGTTACGTATTTATTGTACTAGCAAGGTGCAGAAAGGAAACTTAACTCCTCCATAAACGTCGAAGACTACTGGCAGCTTTTGCTAGGGCTGGCACTCAAATTACACTCACGTCTGAACTAAAGTTCCTTGAATATAGAATAAAACATTTCTTATTTGAGAGCGTCTTTATCATCCTTGTGAAGCTTCCGGAGATCTTTCTTTTTTTCTGTTTCTAACTGTGCCTGTCGATCACGTGGTTTTTCTTTTCAGCTGCTGTGTGGGGCAATTAGGTTTCACATTCGCAGCGTTTCCACTTTCACAGCATCGCGCGGTATTCAAAATTTTAAGGTTCTCTTATGTCGACAGTTTTATTATTAGTTTTCGTCGGAAGGGATCAAGATACCTATAAGCGGAGTTCTTTGGTTTGCGTGCATAAGGGTATAGCTATGAAATAGGAACAAAAATAAATTTCTCTTCCATGATAAATAGAAAGCCCTCGAGATTGGTTCGGGGCAGATTGATTTTCTTTTCTTTTTGTGTATCTGCTTTGCAACCTTCTACAGCATTTTTTTTAATTGTCAGAAGTGAAGCAATCTTTCGTTACACTTCGCCTACGCTCTTTCTAGTTTCCGGCTTCGTATAACCGAGATTTACCGAACTATACGCGTAGATGAATTACCTCCGGCTCTCCTTGGCGCGCGGGCTATCTTCATTAAAATTCGAGAAGTTCAAACACAGCCTTCTCTTCAGTTGGTGGTGGCAAAAAAAAAAACAAGAAATCAGAACATAATAGTTTGAATTAAACCGTTTCAAGAATTGCCCTGGGAGATGAGATGTAACAAGTGTAATGAACAATTGGAGCAGGGAACGGTATGTGCGGAACCATGGCCAATCTACGCGCGGGTATGTGCTGCGGACCTGCAACGGTCATCATCAGTGCCTGTCTGTGCGTCTTGCAAGGTTATCTCAGGCTTCGCCGTTTTTGAAGAGACTGCTCTTCCTCGCCTCTCGCTTGGACAACTGATCGAATTAAACACCATTGGAAGTGGTGGAGGTGCGGTTTCAACGTCAACCAGCACGAATCCTGGAGCTTCGAAGCCGCAGGCTCCCAATGCCCACTACCCCCGTTGACGCTGTTGATCAACAAGCACCAGCGATGCCACAGATCGTCTGCGCTGGTTCCATCCGTCAGCGCGATCCCCCATTCTTCAATGGCGAGGGCGATCATGATGCTGAGGATTGGCTGTCGACATACGAGCGGGTGAGTGCTCACAACAAGTGGGATGATCCCGCCAAGTTAAGCAACGTCGAGTTCTATCTCACGCAATTGGCTCAGACGTGGTTTTTGAACAACGCACGTGACTTCAAAATATGGGGCGATTTTAAGACCCGCTTCCTTCAAGCATTTGGCAGCCCGGCCGTACGCAGACTACAAGCAGAACAACGCCTACGCGGAAGAGCGCAGACGCAGGGGGAGAATTTCATCAGCTACATCGAAGACGTTGTAGATCTGTGCAGGCGCGTCGACGTGACCATGTCTGAAGCAGATAGGGTGAAGCATATTTTAAAAGGCATCGATGATGATGCGTTCACTATGTTGCTTGCCAAGGACCCGAAGACCGTGACGGAGGTCGTGAGCCTCTGCCAAAGCTTTGATGAGCTGCGCAGGCAACGAGTGCTGGTCCGGCGATCTCTGGGGACAAATGCAGAACTCTCCGCTTTGACTTTCAATTCCGAGTACTCTTCACTTGAGACGAAGATAAAGGACTTCGTCCGCGAGGAAGTAGCACGCCAACTATCGATTGTGCCGTTCGTTCAAGAGCCACGCCAGCGGACGGAGGCACCGCCTTCATGCCTTCCTTCGTCTCTTCAGCGCACCATCCGGGAACAGGTCACCGAGGCCCTGCCAACTAATCGCCAAGTGGTAGCAGCTCCTGCTCCCCTTACTGTTCCCCAGGTAGCTACTGTTGCTCTTCCCCTGGCTTCACCGGCTGCATTAACCGGTCCCCTGACGTATGCTGAATGTGTCACACAGCCACCCCGACCGTTTACCCATTCGTTCGAACCAACCATCCCAGTGACTGTGCCGTCCAGCTATCAGCAAGTCTCCCAATTTCGACGTCCAGTGCAAGTGGTCGCGCAGCAATCCAATCCGTGGCGCACGCCGGACAATCGCCCTATATGCTACTCTTGTGGATACGCCGGACATGTCGCCCGTTACTGCCGCCGTGTGGTGCCGCATCCTGAGGTTTTCAACACTCCAGGATACACGCCTAGGCACGTTCAGCATCGCGTATCCTCGAGGCCTTCCCCAACATCATTTGAGCCCGACCAGCCGACGTTCACCAGTCGCCGATCGCCTTCTCCCCGCCGCCGCTCCCTGTCGCCTATGCGCCGTCAGCCTGCTCCTCCGGAAGTGGGAAACTAATACCCGCAGTTCCAGAGGCACGAACTGCGTACTCAGCGAAAATTCAAAGTCCTCGTGCCTATCCACCGAACGTTATAGATGTAGTTGTTGAAGGAGTCCCTGCTCTCGCTCTAGTCGACACCGGTGCCGCCATATCTGTTATAAGTGCTACACTCTGCCGCTCGCTGAAAAAAGTAATGACGCCGCTTTCTGGACTTTCGCTTCGGACTGCGAGTGCAGCACACGTGTCCCCGATAGCAGCCTGTACTGCTCGAGTGAGTATTCAAGACACCTGCTATCCCATTGAATTTGTTGTCTTATCTTCGTGCTCCCATGATGTCATCCTTGGCTGGGATTTCCTCTCATGTCATCACGCTGTTATCGACTGTGCCCGAGCTGAACTGGAACTTTTTCCACAGTGTGACGTCTCTGGTGACACAAAACTCGTACTTTCCGAAGACGTCGATATTCCGCCGCGAAGTTCAGTGTTAGTGGCTCTTTCTTGTGGTACCCTGCCGGATGGCCCTGTTCTATTTACGCCATCCGACCTTTTTGTTCGCCCAAAGCATTTATTTCTTCCGTTCGCCGTCCTTACGCTGCGTGCTGAACACACCACGATGTTTATTACCAACCTCACAGACAACCCTGTCAGTCTGCTTCGCAGCGAGTCGATTGGCCAAATTGAACCTACTTCCTCCATTCTCAGCTTCGACATTTGCAATGACGCGCCTACCCTGCCGCTAACCGCTCTGACGTCATCCCGTCTCACCGACCAGCTTCTATCCGACGACGTGTTCACGAAGTCTCTCGACACCGCTTTGGATTCTACCCAGCGCAAGCAGCTACTGAACCTTTTGCACGCGTTCCGTTCTTCATTTGACTGTCAACAAGCTCCCCTGGGTAGAACGTCAACGGTAGTCCACCATATCGACACTGGGACGCACGCACCTTTGAGGCAGCGACCTTACAGAGTGTCGGCGTCAGAACGCGGGATTATTAATGAACACGTCGAAGACATGCTGCAACGCGACGTCATTCGTCCGTCACAAAGCCCCTGGTCATCGCCAGTAGTTTTGGTTACAAAAAAAGATGGGTCCCTAAGGTTCTGTGTCGACTATCGACGCCTTAACAAGATTACCCGTAAAGACATTTATCCCTTACCTCGGATCGATGACGCTCTCGATTGTCTTCACGGTGCCGAATTCTTTTCCTCCCTAGACTTGCGCTCCGGCTACTGGCAGGTGCCGGTGGCTGAGTGTGACCGGCGCAAAACGGCGTTTGTGACCCCCGATGGGCTTTTTGAATTCAACGTCATGCCCTTTGGGCTATGCAACGCGCCAGCCACCTTTGAGAGAATGATGGACAACATCTTGCGCGGCCTCAAATGGCATATTTGCCTCTGCTACTTAGATGATGTCGTTGTGTTCTCTCCTGACTTCGAAACACATCTTGCTCGTTTGCACCAAGTACTGAGCTGTCTCACTGCAGCTGGACTACAGCTCAATCTCAAGAAGTGTCGTTTTGGTGCACGTAAACTAACCATCCTGGGCCACGTTGTTTCGAAAGACGGCGTGTCACCCGATCCCGAAAAACTGCGTGCCGTTGCCAACTTTCCCAAGCCTAATTCAATGAAGACCCTCCGCAGCTTCATAGGGCTATGCTCTTATTTCCGGCGCTTCGTTCGCAATTTTGCTTCCATCGTCGCCCCACTCACGCGGCTGCTCAACGGCGACAACAGTCTATCCGCGTGGTCTTCTGAGTGTGACGACGCCTTCACATCCCTGCGACGTCTACTAACCTCACCACCTATTCTCCGCCACTACGATCCCAGCGCTCCTACTGCAGTGCACACGGACGCCAGTGGTGTTGGTATCGGTGCCGTGCTGGTTCAGCGCAAGCCCGACTGCGACGAAAATGCCGTTGCGTATGCGAGCAGAACTCTCACCAAGGCTGAGCGCAACTATAGCGTTACTGAAAAAGAATGCCTGGCGATAATTTGGGCCCTTACAAAGTTTCGCCCCTACCTTTACGGCCGGCCCTTCGACGTTGTCACCGACCATCACGCCCTGTGTTGGTTGTCGTCCCTAAAGGATCCCACGGGACGACTGGCCCGTTGGGCCCTCCGCTTACAAGAATATGACATTCGTGTTATCTGTCGGTCTGGACGCAAGCATTCTGATGCCGACGCACTCTCGCGCTCCCCTGTGCCTGTTGGTGCTACATGCATCGACGCCACGGATCCCTTATTGTCATCGCTGACCCTCACAGACATGGCCTCCCAACAAAGGAAGGATCCATGGATTGCTGCAATCGTTGACTTCTTGTCGCCAGCTTCAAAACGAATTCCGTCTAGGTCCATCCGTCGCCAAGCTGCCCACTTCTCTATTCGAGACAACCTCCTCTACCGCCGGAACTACATGTCAGACGGTCGGAAGTGGTTGCTAGTGGTGCCACGTAGCTTACGAAAAGAGGTGTGTTTCGCCCACCATGCGGATCCGCAGAGCGCCCATGCAGGAGTCCTGAAGACTTATACTAGGCTGCGCCACAGGTATTACTGGAGGGGAATGTACGCCTTCGTGCGCAAGTACGTTCGCGCATGCCCCGAGTGTCAACAACGCAAGACACCTGCTCCGAAGCCAGCTGGCACGCTGCAGCCCTTGCCGTGCCCCGTTCGTCCATTCGAGCGAGTCGGTATCGACCTCTACGGCCCTTTACCACACACCCCTTCTGGCAATCGCTGGATCATCGTGGCTGTAGATCACCTCACGCGCTAAGCTGAAACAGCCGCGTTGCCCGCTGCCGCTGCGCGCGACGTCGGGGGATTTATCCTCCGTTCCCTTGTTCTGCGCCACGGTGCACCCCGGGAACTGCTCAGTGACCGGGGGCGGGTATTCCTCTCTGAGGCTGTTAAAGCGCTTCTGACCGAATGCAACATTGTGCATCGCACCACGACCGCATATCATCCGCAAACGAACGGGCTCGCCGAAAGGTTCAACCGTACGTTGGGGGACATGCTTGCGATGTACATCGCTTCGGACCATTCGAACTGGGACGTGGTACTCCCCTTTGTGACGTACGCATACAACACGGCGGTACAGAGCACAACGCGTTTTTCACCTTTCTTTTTACTTTACGGCCGCGAACCTTCTTGTACCATGGACACTATCCTACCATACAGCCCTGACGCTTCCGAACGCCGCCATCTTTCCGAAGTGAGGCATCATGCCGAGGAATGCCGACAGCTTGCCCGTTCGTTCACGGCAAATGACCAGGGTCGTCAGAAGCAGCATCATGACCAGAGCCACTCCTCGCCCACTTTTCATGCTGGTGATCTAGTTTGGCTGTGGATACCTTCTACAACGCCAGGTCTTTCTACGAAGCTGCTTTGCAAATACCACGGCCCTTACCGTGTCATCAGTTCTCCATCACCTGTAAACTACGTGGTTGAACCGTTAACTCCGTCAGCCGATCTCCGCCGTCGTGGTCGTGGTCGCGAAACTGTTCATGTCAGCCGCTTAAAGCGATACTACGACCCTCTCGTCCTGGAGTCGCCGTAAGTCACCAGGATGGCTCCTTCTTCGGTGGGGGGTGATTGTAATGAACAATTGGAGCAAGGAACGGTATGTGCGGAACCATGGCCAATCTACGCGCGGGTATGTGCTGCGGACCTGCAACGGTCATCATCAGTGCCTGTCTGTGCGTCTTGCAAGGTTATCTCAGGCTTCGCCGTTTTTGAAGAGACTGCTCTTCCTCGCCTCTCGCTTGGACAACTGATCGAATTAAACACCATTGGACAAGATATTTTTCCAAGGTGGAGGCGTTTTGTTGTTAATATTCTGTGAGAATAATGAAAGGGAATACCACATTTATAATTTCCTGGAAAATTTAAAGCGTAACGATTTTTGTGTTGTTTTGCGGATTAAGGTTCACTCAACAGGTGCATTTGTCAACACCTACAACGAAAACATGCGTTTCGCATTATTTCTTCACTGTCGAGGCGGAAATTAAAATAAGCACTGCTAATAACAAGAAACACAACAAACAAACTGGCCGACGAGTGTCAAGGTATCCGCCGCCACGAATATTTTGAGTATTCTGATAACGATCAGTGAAACATGCATTAATGCAAAGGAAAGACGCGAGCTTCTATTTGTTTCAAGCAAAATAAACTGGCTGTGCAATTATAATTACGCAAGCCTTGTTCAGGCCTGTGATGCCTAAATTGATAAATGTACTATGAAAATCGGTTATAACGAACAACGTGATTCAGCGCGATTTGTTCGCTAAACGAAGTAGTTCGATATAATCGAACCCGTTTTTCCGAACTTCAGTATAGAATTCGTTATAAACAATGTGAACAGCTGGTTGAAAACTCGAATACGAAAGAAAGGCCACGGACCATGAAAAGTAATCTACTCCAAAAGAAATTTATTGCAGAGAAATGTTTTCAGGAAGCAGTGATTTTCGCATAAACACTGCATTTTGCACGAACACTGAAAATATCATTCTCGACCTGCGATATCATTTCGACGAACTCCAGTCAACTTCCCAGTATTTTGGCGCAGTATCGCCGCAGCTCATCGGTAACAGAAAGGGTTTCTTGTAGCGTCTGGCGAGTCGTGAAAGCAGCGCAGCAGCTCTGGCCACTTTTTTTTTTTTTTTTTTGCTCTTCCCGATAGGGTCATGGCTTTCCGTTTTCTGGAATCACGGTTTTCTGGACTAGGAGAGCCACCCAATTTTATTCGCAATAAATGGACGGGCGGGAGCTGCTGGCACATGCTTGTTCACGCGCAGGAAGCTTCCAAATAGGAGGGCTGCAAGGCGAGGCTGGCAAAATGCGCGGATTGCATCCGCTGCTGCGTTTCACGGAAGCGCGGGAGGGCAGCGCGGCAGCCCGGTTGGCGGGCGTTTTGTGGCCGATCACTCGAGCTCAGTGTTCGATATATCCGGTGCTTAGTTCGTTATCGAAAATACTTTTTACGTGCATAATGACAGAAGAACTTTGAGCATGTGCTATAAAGCACAGTTTGCTCTTTTAGTTCGCTCTATTAGGGTTTGACTGTATCTCCATTCTGTTGTTTTAAAGTAAGTATAGAACCGATCCACAGGTTGGGTGACTGCATAATTATTTTCATCATTATTATTATCATCTCCATCAGCGCAGTCATCGTCATCATCCTTATATCAGCAGCAACAGCTGGTTTGTGTCCATCGCAGAACGAAGTCCTTTCCCAAAGAGCTCCAGTCACGCCTATCGAGGGCTATGTCAGTCCACCTTTCCCCACCAAATTTTTGTAGGTCATCATTCCATCGAGTCTTTGGCCAGCCGCTATTGCGTTTACGGCCTATTGTCCACCCGTTGTCCACCTGTTGTCCCTCATGCACATGACCTGGCCCGTCCATGTCCATTCTCTTCGCCTAATTTGAATTAGAATGTCTTCCAGGCCCGTTTCTTCCCTAATCCACGCAGCCGTATTCTTACCCTTTAACCTCTAACCTTCAACCTCCTTACCTTTAACATTTTTTGTTACATAGCTTGCTGGGCCTATCTAAGTTTTCGTTCAAGACTTCTAGAGCCAGACCCCAAGTTTATGGCCCATACGTCATTACTGGAAGAACGCATTGGTTATACAGCAGCTTTTTGAGTGACAAAGCCAAGCTTACTATTCAGGATATCAGAATTCCTTTCGAAAGCAGCCCACCTCGTGCTTATCCTGCCGGTAATTTCCTTTTCATGATTGGCATCAGCCCTTATGAGTTTCCGAAGGCAGACGTAATCGCTTGCTGTTTCCAATATTTCTTTACCTACCTTGAAAGGACGTTCCGTGGCAAGCTTATTGAATATAATTTTTTATTTTTTCCGCGTTTGTTTTTAATCCTGCAACCAAACTTTCGAAGCACAATTGGCAAAGCATGCTCTGCCATTTCCGACTGCTTTGACTGAATAAGACAATGTCGTCTGCAAGCAGTAGGTGGCTCGTATACTTACCATTCATTCGCTCCCCAGTTTTCCTCCACTAAAGCCTCCAACACACCCTCCAGACAGACCGTAAATATTGCCGAGATATTGCGTCTCCTTGCTTGACACACTATTGTATAGGAAACATACCAGTTCTTTAATAGAGCCTCATAGTCCCCGTGCATCCGTCGTATATATCTTTGAGAAGCGCCATTCATGGCTTGTCGACGCCGCAATCACGTAAAGTCTTAATTATTGCTTAACTGGGCACCGAATAGAATGCCTTCCTAGGGGATCGCATATAGAGCGGAAAATTCGGGGCCTGCAAAGCCTCTCAAGTGGACACTGACATGTGTTGCAAACATTGTTTAATTAAATTGTCAGATTTAGCCAATGAAATGTTCTGACCATGCTCTGAGCTTCTCTGGCCTATTTGCGCTCATTTGTTGTGAGAAAATGGCGACGTACGAGCGTTTTCTTTTCTTCCCACCGTCCTCCTTGCTCATTTGTGACGTTGGTTCTAATTCGCAATTTCATTCATTTTCACGAGTCTTTGCACTCACGAGTTGGTGGCACATAAAGCAATGAAATACGAGAGCAGACGACACCGCGGCAAACTGCCTTTCGTTTTATTCCCACTTTGGTGGTGCCACCATTTTTGGCGGTCGCTCGCGCCGGCGACGCCATGCCGAGAAAGAAAGTGAGGGGCGATACTGGGGTTATTACTAGACGTGCGTCATGTCGCTCAGAGGGGCTAATTGGGCGTTTCGTTGATCAGTGAACGTGAAGGGAGTGCTCGAAATGCACTAGACATGTGCGCTGACATATAGAATTGTCATGGTTTCCAACGCATACATCTCTAAGAAGTCAGGAGTTGGGTAGTCGTTTTTAAATACACAAGTGTCCTGAGAACAGTAACTTCGTACGTTAATTTTTATTCAATAGTACTGATTGCCTTAAACAACTTTGCGGTTATTTAAGTATATAAGAGGCGGCGAAGAAAAGCTGCGCAATTCAATCAATGCCTGTTAAGGTTTCCACATTTTTGATTCAAAAGGCAGTGGTCATAGAATAACGCTGGTGGCCTCCTCCGAACGCGCTCTAGGGGCTGGCAGAGGAAGCCACATGCGGGAGGGAAGAGGGGTGGGGGCGCCTGGGTTAGGCCACGATGTAAGAGGTCATGGTGGCCCCTTACACCGGTGAGATAGAAACGTCGAACGTTTCTCCTTAAGTCTAGCGTTTCTCAACGCTCTCGCCACGGCTTACCACTATGAATAATCAGCAACTAGGCCTGGCACAATAAGACAAAATAAAAATGCCCCACGTCTGTCCCTTTCAACCCAGGCACGCCACGACGAAAATGTCGCGTTACGTCGATTTCCAACTGTGCATCGGATCCGCCAATTCGCAATTTTGTTTGTTTTTGCCGCCACTGCCTTCACGGCCGCATTTCTCAACGGCCGCTCAAGATCCTCCGATCCCGCACAACTCGCACAGCTCTCCCTCCCGCCGCCCCCCTAGATTGTGTAGACAACGTGGGCACGTCTCTCACTCCAGGAAGGAGGTGGCACATGCCGCTGCTCGCGAACTTAACTCCCGGGCTCCCCGGCCAAGGACAGACGACTTGGCGTCCGCACCACCCCTCCACCATCTGCCGCTATACTGACGTCTTTTCTCCCCACCGTCACAGTCCCTCCCACTACCTCCCTAGTCCCTCCAGTCCATAGTCGTCACAGTCCCTCCTCCATCTCTCGCTCACAAATTGTGAGACCCGAACGTGGGGCAGTTTACAGACCGGCGCCTATTTCAATTCCACCGTGCTCTCGTGCATCTCCCCCACCACCTTTTCCTACCTCTGCTACTCCTCCAACCTCTCCGGTCTCGTATGGCTCTGCCCACTACAAGCCGATCCCTTCCCCTCCCCATTCACTGAGCGTTGGAAATGCGCACTGACCAGCTTGAAGTCGGAGGACCAGCGACACCTGATCAGCCGGGCTACCAGGGCTGAGGAAGCGCGCGGGTCCCTGAACTCAGGACTCCACCGATCATTGTTTTGTTTTGCTCAATAAAAATCGACTCCTCCATCTCCTCCTCCTTTGTACAGCAGCGACCATTTTTGGTACTGGGGAACCACTGGAATGGCGGGTTTTCGCCGATTAGGGCACTTAGGGTTTTCGACTGAAAAGCTGCGCGACTGAGACACAGCAGCGTGACGTACGCTGAAAGATACACGAGCAGTGCTCCGAACTTGTATCGCAACACTCCATCGGGTTGAATTGGCTCTCCTTTATCTAACAGTGCAGCTGCTGTAGAAGACCAAGTTAGGTGTTGCAGAAAAATATACCAAGAAAATGCGGAGCGCTCGTGAGCGCGTGTCTCAAGGCGACTGCCGAGTGTGCCCAGTACGCGCAGTGGCGTTAGAAAAAAAAAAAAAAACAGAAACTCCAGCGCTGTCGTCAAGCGCTACCTCGAATGAGAAACACAATGATACCGATGCACATGACGATGACTACCACTAGCACTGAGCAAAGCAATGGCGGAACATGTAAATAAACAATTTCAAACTTGTACATATGCATGCTGATGTCTCCGTCAGTGCTCACGTATAAAAAATCCTGCAGCTTCGGTTAATGCCTCCCCATTAGGTTGAATTCGGTTCAAGCATACGAATTTTATTGATAGCTCAAGCACATAATGCAGATATTAAGAACAGATGAAACAGAGCGACTCGCCATTTTCGGCGATGTCTTTGGACGTTAGAACTGGTAAATATTTTTTTAATGCTTGCATCTGTATCAGTCCTGCCCATATGCCGCAAGCGCTGCGCGACATTCAAATGCTATTTTTTAATATTTCCTTTGTTCTTTAGTTTAAAAGACGTCGTTCGGGGCTGGAATTTAACTGAGTGAGTTAAGAAAAGTGGGTTCTTCAAACTAAACACTTTTTTTTTTCTCTTCGTGACCCCTTCAAGAAACAGCCACAGCCATAATTCAATGCCGCTCTCCCCCTCTCCTCTCTGCTACACCGCTCGATTAACGCCTATTTAAATAACTTTGTTTTACGAGCAGACGTTCTAAACACAACTCTGTGAAGCAATGAAGCTTATAATCGTGAAAGCGCAGGATTTTGCATTTCCAATACCTCCCACTTCGTGCGCCACTAGGAGATACCTGTATAGAAACCCGCATGCTCGAGAATAAAATCAGATGAGCTAACCCTACCGCGTACTGATGCGATGATTGTTTAGCACCCTTCGGCCTCTTCCTCTCTTTGATTTTCTAAAGACGCCTTCACCAATGTCGGCTGTGCCCTGCAGCAGAGACCACACTTTACATTCGCTGATGATCCTCTCTGCATGCCACAAGCGCGATGTGCTGATTAGCAACGCATGAACGTAAAAAAATACTATGGTTGATTCCTCTGTCATAGGAATCAGTAAAGCACTAAAATGAAATGTGCAGCAAAATCTGCAGCTGAGCATGATTTGCGGGTCGGCCGCTGTCTTGTGGGTGTGCTTGGCCAGCAACGTCCTGCTGGCGGGTCGCTTCGACAAAGGTGTGCTGGCGTTATTTCCGTGACGGATATGACGTCAGCGACATCTTGATGTATACCGGCATAAAACACTCTCGTGTTAAAATATCAAACCCGAAAACGAACAACGCTAAGTATAACGTACTGATGATGATGATGATGATGATTTCTATTGGTTTCCCCTTTGAAGCGGGGTGATGACATGTCATTTTACCAAAAAGGACTAATATAACCATGTTTTACACTCTTGGTTTAATACTAGCCCTGCTTAGGGCAGGCACTAAAGCTTATTAGGCCCGAAATACTTTCTTTTCCCCGTTACAGGTGGTAACTGTCCTAGGCAATATTCCCCTCTCTGCTTTTCGTCCACCAGCATTCTAATCTTCTTTTCGTCCCCTCGACAGCCTGGAAGTTAACTTCCTCTGTGATACCCTTAAATCCTAGGGCTTCTGAAAGCCCAATATTCCCTTCATGTAGATTTGGATGGATACCCTCACATTCTAACACGATGTGCCGCATAGTTTCTGTTTCTTTTCCGCAGACCACGCATACCCCATCATTTTGTGAATACTTCCCCACAAAACTCTTAGTTCGCAGGCAACCTGCTCTAGCCTCAAAAAGCAAAGCACTGCCCTGGGAATTATCGTAGAAATTTTCCTTTCTGATGTTCATCTTCTCAGCCCTGTACATCTCTAACGACGTTTTAGCTTCCATTTTTTCCCTCCATTTATTCGTTTCAATCTGCCTTGCCTCTTTTTTGGTTACCTTGGCTGTTTTGGATTCCCCACTGTTCTTTCCGTATTTCATCGTTAGCCTTCTAGTCTTTCTTAACCACTGCGTGTCCACGCTTTTCAAGTATAGGTACCTAAATACCTTAGCTGCCCACCTTCGTTGATCCATTGCCCTCAACCTCATCTCAAAGCATATTTTACTCTGAGCTTCTCTAACTTCAAACAACGCCCAGCCCATATCTCCCTGAACTGCTTCGTTAGTTGTTTTTCCATGCGCGCCTAAGGCCAAACGTCCTACCGTTCTCTGGTTTACTTCATGGCCTGATAGAACGTCTGATTTTAAGCAGAGTACAGCATTCGCAAACGTGATACCCGGAACCATTACTCCTTTCCACATTCCTCTTACTACTTCATATTTGTTATACCCCCACAGAGCTCTATGCTTCATTATAGCTGCGTTTCGCTTTCCCTTAACCTTAAGTTGCTCCTCGTGAGTACTTATGTAGTTATCCCCTTCGTTTATCCACACTCCCAAATATTTATATTCCTTCCTTCTAGGTAATTCGCCTTGCTGGATAGACACTACGTTGGAGGTAGCGTCATTGAAAACCATTATTCCTGATTTTTCTGCACTGAAATTTAATCCGAGGTCAGGGGCTTCCTGGCCGCATTTTAGTACTATTTAGTACTAAAGGTTGCTTCCCCGCAAGATGCCCTTTTATGCAGGGGTGCACCCTTTACAAACCGCTTGCTTCGTTGTACTGGAGTTAATTCCTTGACGGATATGACGTCAGCGAAATCTTCGTGTATCGGGTAATAAAACAATTCCGTGTTAAAAAAACAGCAGGCAATTCTGTAAAGATGCCTCGGGTTTCATTCCGTCGTATGCTGGCTCTCCTGTAATGCCCCTCACAGCGAAGGTGTGGATGTGTTGTGGCAGGGGCAGAAATTAAACTACTTGCCGGAGACATCGCTCAAATAAACGTTACAGTGCAGAGACGTTTCAAGAACTATATGGCTGTATAGGTAAAGCAAAGCACATACAATCATAACGAAGTGCACCAAACTGCTTACTCAAGTGAAAACAAGAGAAGCAAACCACTACAGGAGGAAAGGGGGCGTTGTGGGAAGGGCTCCGAAAAGTAACAGCTATGCACTACACGAATTACCACAGTGACAAACTTTCCAAAAAAAGTAATAGGAGGAAAAACAAGGTGTTCACATAGATGTAAAGAGATCAGAAATTGGTACAGCTGAGCCACTTTAGGAACTCAAATAAAAACATTCATCATCGGGAGTGCTTACACCATTCACACAAAGATCATTTTACATGGCTGTTTTTCAGGATGCTGCCTAGATAAGTAGTTCTTCGTGGTTACATTACATTGATTAAGCAGACGGGAAAAGCGATGTTATAAAGATCCATTACAACCCCTGTTTTGAAATGTGGTCCGGCATTTGCTGTCAAGTAACACGCAATGGTTTCCATACCCGTTAAAATGTGCGCAATTGTATAAGTATAAAAACGCATAACCAAATTAAGCTTATCAGTAGGGTAACTGACGCAACAGCGGCTGCTGCAATTTCTGGCAAAGATAACGGCACAGATGGCGACTGCCAACTGCTAACATTCAAAAGTTGCGTAACTACCGTTGCCTTTGCAGACGCAGCAAATGAGCGTGTGCCCCACTTTCCGAACAAATGTAGCAACGTTCAGCTTATTGTTCCTAAAACTATAAGGCAAATGGTCGCCGCCTCTAAGCGGCAAAGTGCCGGCACAGTGTTCTGGCGCTATTTGTGTACACAGCCACCGCGTCGGGAGTTATTAGCGTCAGCGAGCGATACATCGGGCAGAGCACTCTCCAGGGCTGGCAGCTGGAACGCCACATTGTTTGCTTAAGGCCCGGGTAGGTACCGCATTTCTGCCCGCAATTGTTGAAGGTATCGTAGGCCAGAGAACTTCGTACGGATGCCAAAAATAGACCAGCTATGTTTATGTATGTGGGCATGTATGTATGTATGTATGTATGTATGTATGTATGTATGTATGTATGTATGTATGTATGTATGTATGCATGTATGCATGTATGCATGTATGCATGTATGCATGTATGTATGCATGTATGCATGTATGCATGCATGTATGTATGCATACATGCATGTATGCATGTATGTATGTATGTATGTATGAATGTATGAATGTATGAATGTATGTACGTATTCACGCACGTACGTATGTACGTATTCACGCACGTACAGGTCCGCGCAAAAGTAAACGGAGCACGGGAGCGGTGGCCGAACTACATCGCTGCGCCGCATATGGGCGCCGACGGGAACCGTGGAGCGCCGGTCAAAGAGTGTGTTCGCACTGCCCCTGCCGCCTTATCTGATATGTTTAATCGCCGCTCTGCTGGCGTGTCATGCTCAGCGAGACGGTCTTCAAAAGGCAGCGCTGGGCTATAGAGGGGCGCTGGTTGCATTGCCGCTCGCAGGCATCAGCGGCGACCGAATCCGCTGCTTATGAGCTGGACGAAGCTGCGCGCGCCCGGAAACGTGCCTTGTTGCGCGCTGTAAAGGGCGGCATAACATTGTAGGCCGCTGCGGTTTGACATAGCATGTCACTTCGATGTAATAATTGTAAGCCGGCAACGAAATTGCCATATACAGTATAGAAAGCACATTCACGGACATTTTCGTTTTTCGAAAAAAAAAATATCGCTTACGAGATTTCTTCTTTAATTTTGGGTTTGTCCCAAGTTATTGCTGATTGATTGATTGTAGGGTTTAACGTGCCGACGCAACGCAGGCGATGAGGCGCGCCGTATTGGAGGGCTCCGGATTAATATTCCAAGTTATTGCTGCCGGTCAGTCCAGGTCTGTTATGAAGAAAGGGAAATAAAAAATGTCCATGCAGTGGAAATTCTGTATTAGAGAACACTGTAAAGAACAGGTACAGTCGTTGCCTGCTGTTACAGCGGGCCTCATAGGGCGCATATTTTTTGTCGCATTGAAACCGACGTTGTTATTTTTAACGACCTCCCGATATTTATTTATTTATTTATTTATTTATTTTTACCCTCACAGCCAGAGGCATTACAGAGGGGAGTGGTTACAAGTCAAGATAATACAGAATACAAATACAGTGTAATTGTTAATAAGAAAGATACATGACGTTGCTCCTAATTATACAATCTTTGCTACGCATGCGCGAAACAAATAGTTATCGGCGATCGTAACAATATCTTCGGGAAAGTGGTTCCATCCCGAAGATGCAAGCGGCAAAATAGACTGATAAAACGATTTCGTGTAGCTTGGCTGAAAACCCACTTTGGGAAGATGATCGATGTGAGAAGAAAAGTACAGAGGCCGGGGGACTAGTTTATCGCGAAGAGCAACGTTATGATAAAGCTTATGGAACAAAGTTAAGCAAGAAATCTTTCGGCGATATGATACGAATGGAAGCACAATGTTTGACTTCATTGCACTTGTACTTGCACCTCGGTTATAATTAGATAGTATAAACCAACACAGTTATTCTGTACGAGTTGAAGTGCGTTAAGGAGATTTGCATGGTGAGGGTCCAAAACACTCGTAGCGTATTCCAAATTTGGTCGTATTAGTGTTTTAAGTGCGAATGCACTTTATAAGCGACCCCAAACCATCCACCGCCGGCGGCGGCGGCGGCGGCGTCGGCGGCGTCGGCGTCCGCAGTGCTCCTCTATATTTAAAAAAGAAACAGCATCCGGCGCTAGGTTTCGATCCGAGGACTTTGCGGCCGCAGCGCGACGCTCTACCGACTAAGCCACGGACGCCACGCTGATATCAGTGTGAGTAACGCGCCTTATATCTTTAACGCATTCAAACTACGTCGTCAGCGGCGTGCGTTGGCGACTCAGCGGCGTTATAGCGGCTTGATAACTGCGTGGTGTACACGTGATACTACAAACCCGATGGAAGAGATGGAAGAGAAGGCGGCGAGGCGGTGGGCTGCGGGGGCCGAGCGCAAGCGCCGCAAGCGGGCCGACAACCGTGCATTCGCACTTTCACATTCTCCCCCTCGGGGAAATGCGGGGGAATTTTTTAATAGCAGTAATTTAAGCTGTGGCGGTACGTTATAGAAGTTTCGTCGTAAGTAACCTAACATGCGGTTAGCGCTGTTCATTATATTTTGAATATAAAGGGACCAGGTCAGGTTACTTGCTATGTGGACACCTAAATACTTTACGACTTTACAGCTTCTAACGCAGTATCGTTTAGATAGTAACAAAATGTAGTGATATTAGTGCGGGATATTCGCATAGCTTTGCATTTGTTAATATTTAGTTCAATACGCCATCCCATTTAGTTAAGAAAGTGTTGCAAATTTGTTTTGAATTAAAGGACGGCTTCACCGCATGACCTCAATGTCTTGCAAAAAGCGCCGTCAAGGCCGCAAAAATGACCGATGACGAGTATAGTCATCATGTCGACCGATGGCGACCATACTCTTAATCGGTTAATTTGGTACCAAATCTTATGACGGCTAGCCTCGTCAACGGGAGCGAAAGCGTTACTGCGACAACAAAATATGCGCCCTATGAGGCCCGCTGTAATAGCAGGCAACGATTGTACCTATTCTTGACGGTGTTCCTTAATACAGAATTTCCACCACATGGACTATTTTTATTTCCCTTTCTTCAGAACAGACCTAGACTGACCGGCAGCAATAACTTGGGACAAACCCAAAATTAAAGAAGAAATCTCGTAAGCGAGATTTTTTTTTTGTTTTTTGAACAACGCAAATGTCTGTGAACGTGCTTTCTATACTGTACATGGCAATTTTGTTGGCCGCTTACAATTAATTATATCGTAATGACATGCTATGCCAAACCGCAGCGGCCTACAATTTTATGCCGCCCTTTACAGCGCGCATCAAGGCACGTTTCCGGGTGCGCGCAACTTCGTCCAGCTCATGAGCAGCGGATTCGGTCGCCGCTGATGCCAGCGAGCGACAATGCAACCAGCGCCCCTCTATAGCCCAGAGCTGCCTTTTGAGGACCTTCTCGCCGAGCATGACACGCCAGCAGAGCGGCGATTAAACATATCAGGGCGGCGGGGGCAGTGCGAACACACTCTTTGACCAGCGCTCCATGGTTCCCGTCGGCGCCCATACGCGGCGCAGCAATGCAGTTCGGCCACCGCTCCCGTTCTCCGTTTACTTCTACGCGGACCTGTACGTATGTACGTATGTATGTATGTACGTATTCACGCACGCACGTATGTACGTATGTGCGTATGTACGTGTTCACGCACGTACGTATGTACGTATGTGCGTATGTACGTATTCATGCACGCACGTACGTATGTACGTATGTATGTATGCACGTATTCACGCACGTACGTATGCACGTATGTATGTATGTACATATCCACGCACGTACGTATGTACGTATGTATGTATGTACATATCCACGCACGTACGTATGTACGTATGTACGTAGGTACGTATTCCCGCACGTATGTATGTACGTATGCATCTATTCATGTGTGTGTGTGGGGGGGGGGTGCATGTGTGTGCACGTGCACTAGCGTGTGTGCGTGTGCGTGCGTTTGTGTGTAACGCATACACAAAATACATAATTGTAGTATTTGTGCTTTTTATTGCAATGTTTCTTTTAACCTGAGTTTTTCCTTAGACCGTGCGGTCGTATGAATAAATATTTGGCGATACGTGTCCCAGTTATATTTTGCGTTGTTTTCCCTCATTTCGTTCAGGCTTTCTAGTCCACTTCTGACATATTTATTTTAAAGAAGTCAGTAATTAGGAAATAAAATTAGGTAGTTCAAATAAAAATGAAAATTGAAATTAAGAAATTTAGCTCCAGCCGCTTTCCACATCAACCGTGTAGGGAAATAAACTCAGAACAAATTTGTGGGTGCTTCAGGAAGACCCGTTTCACGTTCGCACGTCTCTCGAAAGCAAAACTGTTTGGAAAGAGAGCAGATTCTTTGCCTATAAGTTGTAGCTTAATTTAACTCTAGCAGCATTTCTCCTTCAGCAGCAGCTTCCAATTTTTGGGCGAGTACAGGTCGGCATCAGTCATGCATCGTCCCATGGGAAGACGGAAGAAATAGCCATGTCATCGTCGCTATTGCGATCGCAGTCGCTTTCGGGGAGAGTGCGGAGGGTAAATAGGTCCTCCTGTAGCCCGCTGAATCATTTTTCCTGACTTCATTTCACTTTGTGCTTGCTGCGGGGAGAATAGGGGGTTACGTTTTGTAAAAGTAACGTGGTATATAATATCTATAATAAAGGGGTAATTTATATAAACACCTTCGTTAATTGGCCCCTTTATTCGAAAGGGGCAATATATCCAGTCTCCGCAATGTTAAATGTGTTATTGCGGAATTCAGTGGGAGGTAACGACAACTTACATTTTAAAATTTTGTGTGTATCTTCTAGATGGTATATTGAAGCCTTACAACCTCGAAGCCTGTTAACGACATCATGTTTTGTCCATGTTGAAGAGCTGTTTCATTCGAAGTTGTGTAAAGATGATTGCCTTAGAAGGACAGTTGTAATGCTGCCAAGAAAACATCATGTAACGGAATATTAGGAAAAATAATAATTGATTGATTGTAGGGTTTAACGCACCGACGCAACGGATGCGATGAGGCGCGCCGTAGTGGAGGGCTCCGGATTAATTTTGACCACCTGGGGATCTTTAACGTGCGCTGAAATCTCGTACACACGGGCGTTTTTGCTTTTCCCCTCCATCAGAAAAGCGGCCGCCGCGGCAGAAAATCGAACCCGCGACCTCGTGCTCAGCAGAAAAATAAAAATACTACCAAAACCAATTTGCTTCCCAGTATGCGTCGATGAGCAGTCGACAAATTCATCGCTGGGTCAGATGTTATCGTTCAATGTAGCATGGATCTCCTGTGTCATATTGATGAAAAGATCCTTCAGTCGGCAGCATAGATTACCGAACCCTGCTATTTTGACCATTGGAATCACTCAGCTTATTTGTCTCCTCTGGTGCTATCTTTATGTGTAATGATGCATAATACAGGATAGTCAAAATCATGTTTTCTAATAAGAAGCGAAATTTTGAGCACGAAACAAACGTACTACATCGAAGAAAACGTACTGTGTCATTTACTTTGTGACGCACGCCGAGGTCTTCTGCGTCGCCCAGTTTGATTTTTCCTAATCCCTGTACGGTGTTTATCAACGTGCTTCGCATCCAGCCGTGTAAATATTTTCGCGGCCAACTTGTTTTTTCAGCGCGGGTTTTCCAGCTATTGTTCACCTCAGCTGTTCGATATATTGCTTTCACCTTTCTTATTGCTGATTTCGTTCGGAGTAATGTTGCCCAATTAATCAGCACACCGTTTCGATTTTTTGCTCATCTAATGCCTTATCGCTTTTCCTTCATTGTGCTGCTTCGTGTCATGACTTCTTTTTCCACATTTCCGGCTACCTCATTTTTTGCCCTCAGCTACCCAGCTTGCCCTCGTTTTCTCGTAGGTTGGCGAGAGGAAGGTGATACGAACAGCAACTTTTCCTTTCCTGTTTTATCCCAAGCAGTCACTGTTGGTGCTTGTGCGGAAAAAGTACTGCAATGATGTCTCTTTGTTCAGCATTGACATTGTAGCGTTTGCTGCTTATTCAATTGCCCCACGTATAATTGAACTCGCGCTACACGGGTAACATTGCCTCTGACAGCTACAGCTGAGGTCGTTCCTTAAAAATTCCTTCGCGAGTGGGTGGGGGGAAGATAAACGCGGACTACGTGTTAGCTGCAAAAGAAAAAAAAGGGAGAATCTCGTGTGATACAATTTATTGGGATCCTCGGCAATATTGTTCGCCTTTATTACGCGTCATTACTTGAGAACAGGCGCACAAGTGCACGCACACACGCACGCAGACACAGGCGCCTACGCACACGCACACGCACGCATGCAGTGGTTTATACAGAGTGGCCTGAGAAAAGGGGCAAAAAGAAAACAGAAAGGGCACGACGCGTGCCGAATATAACGTGATGTCATAATTCACGTCATTCAGGGCTGTCTTATCGTGCGGATACAACACGTCGTTGTGCGGAAGAGTGTGTAAGGGAGCGAAATTTGTTTTCACAGTCCCGGTATTATCTGCCCTAGAGGAACAATTAATGCCGTGGCTGCTATATTTTCATTTCCGGAACACTGTAATATACGAATATAGGCCAACGTGCTTCCACAGTAAAGCGTCCTTTTATGGACCTCCAATTATCTGGAAACGCTTGCTTGCTTGCTTGCTTGCTCGCTCGCTCGCTCGCTCGCTCGCTTGATCGCTTGATCGCTCGCTTGATCGCTCGCTTGCTCGCTTGCTTGTAGGGCTTCACGTGCCGACGCTACACAATCGATGAAGGGCGCCGTAGTGAATGGCTCCGGTTCAATTTTGACCAACTGGGGATTTTTAACGTTTTGGAAACTCTTGCACTCTTGAGCACGATACTGGTTTCAGCATTCTCGGACTTGGTAGTTCATTTTAAAGCGTTGTAGGCCAAGTAGTAGGTATTCTTTATCCCCATGAAGTTTATACAGCCTAAGGAATATCTCGACTGCTGGCCGACATAGCAAATGTGGGCCATTTTCTCAGCCCTGCAGTAAATGTAAACATTCCTTGGAAAAAAAAATTGTGTCCTCCTAATGAGCACTTAGCGAACTCGGGCACTAAAACCGTTCTTACAACACGTTTGCCCACACCTTCTAACAACAACGCGCTCTAGCTTTCGCGAATCGCATTAGGTGCAATCTGGGAAAGTCGAGGCGCCCTAATTGCTGAAGCTCGTACACCATTTCCAAGCAGTGGATGCTTGGCCCATAAGCCGGCAAAACTCGGGCGATATCGCATTATGAGCTCACGCGTAGAATGCTGTATCATTACCTAAATCGGCAGCATGGGAAGCTAAGTTCTACGCTTCTGTAATGCCTCGACAAACGTTATACAAATATGTCGCTTCGCATTCCCCGCAGCCTGAAGCAAACAGAAATTGTGCCTATAAAAACGTTGAGGTCTCGGGGAATGTATCTGTTTTCGCCCAAAAGTTTAACTTCGGGTCGTTGACTTTGGCGGTTTGTGTCAAGATAGAGGTCTTTTATCTTTTGTAAGGCAAGTTCGTTGATCAAATCTTAGTTGCTCACATAGATTCTGGGTAATCATAGCAAAAGCAGTGAGAAAAACTGGGCTTCTGCATGAACCGAACTTTGAAGAAACGAAGTTTTCAGTGCAGGAAAAAAATTACAAATTATAGAAGTTTTACCCCCACCCCCATCTTTCACAAGCTAAGGAGTTGCGCTGCTAAGCCAAGGATACGAGCTCCATACCGACCGCGTTGGCTTCATTTTAGGTAGGTGGAAGCGAAAAACGAAAACGCCCTGTTGTAGATATTTCCGGACATGTTAGTGTCAGGTAAGCGAAATTGTGCAATTACGTCGTTAATACAAATGATAGCAATACAAACTTTACATTACTTTCCTCTCTTGAACCATAAATCATGCTGATCAAGGTAGCTTTCTTGTTCAAATGATATATCGGTAGCCAGTGCCCAGTGCTTACCAGTGCCAAGTGGGTCCTAGTACCCGTACTAACGAACCAATTTTTTTTCTTGCTTCATATTCGTGATGACGGAAGTTTTCTTATATTGTGATATTATAAAAATGGTTTCACAATGCTAAGTAAAAAAATGAACGGTTTGGGCATTAAGGGTTAGCCGAAATTAGTTCAGGGCCCTCACCTAAGCTGCGCCTCATAGCCCAAGTGAAGCTTCATCGAGTTTAACCTCATATTCTGAAGAAATGTTTTGCCTTTGGCTCACGTATGAACTATGCTTAGCTTTGAGAACATTAACAAAGAAACAAATCAGAGGAGTTCTTCCTTCTTGACGATGAGCCCTGATGAAATGTGGGGCAAAACAGTATTTCTTTAAAATTTAATTCACCCTAAAAACTGCATTCTTACTATAATTACCGTATATAATCCTTTTAAGTTTGCTTTCTTATATGAGAATGTTAAATGCGCCTTTTGACTTCAGAGTTACCACGCGGAAAAGTTGGCCACGACAACATTTTGCCATCTTTACGTCAATTTGCTGTTTTTCAAGAACTGTTCTGTTTGGCAGGGCGAAATTCAAACTGAAAGCACGTAAATCCCAACTGCTTAACATTTGCGAAATAATAGAATACTTTGCATGCTATGCAGTGGCTTACATGTTAACCCTCACAAGAATTACTTGTATATGTATGCGTCATTTCGGTTAAAAGTTTTCTGTATATTTCATACCTGTTTCAATACTTCTAGGTAGGAGTGTATTTACATAAATTTCTAGCGCTATTGTTGGTTCAAACTTAAAAATAAGAACAAGATAATGAAAAAGGTATTATCATCATCATAATCAACAACAACAAGCCTTCCCAGGCCCACTGCAGGGAGAAGGCCGCTTTCATTGACTTCCAATAGCTCCTGCCCTGCGCCGGTCTAGTTGACTCTTGGCCACCGAATTACCTGATTTCATACCTCCATCATGTTATTGGCCTTCCCCTTCTTCTTCTATATCCACCTCTTGGTGTCCATTCTGGAACCCTAATTGTCCACCGGTTGTCACTTCGTCTCGCTACACGGCCAGCCCAAGTCCATTTCTCTTTCTTTACTTGAACTGTGATATCGTCAACTTTTGTTCATTTTCTGATCCACGTAGCTCGTTTCCTGTCCCTGAGTGTTATTCCTATCATTATTCGTTCCGTGGCCCATTGAGCCGACCTAAGTATGCTTTCTAGTTCTTTAGTAAGACACGAAGTTTCAGATCCCTATGTCATCACCGGTAGCATGCGTTCGTTGTAGATTTTAACTACGATAGTCTTCCTTGGACTACTGAAACGCAGAAATTTTGTTCTCTATGTATGTCCGTTTGTATGTGTGCAACTTGATTCAGCCCCCCGGCCAAATTGAAACACATCCTGCGCCATAGTCTTATATACCCACAACCAAATCTAAGCGTCTTCGTCCGGTGTCAATGTTCATACTTGTCAACTTTGTTGAAGAAAAGACATTACGCACTATAAGGCAGAAAATCAATACATAGTTGATATTTACAGTGTTCCTTTATATAAAAATTATGGATGCTTGATTTTTGGGAAATGAAATACTACGTCCTCTGCAGAAAAAAAATTCGCTCCATCTCCTGCTGTCGCCCGCGCCGCTATAGCTTCTGGTGGCTTTTTAAGAAATCAAGCGGCAACAGTTACAAAAGGTTCAACTGGATAGGTTCCACGTTGTGCTTGGAACGCACGTGGAGTAGGGCAGTGGTTCTGTAAACTTTGTAGTAAGGCGACTCAATTCAAGCGCGTCTCAATTCAAGCCGCATGGCAGCGCTGGCATCGAGGCACCCGGCCTGGAGCAGTGGAACGCGGTATATTTAAATTGACTTGAGCAAACCTTTTGCGTGTCTACCTTGGGAAAATAGCGACGGAAGAGGATCAGCATGAGAGGTCAGCGGGAAAGCGAAGGGAGGCATGTACTTCGCAAATGTCGAGGAAACACTATCGACTTTTGCGCCCATTTGCAATGAAAGAAGCAGATACGCGGCCGATTATTTCTGTTGAGTAGCAGATGTAGATTAGTTTTCATTATTTGGGAGTGCTTTCCCAGTGCTCTCTAGCGTATAGCTATTCTGCGCCGGATTTCTCTGCCGGGGTTGGGGTCAGTCGTAACCATTTGTCCGAGGCAGTTATATTCTTGTACTTCTTCTAGCGCTTCGTTTCCTAATCTGAAGAGGGCGCTTTCGACATTCGTATTCCTTATTACTTTAGATTTATTCATATATATTTTGAGCTCAACTGCCGTGCTTTCTAATTGTAGTTCCTAAATAATTCTTTGCCGGTGTTTTGCAGTCTCACTCAGCAAATCTATGTCGCCTGAAACCTGAAATGACTCAAGTATTCTCTGCTTATCATTGATTCTGTGCTTTCCCCGTGAAGCTTTCTTGACATTCCCTCGTTCCCTCCAGACATGCTGTGAACAGCTTTGCCGAGACGGTTTCTCCCTGTCTGACTCCCTTCCGGATGGGGAATTCATCTCTATGCATGTGAAGTGTTATCCTGCATGTGCATCCCTGATATATGTAGTCTCGGAGTCATCATCATCATCACCAGCCTATCTACGCCCACAGCAGGGCAAAGGCCTCTCCCATTATTCTCCAATTATCCCGGTCCTGTGCCAACTGTGACCAATTTATCCCCGCAAACTTCTTGATCTCATCTGCCCATCTAACTTTCTGCCGCCCCCTGCAGCGCTTGCCTTTTCTAGGGATACACTCTGTTACCCTTAATGACCAACGATTATCTTGTCTTCGCATTACATGCCCTGCGCACGTCCATTTCTTCTTCTTAATCTCTACTAATATGTCCTTAACACGCGTTTGTTCCCTGACCCAGTCCGCTCTCTTTTTGTCCCTTAATGTTACCCCTATCATTTTCCGCTCCATTGTCCGCTGAGTCGTTCTCAACTTAAGTTGAACCCTCATAGTGAGCCTCCAAGTTTCTGCCCCGTAGGTGAGTACCGGTACGTTGCAGCTGTCATACACTTTCTTCTTCAGCGACAATGGTAGGGGGCTATTCATTATCTGAGAATGTCTGCCGTATGCACTCCACCCCATCCTTCTAATTATCTCTGCCTCATGGTTGGGATCTGGGGTAACAACTTGGCCTAAGTAGATATATTGGCTTACCACTTCCACTGCCTCGCCCCCTATCCCAAACTGCTGTGCTTTCCCGAGGTTATTTATCATTACTTTGGTTTTCTGCATATTAATTTTCAGGCCCACGGTTCTACTCTGTTCGTCCAGTGCAGAAAGCATGCTTTGCAATTAGTCCCCCGAGTTACTTAGCAAGGCAACGCCATCAGCAAATCTGAGGTTACTGAGGTATTCTCCATTAACCCATACTCCCACCTGTTCCCAATCTAACGTTCTGAATACTTCTTGTAAACATGCTGTGAATAACATTGGAGAGATTGTGTCTCCTTGTCTGACGCCCTTCCTTATAGGTATTTTACTGCTCTCCTTATGGAGGATGATGGTAGCTGTGGACTCATTGTAGATATTCTCTAGTATTTTTACATAATGCTCATCTACCCCCTGGTTCCGTAATGCCTGAAGGACTGCTAGGGTTTCGATCGAGTCAAATGCTTTTTCATAATCTATGAATGCTATATATAGGGGTTCAGTATACTCCACGCACTTCTCTATCACCTGATTGATCGTGTGAATAAGGTCCATTGTTGAATAACCTTTACGGAATCCTGCTTGTTCTTTAGGTTGGCTGAAATCTAAGGTTGCAGAAAGGTTGCAGTCTCGGAGTAGGTCTCTTCTATTCCCTAGTCCTTTAATGCTTTTAGCACGGCTGCGTTTTGTACTGAGCCAAACGCTTTTTCATACTCCATATATGCCATGTAAAGGGCCTTAGTGTACTCTGCGGATTTTTCTATCCCTTGATTGACAACATGGATGTGAGCCATGGTTGAGTACCCTTTCATAAACCCAACCTGCTCTCTGGGTTGTTGAGAATCCAGGTTGTATCCAATGAAGTTAACTACAACTTTTGTTGTAAACAACGGCGAGTAGGCTGATGGGTAATTTGTTCTTAGCGTCCTTGGGATATCCTTTTTTATGAATCAGAATAATGTTGGCGTTTTTCCGGGCTATGGGTGTCTTCGAGTTTTTAATAATACATGTTTTTAAGAAAACAATTTTGAAAGAAAATTACCTTTGTGGTTATTGTCTGTGTAACTTCTTTATTTATTATTTCTGGTTTTCTATTCTCAACTTGTTGACCTAGTTTCCTAATTAGTTTTTCTCTTTCTTTTATTACTAGAGCACAGCCTCTTACTTAATCACTCCGAAATTAGTCCCGCAAGCTTTTTGAGAACTATATCTCCTCGCTCCTTCAAGATATCCATTGTTTTGCCATCGTCGCCTGCAGCGTTTCGTCTTCTCATATCCTTGGTAACCTTTCCTAGTTCTCCTATAGCGACTTGCAGGACATCGCAAGTGAGGCTTGTACTCTCAGCAGTTTCCTCTGTTGTAACGTCGCTAACACGCAGTCTGGTGTGCAGTCGTTCTTCTACCTCAAGTATCTCGTCCATGTGCGTAATGTTACCCTGCCCGTATTTCAGGGCGTACATTCTATCTCTGCCAATGGCGAGCGTCCTAGATAAAAATTCCATTGTGTACGTAAGACACGTGGTAGAAAATTTATGACGTTATACAGATTAGGGTTCCATTGTAGAAGACTTTGCGTTTATACAGTCATTACGTAAAGAGGAGGGGTGCCACAGCCAACAAATCGGTAGTTTGGTACTGTTCACACCAATATGGGGTGTTTTAAGAAACGCACGTGTCTTTTTTTTATTTTCGCACTTATCCGTTTCCTTCTTTCTTTTAAATCAGACTGCAAGTCTCAGGCTTAACTTTAAGTTTTACTTTCCGTGGTCCCCCGCACGGGGCACCTTGAGTAATCTTGGTGACGGTACTGGCGATACCGCGGACCCCGAGCCCCCAAACATAAGCTGGATCCAACCGTGGCGATGTGTTTATAGGTGGAGGGTTAGAAACCACGAACGGTGGCCGTCGGAGCCCAGGTCAAGCTCCGGCGGATGGGCTCCCTGTCTGTTCACCAGGCAGGGAGCTCCGGGACCTCTTTGACTACCAGGGTAAGGTCAAAGAAGAAAGTACCCCCGTCTCCCTGCTTTTTCCTATGCCATATGGATAAATCAACCCCCCCCCCCCCAGACGTGATCGGCCCCCTAAAAGGGGCCGCACCGAAGTATCTTTTCCTTCTTTGCCTTCTATCTCGCTCCCAAAGCCAGATAACTACCCTCGTTTTTTGATCATGGAATCTGTGGACAAATCGAAGCCGGTTTCCTCTCAATCGGTATTTCTTGTTTCTAAATACCTTGAAGGTATCATCGGTAAAACATATGACGCCAAAAAACTCAGAACTGGTGAAGTGCTAGTTGAAGTTAAAACCAAGCAGCAATCCACAATCCTCCTGAAACAAACCCGCATGGCAGATCTGGAGATCAGGGTCACACCCCACCGCAGCCTCAACAGTTGTCAAGGTGTGATCTCTGAGGCAGATCTCCTAACCGAGACAGAGACTGATCTGCTCGAAGGCCTAAAAGAACAAGGCGTGACAGCAGTAAGGCGCATCGTCATCAGGAGAGAGAACAAAGAAATAGCCACCAAACATCTGATCCTGACTTTTGACCGCTGCACACTGCCCGAGCATGTCAACGCAGGTTTCATCCGTTGTTCTGTCCGGCCGTACATCCCGAACCCGAGGCGCTGTTTCAAGTGCCAGAGGTTCGGGCATGGTACCAACTCCTGTCGAGGCAGAACAACATGTGCCAAATGCGCCCAGCACGATCATCTCTCTGACAACTGCACTGCAACCAACTTCACCTGCCCGAATTGCCAGGGTACACACGCAGCATACTCTCGCGCTTGTGAAAAGTTTCATCTTGAAAAAAAAATCATTAACCTTAAGATAATCGAAAACATCACCTTTCCATAGGCGCGAAAGAGGTTCGCCTCCTTCTCTCTGGGCAGGTACGCCGACGCAGCTCGCCGGGGGGCGGAGCGGCGTTTGGTTTCGGCGGGGACCCAGTACCGCGAGTCGGACTTGGTCCCGCCCCCGCCCCCCCCCCCCCTGGGTTGCTTCTTGCAGCCCAACCCGCCTCCGCACCGCTCGCTGGGCCAGCGGCGGTTGTGGTGGCAACCTCTTCCGTCGGGACCGGTGCCGCTCCCGTCCCTGCCTCCCCATCGTCCAGTGCGTTGGAGGGTGCCATGGACACCTCGGGCCCCGCACCGGCTCCCACTGCCACCGCACCGCCCGTGCCACTTCTGGTGCCTCTGATACCTGCGGCGGTGGTAGGTCAAACGAAGGGCCCTCGAAGGGGGGCCAAGTCCGGGGGGCCCGGTTCGACGGGCACACCCAGGACATCGGACGACGAGATGGACGTCGTGCCATTCTTGCCTGCAACGCAGCGCAAGGATCGGCCTCTCACGTCCAAGCCTACAAAAAGGCCCAGAAAGCCCAATCCAAGAGTCACAGCCCCGAAAGACGACACATAAACATATACACTCCAGTAGCTCTCACACTAAATAATGGGAAGAGAAAATATTGTTCAATGGAACTGCAGAGGCCTTCTGAGTAATCTTGACGACGTGTATGAGATTCTGCATACCAATCAGCCAAGTGTAATGTGTATTCAGGAAACACATTTGAATTCTAAACACACAAATTTCTTGAATAGTTACCTCGTATACAGGAAAGACAGGGATGGCTGCACACACTCTTCTGGCGGTGTGGCCATAATCGCCCGAAAATCCTTAGCATGCCACCCTGTCACCTTGAATACCGTCCTTGAGGCTGTAGCAATACGCTTAATAATATTTAATAGGTTGATAATGGTATGCTCCATATACATTCCTCCTGATGTTACACTTTTGAGCTCTGACTTCGAGGCGCTGGTTGACCAGCTGCCCGGACCGTGCATTCTAACAGGCGACCTTAATGCTCACAATTCTCTTTGGGGCTCTTCTCGTACGGATGGCCGGGGTCGCCTGATAGAGAGGTTTCTTACATCCTCTGGAGCATGCCTTTTCAACAATAAACAGCCTACATATCATAACATAGGACACAACACATACTCATGTCTTGACTTGGCTATTGGTTCTGCAATTCTCTTTCCATGTCTTGAGTGGGGTGTGGGCACGGACCCATATGGTAGTGACCATTTCCCTACTTCATTAACGTACATAGGTACAGGCCCGAGCAGTCCATCTTCCCATAAAAGGTTTAATGAAGCAAGAGCTACCTGGAATACATTTACAGGGACATCCCAACTACACCACACATCCATAGGACACCTACACGTTGAAGAAGCTACCCAACTGCTCACGGCGCACATCCTCGACGCCGCCGAAAAGTCCATTCCCCACGCCTCTGGTGCCCCGCGCAACCAGCGGAGGCCGTGGTGGAATGAGGACTGTAGGCTGGCGCGAGAGGCCCAGAACAAGGCGTGGGGTGTCCTTCGTCGGTACCCCACGTCGGGTAACCTCATTTTGTTCAAACGGGCCAAGGCGTTAGGAAAACGTGTGCGCCGTGAGTCAAAACGAGAGAGTTGGCGTTCCTTCATAACATCCATAAACTCCTACACAGACACACGGAAAGTATGGACGAGAATACGCAAACTCAAAGGACAACAAACTCACAGCCTGCCTCTGGTCAGCACTACAGGGGACACACTCGAAGACCAGGCTGACATACTCGCACAACACTTCCAACACGTGTCCAGTTCAGCACACTACACGAACACTTTCCTGAGGTATAAAGGCTCTAGTGAAAAGAAGTCACTACACGACAACAACAAATCACACACTTCTTACAACTCCCTGTTTTCACTACATGAGCTGAGGGCTGCCCTGAGCACGTGTAAACCCTCAGCTCCAGGCCCAGACAACATTACATATACAATGATACAACACCTGCACGCAGACACGCTTCTAACACTCTTACACCTATATAACAAGATATGGCTTTCGGGGCTCATTCCAAATTCTTGGAAGGAGGCTATAGTTGTAGCTTTCCTGAAGGAGGGAAAGGACCCGTCATCCCCCTCAAGTTACCGTCCTATTGCCCTGACAAGCTGCCTGTGCAAGCTCTTCGAGAAGATGATATATCGCAGGCTCGTGTACTTCCTTGAGTACAACGGTCTTCTCGAGAGCTGCCAGGCAGGCTTCAGGGTGGGGCGATCGACGAACGATCAACTTTTAGCACTTGACTCGTACATCAAGGATGCCTTCGCGCCCAAGCAGTATTGTTTAACTGTGTTTTCGACCTTGAGAAGGCATACGACACCGCTTGGCGTTATGGGATCCTTAGGGACCTCAAGTCATTCGGTGTTTCGGGTAACATGTTGAACGCTCTTGTCAGTTACTTGTCAGACAGAACGTTCCGAGTAAGAGTCGGTGGTGCACTGTCAAAGGTTCACGTGCAAGAAAATGGCGTGCCACAAGGTGGCGTGTTGAGCTGCACTCTCTTCATAGTAAAAATGAACTCTCTTGGTAAGGCACTGCCACTTACAATCTCTTATTCCATGTATGTAGATGGCGTCCAGATATCCTATAAATCATGCAATATGTCAATCTGCGAACGTCAAGTCCAGCTTGGTGTAAAGAAACTTGCCGGCTGGGCAGACAAGAATGGTTTTAAATTGAATCCTGTAAAAAGCTCCTGCGTTGTGTTCTCCAGGAAGCGCGGGGTCCATCCGGACCCAGACATTACTCTGAATGGCGTGTCGCTTCCTGTGAACAAGGAGCACAAGTTCTTAGGTGTTGTGTTTGATCACAAACTCACATTCATTCCCCACATCAAGGAACTTAAAAATAAATGTCTCAAAACAATGAATATACTTAAGGTTCTCTCCCACCAATCCTATGGTTCCGACAAAGAACTCCTACTACGGCTCTATACTGCTTTGGTTGGGTCTCGTTTAGACTATGGCAGTGTGGTATATGGGTCGGCGACTAAAACAGCGTTGCGAATGCTTGACCCAGTGCTACACTTGGGACTTCGTCTCGCCTCGGGTGCTTTTCGCACTAGCCCTGCCGAGAGTCTTTATGTAGAGTGTGATAAGTGGAGCCTTGAGAACCAACGAACGTACATGGACTTGCTTTATGCTTTTAAAATTTCGTCGCTGAATAATCATCCTTTTTATCCTGTCTTTAACGATACATCAACATCTCTGCTCTTTGTAAATCGCCCATCCGTTCCTCGGCCCTTTTCACTTAGAGTGAGAGAGCGAGCCTCGGATCTCATACCTTTGTTTTCAGATGTGTACAGGTCATCCTTTTCTAACAGTTTACCGCCTTGGCAAGTTCGCCCTGTGTCGTGCGACCTTTCTTTTATTACACTTGACAAAAATCGGGTACCACGAGCTGCAATACTGCAGCACTTTCTGTCTTTGCAGTTTAAATACACGTGTGCAGAATTTTATAGTGACGCTTCTAAAACCTCCACTATGGTTTCGTGCTCTGCTCATGGTCCAAATTTCAATGTAGCCAGAACCATGAGCGTGCACACAACAATGTTTTCAGCAGAAGCGTATGGAATTTTACTGATTGTACGACACATTCTTGAAACTCAAATTCCCAATTCCATCATTTATACAGATTCTTTGAGTGTTGTTCGCGCACTGTCATCGCACAAGCCCCCCAAAAACCACATAGTTAATCTTGTATTCAACACTATCATGTCCGTGTATGCACAAAAGCATGAGCAGGTCCTCTGCTGGGTCCCAGGACACGCAGGGATCGCTGGGAATGAGTTGGCAGACGAGAGGGCCACCGCTGCCGCACTCAGGAACACTGTAGACATTACAACGATACCCTACACAGACCTCAAGCCACACATAAGACAACACATGCGCAGAACATGGCAAACACACTGGGACGAACAGACAGACAACAAACTACATGTAATAAAGCCACACTTGGGAGGGTACACATCTGACTCACACAACAGACACACGGAAGTCGCTTTGGGTAGGCTACGGATAGGGCACACGCATGCAACTAACTCGTATCTGCTGACGGGATCTCCTAGGCCCCAGTGCAGCAGGTGCGGAGAGGCCCTATCCGTAGTACACATACTAATCACATGCAAGGCACTTCACACAACACGACACAAACACTTCAGAGAACTCTACAGACTACATATTCCCCTACATCCGTCGTTTTTTCTAGGCGATGATGTCATTGTTTCCGTGAAACGTGTGTTTGAGTTTTTGTCAGAAGTCAAGTGTTTTAAACCTCATTTCCTATCATGCATAATGAAATCTGGCCCTATACACCAGTCATGCTCATTGTCGTTTTGTGATTTTACTTTTGTTTTTGCTGAGTTTACTTAGTATTTAAGGTTTCACCCCTCATTAATGACCATTGATCTGGCGCTCTTTGCCCCAGTTGGCCTTGCGCCATAAACATCCAAACATCATCATTACTTTCCGTGGTCGTGCTGGGCGCCTCTGTTCATACTTGAAATTGAATACTCAGAGGCGCTTTCAGCACACTAAATGAATAAGTTCAATCGTTAGGTAGGGTGGTCAACGTCATCTGGACCACGTACACACTTTTTCCGTGCAGCGGAAAGCTCCCACTTTCGTTTGAATGTTCTTTGCCATGTTCCAACCCTTTCGTGCGTGTTTCTGGGCTCTGGAATTCCGACGCATGTACGTCATCGATTCTCTCATGTGCATCACGAAGCAGATATCCTCCTATTGGGCGGCCTTTTCTCTCACTTCCGGCGTAGAGAAGCGTCGTCTTCTCAGCGTCGACGTGTCGTGACGACGCCTTTGGTTAATTAGCACTCCCTGCAGCATGATTCCCGCTACCGTGCACATTCGTCCATATTTATCTTTTTTCCCTGTTACCACGCTTATTATTATTACACGCTTAGGCTGACACGACGATCACACGATGGTGACGCGGACTTCTGAGTCAGACCCGCTTGTGCCAAGACGCCAACGGCGACACGAACACGTCGGCCCATCGAAAGTCCCCGTGATGCGCTGGCTCACTCGAGACCGAAGACGCTGACGATGCCGATCGACCGAATGGTCGTAGTGAATCGATCGAGAAGCGAGAACTGGGCCCGGCAACGGTCGGGCCGTAATGAATACAACTCTGTTCTATTAGTTCCTAGACTGTAATAAACAAATTAAGGTTCATGAAGTTCATACAGCTGAACACATGCATCCGTATTTCCGTTTACGACGCTTCGTCGGTTCGCTTTGGCAACAATTCGTTTCCCAGAGCTGCAAACTGCATATCGATGTGCAACCAGCAATGCTGGTAGAAAATATAAGCTCAATTAAGAGCAGAAGAGGAGTTACGTAAGGTTTAGTAGGTGATGAGGAGGCAATATGAACCAAAGGTTTTACCGCAAAACGTAAACCACGGCGAGAACTATTCCCGCCGGGCAAAATCACAGTCGCAGCCGAAGCAGTGATATTGCTCGAGGTCAGCTATGGTGGGGGCGCTATAGAAGCTTACTGCCCAACTGTTATTCAAGAAAGGCTCAGTTACCCAGCCGGTAATCCTGGAAACAAGGTAGGAAACACAGATTCGATATAAAGGGTGGCTCTCAATTTAGTATACAGGTTGTTTCGTCGCAATTTTCAGTTATTTCGTGGCGCAGTGGACTCAAGCCTTGCGCCCGCTCAAGCGAACTCGCGAATTTATTTGCCAGCAGGGTGTTGCTTTTCCTTTTTTTTTTCTGCCTTCCAAGTGGCATGGTTTTCGAATTGTTTTCACGAATCTAAAACAAAACTTTTTGGCTGAACTGTGGAACTACCGTATCAAACGTCAATGCATCGTTGAAGCCATAGGCACGATTTGTTCAGTTTTGAACTCGTTCGTTGCATATATAAAAGGCAATTGTACTTTCAGAGGACGAAATACTGATGTGTGTATTTTTCAAAATTGGGATGTCTTTATATAGAGTAAACATAGTTTCCTCCCATCCACTTAAACAAGAGACAATGTAGGGTTGGGTGGGAGAGGGAGGGGGAATATATGGACATGGCCGGCAAGCAAATCCTCGACATATCGCAACTGGCAGCAATAAGCACGTAAAAAAATGAACGAACAGCCTTTATAGAGAGAAAAGGGGCCCCAATCTATTAGGAAAAAAAGCGAGAGTGGAATAATTGTTCTGTGCAATTATATGTGCACCGTCGTACAAAAAGGCAGCGCGCACGAGCCCAAAACTCACACTAGTCTTCCGATGCCGCTTGTAATATCTGTACGGTGTACTGGTCTAGTACTTGATAAACACTGGGTCGTGCAGTAGTTTCGCGGAAATTAAGAAGGAAGGACGGGGAAAATGGAATACTCGACGAACTCTAAAAACGTCCGTGCTGTACCGTGCAGTCCTTCTGCTCCTTTTTGTGACGGTTATAAATCTTTAGAAACGATCGGAATAACGGGAAAACAACTAAATGTGTGCGCGCGTGCATGGCGTCATCACAACAACTACGCTCGACATTCTCGCGAACTAGCGGCCAATTTAGCATTATATAAACCGACGTCGGGTGGAACGCAAGTACGTGCTCCCTTTAATAAATTTTTAGGCGATTCTTTAGTCATTCGCTCACCATATGTACCAAGACATGTCATCGCCGAGAACACACGGTGACAGGGTCATTATCTTTTCGCGTGATCTTTCGGCGTGGTGTGGAAGAATAGAAGTCCAGCCCCGTTCCTTCCATCGGGTTTTCCAGCCGTGAGCGTAGTGCAGTATTCATAAGCAAAACGACGAAAAAACGGCCCTAACGGAACGCAGACAGTCGAACGGCCCCGTCCCTGACCGATGCTGCGGCGCAGAATATCGAGGTAGCAGACGACACCCGCAACCGGATGTTCTTGTAGATGGACGAGACGAGGGAGAATCGCGACGAGGGCGAAAATTTGCAATAACTCCCCTAGTAGTCATCGCTTTAATAAAATTCTTGAAGGAGGTGATTAATATAGAACATTGATTTACCTGAAAATGCTTACACCTATGTATCGGCGAAACCTCTTTCAGAGCCCCTTCAACAACAGTCCTTGCGAACGGTACTTTGGCAGAAGCTGCGTCTTCTCCCAAAGGCCAGGGGTAAAAGGGGGTGGTGTCACATGGTGTTAGAGACGGTAACCGAGAACTTTGGAGGAATAACCTGTGTTAAAGATTTCCGGCAGAACTCTGCGTACACGTACCTCAAACAGACAAAAAGGAATAAACTATCTGAAACAAGAAATCAACTGCATGCCGTAACGACAGGTGCACCGGATTATTGCCCATTGCAGACAGAAACACTACTGGCTCAAACACAAATGAGTGCTGCGCAAAACTGTGGGCATGACACGTAGATAGTCTCTCGGAGCTTCAAATCAAAAACTTGAATCGATGCGGCGACGCCGCGCGAAACAGTTTTTTTTTTAAACGGAGTCAAGGACTCCAAGAAAAGATAGCCAGCGAGAAGTTATTCAAAAGAAGGACGACCTCTCGAAGCTCTTTTCTAGTGAACTTAGAAAACGTGGTATTTGTCTTAATACATCCGTTTTTATTTCATACAATTATTGCAAGTTGTTTTGTTTTATAACAATCATCTGCTTTAGTTTCTTGCGTTTACTCAAAGACTGCTATTCAATTTTTTGCGTCGTTTACTTTTCATTTTGATTCAGCGTTTACATTAACGATTTTCTTTTCAATTGTATTTTTATGTTCCGACTCTGCTGGCAGCTATATCTTGTTTTTCTTTCCTTTTTTTAAAGTTTCTTTTTTGTCTTCTTCCTGCTGCACCCATAATGTCCAATTTTTACCACTCATCAACTTAGTCACCCCGCATCTGGTGTAGCAAGCCTTGTCCCTAGCAGGGCTGACCTCACCAGTTCACACTAAAGAGCACTCTCTCTCTCTCTCTCTCTCTCTCTCTCTCTCTTATAAATGAGTTGATTTGGTCATTTTTGAGGCAGATTTCTTTATTCTGGTTCGTAATTTAGGGTACTATATACACATCAACTATATACTATATACCGTAGTTATGGGGACTTCAATGTTAAAGTAAACAAGAATCAGGCTGCAGAAAAGGCAGTTGGGAACTATGGCCTGGGCTGTAGAATTAGCAGGGGGGACCTAGTAGTCGAGTTCGCCGAACGGAATAACCTACTCATAATGAACACTTTCTTCTGGAAAGGGAAAGCCGGAAGTGGATGTGGAGTAGCCCGAATGGGGAGCATAAAAATGAAATAGACTTCATATTATGCGATAACCCTGCTGACGTGAAGGATGTGGAAGTGCTGGGAAGGGTAAGTTGTAGTGACTAACGCATGGTAAGATCTCGAATTAGGCTAGATATATGAGGAGGGACCGTAACAAGCTAGTATGAAAGAAGCCGATTAATGAGCTAACAGTAAGATGTAAAGTAGACGAATTCAGGATCGCACTGGAGAACCGATATTCAGCTCTTACCGAGGAAGCCGAGCTTACGACACAGGAAGCCAGCGACAACCTTACACGCATTATCACGGAGTGTGCAGTATAACTCGGGGGCACGACGGCTAGACAGGATACTGGTAATCTTTCCCTGGAGACGAGATACTAATTAGGAAATGGCAAACCATGACTATCTCCACCCCAGCTGACAGAATAGAACTAGCGGAGCTTTCGAACTTAATCAATAAGCGTAAGATAGCTGACACACGGAAGTATAATATGAAGAGGATCGAATACACTTTAAAGAACGGAGGTAGCCTGAAAGCAGTCAAGAGGCGTCTTCGCGTGGGGAAAATTCAGATGTACGCACATAAATACAAGCAAGGCAATGTCATCACAAATAGGGATATCATAGCAGAATTTCTGCAACCTTCGATTTCAGTGAAGCTAAAGGACAAGCAGGGTTCCGTAAAGGTATTAAACAATGGATCATATTTACGCGACCAATCAGGTGATATAGAAGTGCGCTGAGTATACTGAACCCCTATATATAGCCTTGAATAGATTATGAGAAAACGTTTGACTAGGTCGAAACCTCACCAGTCATTCAGGCGTTACGGAATCAGGGGGTAGATGAGCATTATGTAAAAATACTAGAGGATATTTACAATGGGTCCACAGCAACCATCTTCCTTCATAAGGAGAGCAGTAAAAGACCTATAAGGAAGGGTGCCAGACAATCTCTCCAATGTTATTCACAGCATGTTTACAAGAAGTATTCAGATTGTCGGACGGTTAACAGGTGGGAGTAAGGGCTAATAGAGGATACCTCAGTAACCTCTGATTCGTTGATGACGTTGCCTTGGTAAGTAACTCGGGGGACGAATTGCAAAGCATGCTTTCCGCACTGGACAAACAGAGTAGAACCGTGGGCCTGAAAATTAATATGCAGAAAACCAAAGTAATTATCAATAACCTCGGGACAGCACAGTGGTTTGAGATAAGTGGCGAGGCAGTGGAACTGGTAAGCGAATATATCTACTTAGGCCAAGTTGGATAGAAGGATAAGAATGGGTTGGAGTGCATACAGGATACATTCTCAGATAATGAATGGCAGCCTATCATTGTCCCTGTAGAAGAACGTCTATGACAGCTGCTTCTTACCGGTACTCACCTACGGGGCAGAAACCTGGAGGCTCACTAAGAGGGTTCAACTTAAATTGAGAACGACTCCGCGGGCAATGGAGCGGAAGACGATAGGTGTAACATTAAGGGACAAAAAGAGAGCGGAGTGTGTCAGGGAACAAACGCGTTTAATTAGTAGAAATTAAGAAGGAGAAATGGACGTGGGCAGGGCATGTAATGCGAAAGCAAGGTAACCGTTGGTCATTAAGGGTAACAGAGTGGATCCCTAGCGAAGGCAAGCGTTGCAGGGGGCGGCAGAAAGTTAGATGGGCAGATGATATCAAGAAGCTTGCGGGTATAAATTGGTCGCAGTGAGCACAGGAGTGTGGTAATTGGAGATTAATGGGAGAGGCCTTTGCCCTGCAGTGCGCGTAGATAGGCTGGTGGTGGTGATGATGATGATGATACACATCAAGTGCACCGGAGGCAACACGCAGGAGTAGGTGCACGTGCCGCCACTCCCACTCTCGCAGTCTGTAAATTTTCAGGAAGTTTTCTCGAAAAGTTTCTCGCATTAAAACAGACAATATTATCTGTATTTGCATATTTTCGGTATTTCATTGTACAGCAATGTATCTCACACATTTCGTACAAGCTCACCAGTATAGCCAATCAGACCCCTCCAATTATACAAAGAAATTACCTTGCTCTTCTAGTAATTCATTTTTATCACACGAACTAGGTATAAATACAACAATTCTCCAAGCCGCTATCAGTCAATGCAGGCTGCAGAGGGTCGGGCTCATGCTGAAGTATAACCGAGACCGAAAAGTGGCCCCGACGTTGTAAACTCACACAGTATTTCCTCTTTCCCGACCTATTGTTCATCCCCAGACGGGAACGGTTCTATTTAGCCCAGGCTTTTGTATCATGTCCCGCTTGCTTTCTCTTGTACGCCATTTTTCGCGTACGGAGTGGGGGATAACAAAGACGTATGGTCCAACCACGGGCGTAAAACACAGGACTCCTGCCCTTGAGATTTCTTTCCGAAATGAGGCATGCAGTGCGATCGTAAAATGTGGAAGCGCCCCAGAGAATTGGACCCGTCGCTCGTCCTGCTTTTTATACGGTCATCAAAACCAAACGACCTTAGGCAAGAGAAAGGCGAGAGCTTTCGTTTCTCCCCTGTGTTTCACGTACGTTGTATTCCTTCACTCTTTGTTGATTTTTGAATAAGAATTTCACTAAAAAAAAAAAACCGTCTCAACATTTTACAACCTCCCTGAACGGACGGTATTGGAAAGGCGCACGCTGTTGTCAAGCGCTGGATTTTGGTCCTCCACAAAACGTAACATGAGACCGACCTTGTGGAATCCCATGTGGCTCGCTACTGGTTCAGAACTGTAGAAGCAAGGGAATTTGAAAGCGTGTAGAACTTTGAGAACAAGCAGAAATAATAAAAAAAGAACGTTGCTTCGAATTTCCCTCCGCTTTAGATTAGTTTTGCGCCTAGTAAAAGTCTGAGAGCTGGCGTAGATTTTTTTTTTGAAACAGTTCTTCCAGTCTGTTCTCGAAGAATATCTGTTAATTACTGGAAAAAAACTATATCAGATGCAGAGTTGTTTGGACAAAAATTAAGAGTGAATTTTTATGCTTCAATTTCCCAAGTTCAGAATACATTATTCAAAACAGAAATTGTGGTGAGGGAAAAACGTGGAACATTTATTTAGGCTAACACCTGCACCAACCTTTTTGAAGTATTCAGCATTATGCTGCTTTTGAAAGACGGCAGAATGACGTCACTATTCTTTGAGAGGGGCAGCAGTTACTAGGGACCGCGCGTTTTAAATTCTTGCGTGTGTGGCCAGTGTTAAAAATTTATTTCAGTAAAACTTGCGGGCTTTTGCTTGGCATGTGGCGGAGACCTTCTTAGATTCGTATTTGTTTAAACAGTTCAACTCTCAGTTGCTTAGCTTCTAACAGAGTATTTACTCCTTCTTCCGGAGAGAATGGGCCGTAGTTTCGTAGTAAGTGAGAATATTTCAGTTAATTGCAAGGATGCTTTATCGAGTACCTGTTGCCAATTTTTCGCCTTGGATGGGGATAGTTTGGTAGTAGCAGAGTTCTGTCTAACCCTGATACATACGTACACACACATATGTATATATATATATATATATATATATATATATATATATATATTGCCGCGAACCATACACTGGGTTTGTTTATTTGTGTTTTGATTTTACCGCCCGGCTGCGCCGGTCTGCGTTATCTCTGCGCCAAGGGAAGCCCGTGTTCCATTCTTTCTTTCTGTGCCGCATGCGTTATCTGTTGTGATAGGGAGAGCATTCCGATCTAACGTGAACAGCCCAGAATAATCTTCTTGGATCTACTATGTTCTCGATGCGAATCGACGTTTCGAGAACCACGCGCGCCGGAAGATAAAAAGCCTGCAGTGCGGACGCCGGGGCATTCGATTCGACGACACTCGCCTGTGCAAGTCACTTTGTTGGCCGTTGCTTCGCCGCCTGTGTATTCTTTTGAGTTGTTAGGGGAGCACAAGTTCGCTCCAATAAACGTATTTCTCATTCAAGACAACTGCTTCGTCCTTGTCTTCGTGACATCTGGTGGAGGTGCTGGGTACGCACCCTTCATGCCCACTACAACCTCTGGAAGCCGCCAAGCCAGTCCAACAAGAGCCAGCCTCCGCGTGCAAGATTTACCACCCGAGTTCGTTCTACTACCGGAGAAGACGAAGAAGAAAGACGTCGCAACCAGCACCATGCTCAACCAAGCCAATCCTCCTGTCGTTCTGCAGCAGCCACGGGAACCGCCATCATTCCGAGGAGCCCCCGCAGAAGACCCAGAAGAATGGTTGGAAAAACTGGAGCGCGTCCGGAAATTCAACAGGTGGGACGACGCAGAAACGTTCCGGCACGTTTTCTTTTACTTGGAAGATTCGGCTCGCACTTGGTTCGAGAACCACGAGAGCTCCTTGACAAACTGGGCTCAGTTCAAAAGCGAGTTCACTAAGACCTTCACTATCGTGGTCAGAAAAGAACGCGCAGCGCTTTTACTCGAAACTCGAACGCAGCACCTTAACGAAGGGGTAGTGATCTTTGTTGAGGAGATGAAGAGGTTGTTTCGACGTGCGGATCCGGAGATGACAGAAGAAAAGAAACTAAGGTTTCTCATGCGAGGGGTAAAGCAGGAGCTTTTTGCTTGCCTTGTCCGCAATCCTCCCAAGACGGTGGCCGAATTCGCGTCTGAGGCGGCCGCGATGGAGAAGACGCTGGAAGTTCGAACGAGGCAGTACGATCGCCCGGTCAACGTGATGGTTTCCGAGACGATCGGTGCCGGGGCTACAAGCTCCGACACACTGCGTGAGACCATCCGAGCAGTGGTCAGGGAGGAGCTTCGGAAGCTTTTTCCGACGACGCCGCAACCTCAAGTGTCTTCCCTGACTGACGTCATCCGCGAAGAGGTTCAACACGCTTTGGGCACTTCTATGCCATCCGAGGCACCCCGCGAGCCACAGGCGATGACCTATTCTGCGGCTGTTCGTCGACCCCGCCCTGCTCCAACCCGTCTACAAGAAGCTCCACCGTACCGCCGTCCACTCTCGCCGCCGTCCCCACTCTCGCCGCCGTCGACCGTACCGCCGTACACAGCCCAAACCCAGATGCCGAGGAAGACTGACGTTTGGCGAACGCCAGATCATCGTCCGCTGTGCTACCATTGCGGGGAGGCCGATCACATCTATAGTCGCTGCCCGTACAGGAGACTCGGACTGCGTGGTTTCTCCATCGACGCACCACGCCCCCGACCCGGCCAGCGCCCTACTGAGATCGACGAATACCTGTCCAACACCAACCGAGGACCAGCCCGCTCACACCGATCGCCATCGCCCTACCCATACCAGTCGCCTAACCGCCGTAGCAATGCTGATTTCGCACGTGGAAGGTCCCCCAGCCCACGCGGGGGAAACTAAAAGCAGCAACTTCTGGAGGGGAAGTTGCTCTACGGCGAAATACTGGAAACCCTCCAACGACGCAAGGACGCGCCGAAGACAGTGATTCACGACATGCCCTCATCCCGACGACCCGACCAAGCCCTGACGAGATTCCTGAACACGACGACAGCTACACGGCGCGACGCGTACCCGACCTGACCGAGACGTCCGTTGAGAAGACGACGACAACGACGATGCACAGTGCCCGACCGTCAACACGTACAAGCAGAGATACGACGCCCCGACGAACCCGGAACTCGAGGAAGACTGCATCTGACGTCAAGGTGTCCATCGACGGCTTTGACGTAGTCGCCCTCGTAGACACGGGAGCTGACTATTCGGTAATGAGCGGACCATTTGCGTCTAAACTGAAGAACGTTATGACCAGATGGGACGGTCCGCATATACGCACAGCAGGAGGCCACCTCGTGACGCCAAGTGGAACGTGCACATCGCGCGTCACCATAGACGGCACGACGTACCCTGCCGCGTTCGTCATCTTGCCTAACTGCTCCCGCGACGTAATTCTCGGAATGGACTTTTTGACGGACAACGGCGCAATAATTGATCTGCAGACCAAGTCGATAACTTTTTCCTCCGATCACTCCATGACGCCGGAACCGAACCCCTAACACCGTGCAGCTGTAAGGATAGCTGATGATCATGTCACCCTGCCACCCCGCGCAAGTTTGATGATCACCGTCTACTGTGATTGTGCTGCTCCTGACGTTGACGCTATCGTGGAGAGTGACCAAAGGTTGCTTCTCGACCGAGTGTGTCTGTCGCAAGAGGCATTGCGCGCTTCAAGGAACACCAATCCCACATTTTGGTTACTAATTTCACCGAGGAGTACCAGCATTTAAGCAAGGGCGCGGCAATTGCATTCCTCGAAGAAACGCAAGAAGCAAGTGAAGTGATCGTGGTCGCCGACTTTGAACGCACCCCCGTAGAAACCTTCAAGCTCCCGCAGCCCTTCGACGTGAATCCGGCGCTACCGCAAGAACAACGGAACAAATTATTGGCTTTGCTGCGTCGCTATAGCGAATGTTTTTCGTCGAGCGCAAAACTACGTCAGACCCCTCTAGCGAAGCACCGAATAATAACCGAAGAAGGAGCCCGACCTACCCGACAGTCACCGTACCGCGTCTCTTCACACGAACGGGAAGCCATCCGGACTCAAGTCGACGACATGCTCAGCGACGACATTATACAGCCATCGAAAAGCCCCTGGGCTGCGCCCGTCGTACTCGTAAAGAAAAAAGACGGCACATTAAGGTTTTGTGTTGACTACCGGCGACTGAACAAAATCACGAAAAAGGACGTGTACCCCCTCCCCCGAATCGACGACGCCCTCGATCACCTCTGCCACTCGAAGTACTTCTCATCGATGGACCTGAAGACCGGCTACTGGCAAATTGAAGTGGACGAGAGAGACCCAGAGAAGACTGCATTTATAACCCCAGACGGCCTATACGAGTTCAAGGTGATGCCATTTGGGCTGTGCACAGCACCAGCGACGTTTCAAAGAGTCATGGACACCGTGCTAGCTGGCCTTAAGTGGCACACCTGCCTCGTATACCTCGACGACGTAGTGGTATTCGCCCGGACTTTTGACGAACACCTTGCAAGGTTGGAGTCTGTACTCGAGGCCATTCGTACGTCGGGGTTGACGCTGAAGCCTGAAAAGTGCCGTTTCGCATACGAGGAACTCAAGTTCTTGGGCCACGTCGTCAACGCCGCGGGAGTCCTACCTGACCTGGCAAAAACTTCAGCTATCGCGAACTTCCCTAGGCCGAAAGACAAGAAGGGCGTGCGAAGATTTCTCGGGCTGTGCGCATACTACCGGCGCTTCGGCGCAAACTTCGCACCCATTGCAGAGCCACTCACGCGCTTGACGAAAGACAGCACCCCTTTCAGCTGGGAAAACGACCAAAAAAAAGCGTTCTCCGAGCTGCAAAAACGCCTGCAAAGCCTGCCCGTGCTCGCTCATTTCGACGAAAATGCCGAAACGGAAATGCACACGGACGCCAGTGATATAGGCTTGGGTGCCGTCCTTGTCCAAAAGCAAAGCGGCTGCGAAAAGGTAATCGCCTATGCCAGCCGTGGTCTGTCGAAGGAGGAGAAAAACTATTCTGCCTCTGAGAAAGAGTGCCTGTCTATTATATGGGCGATTTCAAAATTTCGCCCATACGTGTATGGAAGGCCATTCAAGGTTGTAACAGACCACCATGCGCTGTGTTGGCTCGCCAATTTGAAGGACCCCTCTGGCCGTCTTGGGCGGTGGAGCTTGCGCCTGCAGGAGTTCGACGTTACAGTCGTTTATAAATCCGGCAGGAAACACTCCGACGCCGACTGCCTGTCCCGCGCCCAAGTCGACCCACCACCAGAAGACTCTGATGAAGACAGCGCATTCTTCGGGATCGTGACGGAGAGTGACCTAGCCGCCCAGCAGCGTGCCGACCCCGACTTACGCGTCATAATCGAGTACCTCGAGGGATGCAACGTTGCCGTTCCTAGGACCTTCAAACGCAGCTTACCAGCATTCAGCCTGAGAAACTTCGTCCTCGTGAAGAAGAATTTCAGCCCCGGAACAAGAGCGAATTACCTTCTCGTCATCCCCGCGGACCTTCGTGACGAAATTTTGGAAGCGTGCCACGACGACCCGTCTTCCGGACATCTCGGCACAGCCCGCACTATTGGAAAAATCAAGGCGAGGTACTACTGGCCCGGCCTTACCTCTGACGTCACCCACTACGTCCGGAGCTGCCGTGACTGCCAGCGACGAAAAACGCCGCCGACAAGACCCGCCGGACTTCTGCAACCGATCGCCATCCCATCGAGACCATTTCAACAGATTGGAATGGACCTTTTAGGCCCGTTCCCTAAGTCACGATCACAGAACAAGTGGATTGTCGTAGCGACAGACTATATTACGCGCTACGCAGAGACCGCCGCTCTTCCGAGGGGGACTGCACAAGAAGTGGCAAAGTTCTTTATAAGCCAAGTTGCGCTGCGACATGGAGCCCCGGAAGTCCTAATCACAGACCGCGGAACGGCATTTACTGCGGAGCTGATGCAAGGAGTATTACGCTACAGCAACACGGATCACCGAAGAACGACGGCGTACCACCCCCAAACGAACGGACTAACAGAACGTCTGAACAAGACAATCGCAGATATGCTGTCAATGTACGTTGACGTTGAACATAAGACTTGGGACGAAGTGCTCCCGTATGTCACGTTTGCGTACAACACGGCTATGCAGGAGACGACGCAGCTGACGCCGTTCGAGCTTGTCTACGGTAGAAGGCCGACTACGATGCTCGACGCCATGCTTCCGCACGTAGAAGACGACGACCTCAACGCCGACGTCCACGGATATCTTCAACGTGCGGAGGAGGCCCGCCAGCTCGCTCGAGTTCGTATAACGGACCAGCAGCTGGTGGATGCGGGCCGCTACAACCTCCGACGCCGAGACGCCGAGTACCAACCAGGGGATCGTGTGTGGGTTTGGACTCCCATCCGACGACGCGGACTCAGTGAGAAGCTCCTGCGACGCTATTTCGGACCTTACCAGATTCTACGACGTGTTGGCCAACTTACCGACGAAGTGATCCCTGATGGTGACTCCGGCACATCACGACAACGCAGGCGGCCTGAAGTCGTCCACGTGGTTTGCCTAAAACCTTTCTACGGACGATGACGAACTTTTATTTTCATTTGTTCGGACTGTCGCTTATGTTAGCATCGGGTCAATGCACTCTTAGAGGGGGGGTAATGCCGCGAACCATACACTGAGTTTGTTTATTTGTGTTTTGATTTTACCGCCCGGCTGCGCCGGTCTGCGTTATCTCTGCGCCAAGGGAAGCGCGTGTTCCATTCTTTCTTTCTGTGCCGCATGCGTTATCTGTTGTGATAGGGAGAGCATTCCGATCTAACGTGAACAGCCCACAATAATCTTGGATCTACTATGTTCTCGATGCGAATCGACGTTTCGAGAACCACGCGTGCCGAAAGATAAAAATTCCCCCGCATTTCCCCGAGGGGGAGAATGTGAAAGTGCGAATGCACGGTTGTCGGCCCGCTTGCGGCGCTTGCGCTCGGCCCCCGCAGCCCACCGCCTCGCCGCCTTCTCTTCCATCTCTTCCATCGGGTTTGTAGTATCACGTGTACACCACGCAGTTATCAAGCCGCTATAACGCCGCTGAGTCGCCAAAGCACGCCGCTGACGACGTAGTTTGAATGCGTTAAAGATATAAGGCACGTCACTAACACTGATATCACCGTCGCGTCCGTGGCTTGGTCGGTAGAGCGTCGCGCTGCGGCCGCAAAGTCCTCGGATCGAAACCTGGCGCCGGATGCTGTTTCTTTTTTAAATATAGAGGAGCACTGCGGACGCCGCCGCCACCGCCGGCGGTGGATGGTATGGGGTCGCTTATAAAGTGCATTCGCACTTAAAAAGCCTGCAGTGCGGGCGCCGGGGCATTCGATTCGACGACACTCGCCTGTGCAAGTCACTTTGTTGGCCGCTGCTTCGCCGCCTCTGTATTCTTTTCAGTTGTTAGGGGAGCACAAGTTCGCTCCAATAAACGTATTTCTCATTCAAGACAACTGCTTCGTCCTTGTCTTCGTGACAATATATATATATATATATATATATATATATATATATATATATATATATATATATATATATATATATATATAGCGAATCAGAAAATTGGAAATGAGGGGCTCGGTGAAATGAGACCAAAAATAAGGGTTGGCTGTCAAGAACACCTCGGAAAGCGAATGGGAGATTGTGGTGGTCATAAAAACAGATGAAGAATTTTTTGAGCCAGAAAGAAAGTGGTGACAAAATGCCCGCCGGGTGGGATCTGAACCCACAACCTCCAGAATACCGGTCTGGTGCGATAACCACTACGCGACCGGCAGCGCTGTTTACCCACCACTTTCTGGGGTATTTATGGAAAGGTATTTTTTGTTTCCTGCACTGCAGTTCTACATGCACTTCTGTTCCTGCCGACTTCGTTTCGTTGCGTATAACTTGTGGGATGCTCCGAAAATATTCCTTAGCATTAGCACAGGGAATGTATAGTTACTGTGCAGTACGCGTATTTATTCCTGTAAATATTTTATTACTGCGCTTCTTTTTTTATTTTGCGAACTTCGCGTAGGCATCCTTAACGTGCGCTGAAATCTCGAACATACGAGTGTTTTCGCTTTTCGGTTACATCACAAAAGCGGATACAGTTAGTTTCATTTCTCTTTGGAGGTTTACGCGGTTTTATTGTAAACTCTTGGTGTTTGTCGCGTTTGTATTAGTAACGGCCGGTACCCTCGCACTCTCCTCTAATTTGCATGGAAAGGTTAGCGGCAGTAAACCACGGTTTAATATATATATATATATATATATATATATATATATATATATATATATATATATATATAGAAAGAAAGAAACGCCGGCAGTCTACAACACCAAGGAAGGCATAGGGGAGTGGTTAGACTATTTTTTTTTACCGTTAGTGATGTTACATTATTTTTTTTATTATTAATTACGTGAGAAAGAAAGAAAGAAAAACACGCGCCCAGAGTGGGGACCGAACCCACGCCTATATATATATATATATATACAGAAAGATAGGTCTCCAGTCTACAACGCCAAAGGAGGCATAGGGGTGTGGTTCGGCGTTTTTTTTTTACTACAGTTAATCAAGTTCACATTTTTTTAAGTATACGGAAGAAAGAAAGAAAGAAAGAAAGAAAGAAAGAAAGAAAGAAAGAAAGAAAGAAAAACACGCGGCCAGAGTGGGGACCGAACCCACGCCTTTCGATTAGATCTCGAATGCCTTACCAATTCGGCTATCAGGGTGACTGTGTTCTCCTTCACTTTCTTGGTTGTAGACTGGAGACCTATCTTTCTGTAGATATATATATATATATTAAACCGTGGTTTACTGCCGCTACTGGAAGAGTATCTGACGCTTGAGGGTGGTAGCCAGCGCCACTCTGACTACACGGGGAAAAGGGGACCTTCTTTTTAACCCCCGGGGCGTGACTCCAACGTCTACAGCCTGTCATGAGCGGGTAACTGGCGAAAAGCCCTCTTATGCTACCTAGGCATCAAGGCTGCCAGAACCGAGACCCTCGCTAGGCTTTCGCAGAATAATATAGTAAGGAAATGAGGGGCTCGTTGAGGAAATATAGAAAGATAGGTCGGCAGTCTACAACGCCAAAGGAGGCATAGGGGTGTGGTTAGGCTTTTTTTACTACGGTTAATCAAGTTCACATTTTTTTAAGTATACCATACTATATTATCTGCGAAAGCCTAGCGAGGGTCTCGGTTCTGGCAGACTTGATGCCTAGGTAGCATAAGAGGGCTTCCCGCCAGTTAACCGCTCATGACAGGCTGTAGACGTTCGAGTCACGCCCCGGGGGTTAAAAAGAAGGTCCCCTTCTCCCCGTGTAGTCAGAGTGGCGCTGGCTACCACCCTCAAGCATCAGATACTCTTCTAGTAAATATAAATAGCCAAGAAAGTGAAGGAGAACACACTCGCCCAGATAGCCGAATTGGTAAGGCATTCGAGATCTAATCGAAAGGGGTGGGTGCGGTCCCTACTTTGGGTGCGTGTTTTTCTTTCTTTCTTTCTTCCGTATACTTCAAAAAATGTGAACTTGGTTAACTGTAGTAAAAAAAAGCCTAACCACACCTCTATGCCTGCTTTGGCGTTGTAGACTGCCGACCTATCTTTCTGTATTTCCTCAACGAGCCCCTCATTTCCTTACTATATTATTCTGCGAAAGCCTAGCGAGGGTCTCTGTTCTGGCAGCCTTGATGCCTACGTAGCATAATAGGGCTTCCCGCCAGTTACCCGCTCATGACAGGCTGTAGACGTTGGAGTCACGCCCCGGGGGTTAAAAAGAAGGTCCCCTTCTCCCCGTGTCGTCAGAGTGGCGCTGGCTACCACCCTCAAGCGTCAGATACTCTTCTAGTAAATATAAATAGCCAACAAAGTGAAGGATAACACAGTCGCCCAGATAGCCGAATTGGTAAGGCATTCGAGATCTAATCGAAAGGCGTGGGTTCGGCCCCCACTGTGGGCGCGTGTTTTTCTTTCTTCCTTCCTTCCGTGTACTTAAATGTCAACTTGATTAACGGTACTAAAAAAAAGCCTAACCACACCCCTATGCCTCCTTTGGCGTTGTAGACTGCCGACCTATCTTTCTGTTTTTCCTCAACGAGCCCCTCATTTCCTTACTATATATATATATATATATATATATATATATATATATATAGTGAAAAATTCGTATAGCTTCTAACAAAACTGTTCATTGGTCGACTTTTCGATCGGATGCCGATCTCACTCAAAACAACATTTCGTATTTCTGTGCACGTATTTATAAGCTCGTCGTCCAACGACGCCGAAAAAAGAGAGAGGGGGGATTTGGGGAGAAAGGTAGCAACAAACACGCTCTCGGCGAGGTGAGATGAAGGTTTGCAAAAAAGAGAGAGAGAAAAAAAAGAGGAAAAGAAAGAAAACGCAAAACAAAAACAAACCTAAACATGCAGAAAAGAGAGAGAAGTACACAACTCTTTCAAAAACGCTGTCCTCCATCGTTCGTCAGCTATATATATATATATATATATATATATCAAAGTTGCAGTCCTTATTGCCAGTGCTGTTTGGCGTTTTAACAGTGTTTTATAGTGCCGAATGAGGTATGATAGCCTTTTTTTTGATGCAGGAATAAATAATTGAAAATTCAAGTCGAGAAAAAATGCGCCGTTTTTTCCGGTAATAACTTTGCTTTGTGCTATTTCTCTATTACGATTGTGCTATCATGCTTAAATTTGGGAACAGACGTGTTGTTATGTACGCTGTAAATGAGGTGGCTGAGGCCTCAGTCAGGCCACGTTCGCCTTTAGTCTCAGCCTCCCCTTGGTTTTTGCCAAGCAATAAAAATCAAAGCAAATAAATCAAATATATATATACAGTAATACCTCGTTAACTCGAACTCGCATATCTCGAAAAATCGGCTAAGTCGAAATTTTCCGCGGCACCGAACGATTTCCTATACGTCCAATGTATTTGTTGCCCTTTATTTCGAAGTATTTTTGGCCAAACTGCGGATATCTTGAAATCTTGGCTGAGAGTGGAACGAAAATTTCGCCCCGCCGCCGCGGACCGTTTCACAAGCTTTGCGCAATGCTGCCGCGCCAAAGACCCTGGAGTTTTTTTCTCGTTTAGCTGCGCCTACCATAAAGCCGATGTTTTCCCCGAACGTGACGTATGAGCCCAGAGGCATATCAGCTTCGTCAAGTAACCCTGTGGTACGTCATGTGACTCTAGAGAAATGCGCAGTGGCACGCACAGGCAGGCCCTGCAGTAGCTCGCTTGGCGGAGTTTGTCTTGTCTCGTTCGCAAAGTAGTAGCGCCTTTTTTTGCAAAGAACTCCATATTTCTTGGCAATCCGCGCAAATTTTGCTTATCTCAACAATCCGCTTATCCCGAAATATTTCCCGATTTTTACTCCTTCGAGTTAACGAGGTATTACATATATATATATATATATATATATATATATATATATATATATATATATATATATATATATATATATATATATATATATATAAATAGAGAGAGATACGGGACGAGGGACTCGGTAAAGATACATATCAAGGTTGCAGTCGTCATTGCCAGTGCTATTCGGCTTTTTTCGAAATATTTAATAGGCCCGAATGACGTGTGCTTGTCACGTTTCTTTGATTCATTGATAAATAAGCGAAAATATAAGTCGAGAAAAAATCCGCCGTTTTTCCGGGAGCGGGACTCGAACCCACATCTCCGCATAACCGGTGCGGTGCGTTAACCAATTACGCTATCCCGCAGCGGCTTCTCTCTCGACTTTTGAAGCGGGGGTTTATATTTACAAGAGCTCTGAGGCCGGTCAACTAGCGCCGCCCCTCGACTACCGCGGGAGACGTAGAACGTCTTCTTTCCCAGCGGCCGCCACGTAGAACGTGGTCGGAGGTCGGGGTTAGCAATTGGCATATCCGAACTGCTGGAGCCAGTGCCTCGTAATGCATGTAGCAGAACAGAGAGATACGGGACGAGGGACTCGGTAAAGATACATATCAAGGTTGCAGTCGTCATTGCCAGTGCTATTCGGCTTTTTTCGAAATATTTAATAGGCCCGAATGACGTGTGCTTGTCACGTTTCTTTGATTCATTGATAAATAAGCGAAAATATAAGTCGAGAAAAAATCCGCCGGGATAGCGTAATTGGTTAACGCACCGCACCGGTTATGCGGAGATGTGGGTTCGAGTCCCGCTCCCGGAAAAACGGCGGATTTTTTCTCGACTTATATTTTCGCTTATTTATCAATGAATCAAAGAAACGTGACAAGCACACGTCATTCGGGCCTATTAAATATTTCGAAAAAAGCCGAATAGCACTGGCAATGACGACTGCAACCTTGATATGTATCTTTACCGAGTCCCTCGTCCCGTATCTCTCTGTTCTGCTACATGCATTACGAGGCACTGGCTCCAGCAGTTCGGATATGCCAATTGCTAACCCCGACCTCCGACCACGTTCTACGTGGCGGCCGCTGGGAAAGAAGACGTTCTACGTCTCCCGCGGTAGTCGAGGGGCGGCGCTAGTTGACCGGCCTCAGAGCTCTTGTAAATATAAACCCCCGCTTCAAAAGTCGAGAGAGAAGCCGCTGCGGGATAGCGTAATTGGTTAACGCACCGCACCGGTTATGCGGAGATGTGGGTTCGAGTCCCGCTCCCGGAAAAACGGCGGATTTTTTCTCGACTTATATTTTCGCTTATTTATCAATGAATCAAAGAAACGTGACAAGCACACGTCATTCGGGCCTATTAAATATTTCGAAAAAAGCCGAATAGCACTGGCAATGACGACTGCAACCTTGATATGTATCTTTACCGAGTCCCTCGTCCCGTATCTCTCTGTTCTGCTACATGCATTACGAGGCACTGGCTCCAGCAGTTCGGATATGCCAATTGCTAACCCCGACCTCCGACCACGTTCTACGTGGCGGCCGCTGGGAAAGAAGACGTTCTACGTCTCCCGCGGTAGTCGAGGGGCGGCGCTAGTTGACCGGCCTCAGAGCTCTTGTAAATATAAACCCCCGCTTCAAAAGTCGAGAGAGAAGCCGCTGCGGGATAGCGTAATTGGTTAACGCACCGCACCGGTTATGCGGAGATGTGGGTTCGAGTCCCGCTCCCGGAAAAACGGCGGATTTTTTCTCGACTTATATTTTCGCTTATTTATCAATGAATCAAAGAAACGTGACAAGCACACGTCATTCGGGCCTATTAAATATTTCGAAAAAAGCCGAATAGCACTGGCAATGACGACTGCAACCTTGATATGTATCTTTACCGAGTCCCTCGTCCCGTATCTCTCTGTTCTGCTACATGCATTACGAGGCACTGGCTCCAGCAGTTCGGATATGCCAATTGCTAACCCCGACCTCCGACCACGTTCTACGTGGCGGCCGCTGGGAAAGAAGACGTTCTACGTCTCCCGCGGTAGTCGAGGGGCGGCGCTAGTTGACCGGCCTCAGAGCTCTTGTAAATATAAACCCCCGCTTCAAAAGTCGAGAGAGAAGCCGCTGCGGGATAGCGTAATTGGTTAACGCACCGCACCGGTTATGCGGAGATGTGGGTTCGAGTCCCGCTCCCGGAAAAACGGCGGATTTTTTCTCGACTTATATTTTCGCTTATTTATCAATGAATCAAAGAAACGTGACAAGCACACGTCATTCGGGCCTATTAAATATTTCGAAAAAAGCCGAATAGCACTGGCAATGACGACTGCAACCTTGATATGTATCTTTACCGAGTCCCTCGTCCCGTATCTCTCTGTTCTGCTACATGCATTACGAGGCACTGGCTCCAGCAGTTCGGATATGCCAATTGCTAACCCCGACCTCCGACCACGTTCTACGTGGCGGCCGCTGGGAAAGAAGACGTTCTACGTCTCCCGCGGTAGTCGAGGGGCGGCGCTAGTTGACCGGCCTCAGAGCTCTTGTAAATATAAACCCCCGCTTCAAAAGTCGAGAGAGAAGCCGCTGCGGGATAGCGTAATTGGTTAACGCACCGCACCGGTTATGCGGAGATGTGGGTTCGAGTCCCGCTCCCGGAAAAACGGCGGATTTTTTCTCGACTTATATTTTCGCTTATTTATCAATGAATCAAAGAAACGTGACAAGCACACGTCATTCGGGCCTATTAAATATTTCGAAAAAAGCCGAATAGCACTGGCAATGACGACTGCAACCTTGATATGTATCTTTACCGAGTCCCTCGTCCCGTATCTCTCTGTTCTGCTACATGCATTACGAGGCACTGGCTCCAGCAGTTCGGATATGCCAATTGCTAACCCCGACCTCCGACCACGTTCTACGTGGCGGCCGCTGGGAAAGAAGACGTTCTACGTCTCCCGCGGTAGTCGAGGGGCGGCGCTAGTTGACCGGCCTCAGAGCTCTTGTAAATATAAACCCCCGCTTCAAAAGTCGAGAGAGAAGCCGCTGCGGGATAGCGTAATTGGTTAACGCACCGCACCGGTTATGCGGAGATGTGGGTTCGAGTCCCGCTCCCGGAAAAACGGCGGATTTTTTCTCGACTTATATTTTCGCTTATTTATCAATGAATCAAAGAAACGTGACAAGCACACGTCATTCGGGCCTATTAAATATTTCGAAAAAAGCCGAATAGCACTGGCAATGACGACTGCAACCTTGATATGTATCTTTACCGAGTCCCTCGTCCCGTATCTCTCTGTTCTGCTACATGCATTACGAGGCACTGGCTCCAGCAGTTCGGATATGCCAATTGCTAACCCCGACCTCCGACCACGTTCTACGTGGCGGCCGCTGGGAAAGAAGACGTTCTACGTCTCCCGCGGTAGTCGAGGGGCGGCGCTAGTTGACCGGCCTCAGAGCTCTTGTAAATATAAACCCCCGCTTCAAAAGTCGAGAGAGAAGCCGCTGCGGGATAGCGTAATTGGTTAACGCACCGCACCGGTTATGCGGAGATGTGGGTTCGAGTCCCGCTCCCGGAAAAACGGCGGATTTTTTCTCGACTTATATTTTCGCTTATTTATCAATGAATCAAAGAAACGTGACAAGCACACGTCATTCGGGCCTATTAAATATTTCGAAAAAAGCCGAATAGCACTGGCAATGACGACTGCAACCTTGATATGTATCTTTACCGAGTCCCTCGTCCCGTATCTCTCTGTTCTGCTACATGCATTACGAGGCACTGGCTCCAGCAGTTCGGATATGCCAATTGCTAACCCCGACCTCCGACCACGTTCTACGTGGCGGCCGCTGGGAAAGAAGACGTTCTACGTCTCCCGCGGTAGTCGAGGGGCGGCGCTAGTTGACCGGCCTCAGAGCTCTTGTAAATATAAACCCCCGCTTCAAAAGTCGAGAGAGAAGCCGCTGCGGGATAGCGTAATTGGTTAACGCACCGCACCGGTTATGCGGAGATGTGGGTTCGAGTCCCGCTCCCGGAAAAACGGCGGATTTTTTCTCGACTTATATTTTCGCTTATTTATCAATGAATCAAAGAAACGTGACAAGCACACGTCATTCGGGCCTATTAAATATTTCGAAAAAAGCCGAATAGCACTGGCAATGACGACTGCAACCTTGATATGTATCTTTACCGAGTCCCTCGTCCCGTATCTCTCTGTTCTGCTACATGCATTACGAGGCACTGGCTCCAGCAGTTCGGATATGCCAATTGCTAACCCCGACCTCCGACCACGTTCTACGTGGCGGCCGCTGGGAAAGAAGACGTTCTACGTCTCCCGCGGTAGTCGAGGGGCGGCGCTAGTTGACCGGCCTCAGAGCTCTTGTAAATATAAACCCCCGCTTCAAAAGTCGAGAGAGAAGCCGCTGCGGGATAGCGTAATTGGTTAACGCACCGCACCGGTTATGCGGAGATGTGGGTTCGAGTCCCGCTCCCGGAAAAACGGCGGATTTTTTCTCGACTTATATTTTCGCTTATTTATCAATGAATCAAGGAAACGTGACAAGCACACGTCATTCGGGCCTATTAAATATTTCGAAAAAAGCCGAATAGCACTGGCAATGACGACTGCAACCTTGATATGTATCTTTACCGAGTCCCTCGTCCCGTATCTCTCTGTTCTGCTACATGCATTACGAGGCACTGGCTCCAGCAGTTCGGATATGCCAATTGCTAACCCCGACCTCCGACCACGTTCTACGTGGCGGCCGCTGGGAAAGAAGACGTTCTACGTCTCCCGCGGTAGTCGAGGGGCGGCGCTAGTTGACCGGCCTCAGAGCTCTTGTAAATATAAACCCCCGCTTCAAAAGTCGAGAGAGAAGCCGCTGCGGGATAGCGTAATTGGTTAACGCACCGCACCGGTTATGCGGAGATGTGGGTTCGAGTCCCGCTCCCGGAAAAACGGCGGATTTTTTCTCGACTTATATTTTCGCTTATTTATCAATGAATCAAAGAAACGTGACAAGCACACGTCATTCGGGCCTATTAAATATTTCGAAAAAAGCCGAATAGCACTGGCAATGACGACTGCAACCTTGATATATATATATATATATATATATATATATATATATATATATATTGTAGCGTTGAATATGGACGCGATTTATATAATTGTCATAGGCATTCATGCAAGGACAATTCCCCGGTGGGGATATTCGGCTTGGTGCACGCCCGACGGCGAGAAGGCAGCAGCATCGCGTGGGCACGGGCCGATCGAGTATCGCGTCGGACATAGCTTGCTAAGCACAAAGAACCTCGGCTTCTCCGCAGCTCTAACTGCTCCTTAGTGGTCCAATAAACCACGCTTCAGTTTGGTGGAGTGTGCGGGTTCGTTCCCAGCGTGACTCTACCTTCGCATCGCAAGACTCCGATACCACATCCTGGAGTTACGGAGCAGACGGCTACAGCCCGTGATGCAGCTGAACACCGACCGGGACATGGCACGTTCCACACCGCAGCCCATCATGTGTTCGGGTGTGCTTCGGCAGCGAGACCCCCCTCCCTTCGATGGAACGGATGACAACGACGTGGAGGAGTGGCTGTCGCAGTACGAGCGCGTGAGCAGGCACAACAGATGGGACGATCGCATGAAGCTTAATGACGTTGAGTTTCATTTGGACCACCTAGCGAAGAAGTGGTTCCACAACATCGCAGCCACCATGGCTACCTGGGCTGAATTCAAAAACCGTACTGTCGACGTCTTCGGCCGTCCCGCCGTGCGGAAGCTTCTTGCTGAGCAGCGTCTCCGCACACGAGCACAGCGTCCTAGAGAGAACTTCACCAGTTATATCGAGGATGTTGTGGACCTATGCAACCGTGTTGATTCAGCTATGGCGGAAGCAGAGAAAATTAAGCACCTGATGAAAGGAATCGATGATGATGCTTTCCAGCTGCTGTTAGTGAAAGATCTGCGAACCGTTGCTGACATTATCACCCAGTGCCGAAGCTACGAAGAACTCCGCAGACAGAGGGCGCTTACCCGGGGCTCTTCTGTCCAGGGAGAGCCGCTGTCGAGCTTGACGGAGGCGGGGGCCGACGCATCCTTGATGCGGCACCTTCAACAGTTTGTTCGCGAAGAAGTCGCTCGGCAAGTGTCACTTCTTACCCTGGAGCCTGGATCAACGATGCCACCGTCTGTTCCTGGCTCATCTCCTCGATACGGAGTGCCTCCGCAGCCTACCGAAGTGACTCCTTCCGTTGTCTCGCCGACGCTTCCAGCGCTTCACCACATGATCAAGGAACAGGTGGCTGAGGCACTGCCACCCACTCTGTATTATGCGCCCCTCACGAATGCCGAAGCCATGGGGAGACCGGTAGAGCCAGCTGGGACGTCTTTTCGGGCCATGCCGCCAACCCCGCCACACTCTGCGGTACACAGGAATCCGCCACTGGGGAATCCGGGGCGCACGGCTGATAATCGCCCCATCTGTTTCCAGGCCATGTGGCCCGTTACTGCCGCCGCCGCGTGTCCGCGATGAATGATGACGTTAGCCACACTTCTGGCTCTCCACACGGGTCTTCGCAGATAATGACCGACGTGCCACCCAGGTCGCCGTTAGCTGCCTCCGGTTACAACGATTTCAGCCGTGGTGACGCCGATAGCCGCCGTTCAAGCTCCCCACGTCGCCGCTCACTGTCGCCTATGCGACGTCGTTCAAGCCCAACTGAACAGGATAACTAGCCGCCGCAGTTCCGGAGGCAAGAGCTGCGCGACTTTCGAACTGTAAAAGGCCTACAAATGTAATCGACGTATCTGTTGAGGGTGTACGTACAGTTGCACTAGTCGACACAGGCGCAGCCGTCTCCGTCATTATCGCCGATATTTGGCGCTCACTTAGAAGAGTTAGGACTCCTCTGCCGCAATTTTCGTTATGTACCGCACCTGCGCAGCGTGTAAAACCTTTGGCAGCCTGCACGGCGCGTGTCACGATCCAGGACGTCATGTACCCCGTCGAGTTCCTCGTGCTGTCATCCTGCTCCCAAGACGTCATTTTAGGCTGGGACTTTTTATCTCGAAATCGCGCAATAATCGACTGTGCGCGTGGGCAAGTAGAATTTGATTCTCCGTTGGACGCGCCTTACGCCACTGTCCACTGCCCTAGTCCACTGCCCCTGCAAAGCTCACCGTGGCTCACGACACGGATATTCCACCCCGCTCGGCTGCTCTCGTACCGCTCTGCTGCTCTTCCATTCCCGACGCACCTGTTGTTTTTACGCCGTCGCCCTTATTTGTCCACCGAAAATCGCTGTCCTTGTCATTCGCCCTACTGACAGTTCATGCTGGCACGAGCGCCATAGTAGTCAACAACGAGTCCTTGGAGCCCCTTCGTCTCCTGCACGGTGAGGTCTTTAGCTGCGTCGAAGTTGTTGAGCCACAGTTTGTCACCACCGTACCAGACGACTTGTCGTCATGGGTTCCAGTGGCTGGACTGAGTCCTGCCCCGTCAGCACCAGACCTGTCGCCTCCGGACATTGGCGCTTCGATCGATCCTACCCTCAGATCAGACCAACGAGTGAGGCTCCTAGCTCTGCTATATCGGTTCCGCTCTTCTTTTCACGGCGCAAAGGCACCGCTGCGCCGAACATCTGCAGTTGCTCACTCCATCGACACCGGCTCGCATGCACCACTGCGCCAACGACCGTACCGTGTGTCGCCGAAGGAGCGCAGCATTATTGACGAAGAAGTGAACGATATGCTCAAGCGGGGAGTAATTCGGCTCTCCAACAGTCCCTGGGCGTCTCCCGTGGTGCTTGTAACGAAAAAGGACCGTTCCATCCGCTTTTGCGTAGATTATCGCCGTCTGAACAGCATAACGCGGAAGGATGTCTATCCTTTACCACGGATTGACGATGCCCTTGACAGTTTACAAGGCGCCGAGTTTTTTTCTTACCTTGATCTGCGGTCTGGATATTGGCAGGTACCCATGGCGGAGGCCGATCGCGCGAAAACGGCGTTCATCACTCCTGACGGCCTGTATGAATTTAACGTCATGCCGTTTGGCCTGTGCAACGCTCCTGCCACGTTCGGGAGGATGATGGACACCATTTTGCGCGGCTTGAAGTGGAAAACGTGTCTATGTTATCTCGATGACATAGTCGTTTTTTCTCCCGACTTCGACACTCATTTGAGGCGCCTGGGGCAGGTTTTGACTTGCCTTGCCAAAGCCAGATTGCAGCTCAACATGAAGAAATGCCACTTTGCGGCGCCAAAGTTGACCATACTGGGCACCTTGTGTCGAAGGAGGGAATTCTTCCCGACGCTACCAAACTTCGCGCGGTCGCCGAGTTCCCTAAACCGACCACCATGAAGGCTCTACGGAGCTTTATTGGACTACGTTCGTATTTCCGCCGCTTCATTCGCAACTTTGCCGCCATAATTGCGCCCTTGACGACGCTTCTCGGGAAGGAAAGCGGTATTGGCGCTTGGTCGAGTGATTGCGATGAAGCGTTCGCAAAGTTACGGTGACTCCTTACTTCCCCGCCTATTCTGTGACACTTTGACTCGACCGCGCCAACAGAAATTTACACGATGCCAGCGGCGCCGGAATCGGTGCAGTGCTTGCCCAACGAAAAGCTGGTTTTGACGATTATGTCGTCGCTTGTGCCAGTCGTACGCTCACAAAAGCTGAGTTAAATTATTCGGTCACGGAAAAGGAGTGCTTGGCCATCGTATGGGCGCTTGCAAAATTTCGACCATATTTGTAAGGTCGTCCTTTTGACGTTGTGATGGACCACCACGCATTGTGTTGGTTGTCGTCGTTTAAAGACCCGTCTGGCCGCCTTGGTCGCTGGGCTCTGTGACTTCAAGAGCATGGCATCCGTGTGCTGTACCGTTCCGGCCGGAAGCATTCAGACGCTGGCGCTCTGTCCCGCTCCCCCCTACCGGTGGAAGACTCGTGTTCCGTTTGTGTTGATGCCGGCCTGTCATCCCTCGACATCATGGACATGCCAGCCGAGCAGCGCAAGGACCCCTGGATTGCTCGCGTGCCCTCTGCTGAAGAATCGCGTGCGCTGCGCCGACAAGCTGCCCACTTTGCAGTCCGCGACGAAATGCTGTTAAGGCGCAACTACCAATCAGGAGGTCGCAAATGGTTACTGGTAAAACCTCGCCATTTGCGCACGGGCATATGCGCATCCTTCCACGCTGACCCCAGCTGCGCTCACGCCGGTGTGTTAAAAACGTATGAGCGCCTTCGCCTACGGTATTACTGGCGAGGAATGTACACGTTCGTCCGCAAGTACATCCGGTCATGCACCAACTGTCAGCGGCGCAAATGCCCTCCTACTCCCGCAGCGGGCCCGCTGCAGCCATTGCCGTGCCCACAAAGACCGTTCGATCGCATTGGGATAGACCTTTACGGTCCCCTACCGCGCACAGCTGCTGGCAACCGTTGGGTCATGGTGGCAGTGGATCACCTTACGCGCTATGCAGAAACCGCTGCTCTAGCAACTGCCACGGCACGTGACGTCGCGTCCTTCCTGTTACGCCGCTTCATACTTCGCCATGGTGCCCCTCGAGAGCTGCTCAGTGACCGAGGTCGCGTCTTCCTGTCGGAAGTCATCGAAGCCCTCCTGCGGGAATGTCAAATTGTTCACCCAACTACGTCGTCTTACCACCCGCAGACGAATGGTCTCACAGAACGATTTAACCGCACCTTGAGTGATATGCTTTCGATGTACGTGGCGTCGGAGCATTCTGACTGGGACGTGATACTTGCCTTTGTTACGTACGCCTACAACACGGCCACGCAGACGACGACGGGATTCTCACCTTTTTTTCCTGCTCTACGGACGGGAGCCGGCATGCACTCTTGACACAATTTTGCCGTATCGCCCAGATCAGACCGAGTTCGCACCATCTCGGAAATAGTCAAGCATGCCGAAGAGTGCCGTCAGCTCGCCCGCTCGCTCACGTCTGAACACCAGCAACACCAGAAGCATAATCTCGACGCTTCCACCGCGGCTCCCACCTATAGGCCTGATTCACTTGTCTGGCTTTGGGTCCCATGCCCTACACCCGGTCTCTCACCGAAGCTTGTTGCAAAATATCATGGAGCCTACAGAGTCGTCAAGCAAACTTCACCAGTGAATTACCTCATCGAACCGGTTGCACCTGCACCCGACCATCAACACCGTGGACGCGAGATAGTTCACGCCAACCGGCTGAAAGAGTATTACGATCCTGTGGTCTCCTCGTCACCTTAAGTCGCCAGGATAGCTCCTTTTCCAGAAGGGGCGAATATTGTAGCGTTGATTATGGACGCGATTGATGTAATTGCCACAGGCATTCATGCAAGGACAGTTCCCCGTTGGGGATATTCGGCTGGGTGCACGCCCGACCGACGACGAGAAGGCAGAAGCATCGCGTGGGCACGGGCCGATCGAGTATCGCGTCGGACATAGCTTGCTAAGCAGGAAGAACCTCGGCTTCTCCGCAGCTCTAACTGCTCCTTAGTGGTCCAATAAACCACGCTTCAATATATATATATATATATATATATATATATATATATATATATATATATATATAAAAATCTAGAGAAAGATAAACTCACAAAGCGCGCAGAAATAGTATAAGTAAAGAGTCGGATACACAGCAAGAACAATAACAAACAATGTTTACTTACGTAGCGGCAACGGGACTTGCCTTCATCAGAGTAAAGTTACATGATTTTGCTGTCGCAAACATTTTGAACACATTTCTTATATAGGTTTGCATAAAACTGTGAGAAAGAGCGGAAAATGTTTCGGAAATGGGGAGTGTGTATACATATATATGTATATATATATATATACATAAATATAAGCTGCTTGGTGGCAGAGCAGATTGCACGAACCACGGTTGAAGGTGACACGAGGTATTTACCAGATGAGAAGGAGGAGAAAAAAGACATTTATTGCTCCCATGTTTGTTGGCCTTCTCCACAAATCGGCTCGTCCATTCTTCGAGATCAAATAACTGATCGTCTTCTTCTTCTCTGAAGGCTTTCCAATCCGTGAGCCTCGCCTTCCCTACCCTGGTATGTGTACGGGTATGGTTGTGGTCGATGGTTAGTTGGATAGTATAATTATCACTTCTTCTAGTGTTTCATCCAACCTCGTCCACTCTATGTAGTATGATCCCCTCGAAAAAGTAAGGTCGGGAGTAGTGTCTCTAGACACACTGTTGCCGATTCTGGTGGGGTACTGGACTTTATTTCACAGGGTCAGGTGTTGTTGTTGGGCAAAGTTATGGACCTGCTCTTCTTTCTTTGGTGTTCTAGCATATCCCCAAGCCACGTGATGAGCGTTAAAATCGCCCACAACAACATTTTGTTCTTTAGTCACTTTATAGACCGTACTGAAGAATCCGTCCAAGTCTGCCAAGTTGTCGGCGGGTGGACTGTATACGTTGAGTATTAAGAGGCTGTGCAAATTTTACGCTGGTATTAATTCAACGATCATGTGTTAGATCCTGTGTTGGATTAGGTGCTGTTGCGTCGTTAAGCTCTTCGAGGTGAGGATGGCAGCGCGGGTCTTGCCTTCGGCTATGTGCGTATTGTAGCCTCTTAAGTTAAGGTTTTATGTTTGGGTTTTCAGCATGGCGAGAATGTCCGGTTTCTCTTTCATGCTGAAATGCAACAAACTTTGGCTATTCTGTTTAATTGTCCTGCTATTTCATTGCCAAATTTTGAGCTTCTGTTTCTAGTTTGCTTTGTTTCGGTTCTGCTGGGAGTTGTTACTGATCACTTTCGAGCATCTCTTTCATCCGTGCTTCTCTGCCCGAGTAGTTCTTAGGCTTCTTGCGAACTTTGTCTCTCTCCTCGGTGGCGGTGACCTGTTTGTCTAGCTCCGATCTCTTCGTCACTATTGCTGCCATAGTTTCCTCCATTTTCTGTTGCGTTTAGTGGGTTTGCTTTAGAGAATCTTTTATGCCCTGGATCTGCGTTTGGATATTTTGGAAAGTTCGGAAAGGGCCCCTTGTTGAAATTCGGCCTGGCATTGCTTATTTCGGGCCTGATCTTGTTTCATCTGTGCAATTGCTTTTTTTGTCTGGCTTCTTATATTTTGAGTTCTTCAATATCTATCATTATCTCCTCTAAGTATTTCCTCGTCGTAACGTTTTCTTTGATCAATTATTTTGTCTTCCGCGTGTCCTCTGCCATGGTACATCGGAGTGCCTCAAAAGGGGCTACCAAGTCAGGTGTGCCTTTCTCTCCTTTGATGTAATTTGCAGTGCAGGTTGTAGCAGAGGACAGAGGTGAGAAATCTCTATGCGAGAACACAACGTTGTCAGTGTTCTGCTCCTCACCTCTACTGAAGTCCCTTCCTAAAATCCACCGCGACCTGGACATCGAGTTTCCTATGGTCCTCAACTTTGAACGGAATCACGATCTCCGTCCCGATGTAAAGCAAGTAGGCGAGATGAGACTATCTATTTACAAGCTCCCATAACGGAACCCGCAACCAGCTTCTTCCTTGTCATATTCGTTGAGGAAGAATTCGTCGTACGCCACGTCGAGTGACACCACACTCCTCCCGAACCCGCCTCAGGGTGAGGCAAGCTTAGTTGTGATTCCGATGATCAATGCGCTGAAAATGTACAGTGACGAATCGCTTGCCGCCACGGATGACGATGAAGACGCGGATGACCCCTGGCTCAGCAACGACGATGTCTTCTGTCGCGACGAGGCGTCGAAGGTTCTTGAACTATGGCGGACGAAAGGGCGGGGGAACACGACATCTTCGGCTTGTCTCAGCATGTCTGGTTTCGGCTAGTCTCCATAAACATCACTTGGGCTGGGTACACGGGTCATCGTCCAGTTCTGGTCTCGGCTGGGCTGAACCTGTCTGCGTGGCTTTCTTCTTGACGACTCCGGCTAAACCGATGCGATGCGATGCTACGGTCAGGCTGGGGGTGACCCGCACAATCTACCAAATGTTACATGGTGGCTTAGCAGACAAAAAGGACCGAGAGAAGACCGCTTTCGGTACACCCGATGCCCTTTGCAGTCTCGTTGAGTTGTTGTATTTTGTTTGGGTTGCGGATATAATGCGGATATAAGTCTCGTTTTCAGAGTTTTTCCGTGTATTTATGATTGTCCCCGAACCTGATACACTATATATTTGTATTCTGTGACTGTATGAACCCACACGTACACGGTGCATTCCATCTATGTTGTAATGACGCTGTTGGAAGGGTGTGCATAGTTAGGGCTCGCGAAGGGATATGTGACTACGAAAAGCTCTCAACAGCAAAGCAAACAAAAAAGGCAACAAGATTGCTCGTATTTGGGGTTAAAAATGACCACAGATTGTAAATCTCTGCAAGCCAGACAGGAAGGGGTCCATACTGGTCATGTTGCAAAATTTTGAACTACAGCATAGTATTTACATGAACAAACCATAGTATTTGTATTTTGTATTTGCATAGTATTTACATCAACAACAATTTACATCAACAAGTGTAGGCCTGTTGGTTTTGAGTTGCTTAAAAACCAGTTATGAAATGCTAGGCAAAAAGTAAGAACAAGGCACAAGAATAATCAGAGTAGGCGCAAGGGCAGTTACTTTCCTTTTGCCTTGTTTGTCTTTTTCGTGTATATCACAGCAGTCACAAAGCTATCGTCACTACCACTGCCAAATGATGAAAATAAATACATGTAGTCTTGTCCAATACTGTGTGACGGTGTGACCTGCTGTAGCTTCGCTCACCATCCATCGTCGAGGCGGAACGGCTACTCATTTTTTTTTCATTGAAGTTCCTATCCACAGTCCACCAGCAACAAAACCACGAACAAGAAAATCAGCGTAATGACAGTTCAGACTACCGACATAAAACTGGACGCCTAGTGCTTGTGCTGCTGGAATGCATACCGGTAAGCATGGTGAGACCATCCGTGCAGGTCGTAAAATGTCGATGCCCTGGGGAAATTTCCGCCGTAACGTCCTTTTTTACGCATCTGATAAAAAGTAAGAAGGCTGTACAGCAAAGCAAAACTGATTCTATCCCTTACACGCCAGCTTATTAGAAAAAAAAATATTTTCGCCAGTTTCACTTGCAGCGTATACGATCGAAATAAATCAGTCCAGTAACGTAAAAAGAATAGAACCATTTTCGTTCTAGCGAAAAACCCACCAAAGAATATTTTTATCTGAGAGAGAGAGAGAGAGAGAGAGACAGAGAGAGAGAGAGAGAGAGAGAGAGAGAGAGAGAGAGAGAGAGAGAACGGAACGTTTTAAAGAAATTTTCTAACAGAGCAAGAGTTTGAAGTGCGACTTTCCTTTAAGTTGACAGGCTTTAAACATTGCAGACGCAATTTTTTTAAAGGATGGCAGCGAAAGCCGAAACCATATCTCCCAATCATTGGAACTGAAACTCGCTGCCAATAATACAGCAGTTGTTAATGAATGGTTGTAAGTCCTCAATTTATTTCTGGGATGGAAGTGGAGGGGTCGTTATTTTTCGAATCTTACCATGCATTTTCATATACACACATATTATAACTGGTTGGTCTATAACGACGCGGGCCGAGATTATTGTAGAGTTTCTTATTTTATACCTTCTGCGCAGGTTTGGGCGCGCATGTCGGGTACGGAAAATATTGAAAACAACAGAACGAGGATGTATGCCCAAACAGGAAAACATTTCGTCCCGTGATATATGGTTTATTGTGCGTGTCCATCCCCATCCTGGTTCCAGCTTTCGTACGTCTCGGCGAGGGCTCAGTCGTCGCAAGCACGTGGGCTGCGCCGGGAAGCCTCAGCCTCGCCGCGACCACAACTCGACCACGTCCGCTGCCCCGTGTCCCCAGCCCTTGACAGCACATCATGAGCAGCAGCGACCAGACGAGACAAGACCTGACCAACAGAAGTTGCCGTGTCCCCAGCACTGTCATACAACGTCGTTTCAAGCTACCTGAGGCATTTCGCCACTGCCTTCACGTCGCTGTCTTGGAATCAGAGGCCATCAACGACCTCATCATCATCCGTCATGGTTCGCGATTCTTCACTGTATATGTTGCATTGCTCATCGGCATCCCAAGCCTCACCTTGCCTCGGAATCGACCGGGATGGTCACCCACAACCTAGGGGTGATATCACGGGACATTATTGGACAATTCCCCAAGGCGCCATAGTCTACCACCGACAACGACGAGGACGACGAACGGGGTGGTGGGGTAGAGCCTGCTCGAGCTCGATAGTGACTGCCTTGTACATATTGTAAATAGGAGAAGAAGGAGGTAGCCTTTATTGTGGCAGAAAGACTCTACGTCAATTGGGGAAAGTGGGAGTAGGAGGTGAGGTATTTGTAGCTTGGGACATCTTATAGGCGGACAGTTCGACCCAAAACAGGTGGTCTCCTTGAGGAGGCTGGAGAGGCCACGTGGGGAGAGGAGAGTAGGCTGACGACTTTAAAACTGCTCGCGCTAGACACCTTTTTAGAGAAAAGTATGCAAGTAAAGCCAGCATGGAGGGTTCCAAAGTACGATAGTGGAAATATAAATAGGATGTATTTGGAGGAGGCTTGAAGGTTCTGTAGCGCGCGAATTTTGGACAGTGCCAAATTAGGTGCTAAAGATTGGCGGGCGTGGGAGAGGCGCAGAAGGGACATCGAGGCGGCAGAGCCGGGGTGTACCATTTACGGAAGGTCTCAGGGGTAAGGCTAGCATTGACAAAGATCGCCCATCCTGAGCCATCGTTCGTTTTATTTGGTCTGCAGCCACGTAAAAATATTCGCAGCACCTGCTCTCTTGAGCCCTGTTTCTTCTCGACTCCTTTGTCACCATGTTCCGTCGCGCGCGTTGTTCGTTTCCAGATTCTATTGATGTATGCAGAAGTTGGCTTTACAAGAACAGAGAATGACAAGAAAGCACCGACATAAGAGCACAGCTAAAAAACATCGAGCTTGTGTGGAACGCGTATGAAGACAATTATGTGTCACCGTAACGGGTGGACAAACACTTTTGGGCGGAGAAAAGGCTTTATATCACTTTCCTTTGAGCCAGCCGTAGTCCCTCTTACTAACATAAAAAGTGACAGTGAGAACGTCTGCACCCTTCTGACACAAGGCTTCATTACAAAACCGGCTTTGGAAGATTGATTGATTGATTGTAGGGTTTAACACGCCGACGCAACGCAGGCGATGAGGCGCGCCCTAGTGGAGGGCTCCGGATTAATTTTGACCACCTGGGGATCTTTAACGTGCGCCGAAATCTCGTACGCACGGGCGTTTTTGCTTTTCGCCTCCATCAGAAAAGCGGCCGCCGCGGCCGGCTTTAGAAGAACTTAAACACCTTAAAGGCACCATAAGGTTACACTGGGTACCGGGGCACACAGGCTTGGCAGGAAACGAAAGAGCGAACCTGCTCGCCCTCGAAGGGCTTTGGGCACCTGCCAACTGTGGCGAAACCCCAAATCCCGTGACGCGACCAAAACTACAACCTAAAGAAAATGCGGACAGCAGGCGCAACTTCACTCCTCCGAACAAGAAATTGCCAAGGCAACAGAAAACCGTCTAAGGCTGACGCACACAAAGCATACTCCCACACGACCAAGTACACAAGTTCAAGGGCTGCATAAACGCTTCCGATCTATGCAATGTTCTGATAAACCAAGGGCACATGCTATGGCTATGCCCCAAGGTAGACGTAAGCGATATCCGCAGGGAGTGGCTCACTGAATCGGCCACTCTACAGCAGCCATTTTGTTGGCAGGCTTTGCCCGGCAGGCTACAGGCACCTCTCCTTCCAGGCAAGACCTCTGGAAGATCCACCGATAAGGAAATCCAGTGGCTCCCTGGAATAAGGAGGCCTTAGTTAAAAGGACAAATAAATTTTATCTATCTCTCTCTCGCTCCCCCTTTCACTCTGTGGCTGCCACTGATGAGCGGTTTCCAGCTTTTGGTCACTCCATTTGAGAACTTGGAACATGCGAAACTCGTCGTAATGAGAACAATCGCACATGCAAGGAATTATCAGTCCTAATATTTCATGCCGTTTCCAACCTTCAGCCTAATGCGCTCGCTAATTCCCGCTCAAGGGCACATTTTTATTGCGTTTTAGTGCTACTGGGGAGATAACGGGCGGAGATAGAACCCACAGAAAAATTAAACTAGAAAAAGAAACAAGATAAAAGCTTGATTGGAATCAGACCCTACTGACACAATAATACTAATATTCCGGGTTTCCATTTAAAATACCGTATTTATGGCAGACGAACAGCCTCGTTGGGATTTTTAAGTACTGTAGCGAGAATAATGGGCACATCACAATAATGGGCACATCACATGACAACTCTTCCATATGGAAGAATTGTCCAATCTACCCGGGAGCGTATGCGTGCACGCCTGTGTCAGTGGAAGAAGAAACACCGCAGAAGACGCTTTTGCGTCTGATATCGTCCATCGTCTGGACGCTCAAATCTACGCTCGCTTCGCCTCTCACGCGTAAATAAATACCTCGACTTTCTCCCTTACAGTACATATATATTATCGTATTTTCTATTAAATTTTAGAATACGGCATGCGTTCTTTGAAGTAAGTGTGTGTTGTAGGCGGCGTACAGTTTTAAGCACAGCACACACGGTTGGTATCAAAAGTGGACAAAAAAATTTGGCTTACCACAGCCATAAACACAGTCGAAAAATACGTTGCACCCCGGGGCCTCACTCCGCTGCTCACCCAAAATTTCAGAACTTCTTATCTACCGTCCCACCAGTAGAGGTAGGAAATCTACTTCCACTCCCCCTTCAGTCCAACTTTTTTCCGCCGGTTCGCAACGCATTCTCATCGTCTCGAGTATTCGCGTTCTGTGACTTCAAATACAAGCGAATGGTCATAATCCCGAATTGTTGCTAGCACTCGAAAAAGTTGTGCACCAAAAAACCAGGCTAATATCCAGGATAGTTGGTCGCACTCACGGATCGCAAACACGGAATGAAAGAAACTAACCTCCGACGCATTGTAAAGGCCTTTGTAGTAAGTCGGGGGACGTACGCCACTCCTTACTTCCGGCTACAGCGGGCAGAGGCAATTAAAATAGACGCTCTTCCCCGCAGAGCCTACATTGCTCTCCCACTAAGCACGTGCACCGAGCGATTTGAGGTCCTGGGCCTCACAAATAGTCTGGATAAACTCACCGAGGCTCAACGGCTAGGGCAACTCGTACGGGTAACCTAAAAACAACGGGGCGCCACATACTCGACTCGCTGGGTATAGCTCACCCCCACAGCGTGCCTACTAGTTTCGCGATCGCACCAACAATAAAGGACAACATTCACGTCTCCGCGCCCGCGTAACATGCATCCTATACGTAACAAGAAGCAGCGAGAGGCCAGAGCCCGTGCCCTGCTGAGACTCTATGCGAAAGTCGAGAACGTTGCCTACGCCGACGCGGCCGATTACCTTGGTCGCGAGGCAATGGCCATAGCGGTGGTCAACAATCAGGGTAACACCATCGCCTCCTGCTCTATCCGCACGAGAGACTCGGTGGTTGGAGAAGGGGCAGCCATTGCTTTAGATATGGTTGCCTCCACAAAAATCAAGAGAATCATCAGCGACTACAAATCAGCAATTCTAAATTTCTCACGAGGACACATATCAAGGGAGGCGTCTGCAATCCTGGTTTCTGGTCTCCACCTCGAAAACCTGACAGGCAAGGTGAACTTAATTTGGACCCCCTCCCACTCCGGCCTTGAAGGAATCGAGTCTCAAAGGAATCGAGTCTCAAAAGGGTCAAACTGATGAAAAAAAAGAAGAGGATTTAATTTAAGTCGGTCGCCATGAAGTGGACCAATCCTGGAACGCTGCGAATACCCCACGTGGGGCACTGGTGAATGGAACAACGACTCCTAGGCTTGAAGCAAAACAGCCGATGAAAGAGTGCCTCGAACACCCGGGGACTATATTTGAGCCCACGACAATGGGGCTGAGGGGGACGCAGGATGACAGCGGGAGCATGTACCAAGGAATCCGGATGGTCTGGGAGGAGCGAGCCGGGGTACGTGGCCATGCCTCGACAACGCCACGCAAGCCCGGCTGGAGCGGGCCGACATCGCATCGTTCCCAGCCACCAAGTCGTGTCCGTCAACCTGTGCATTGGCGGCCCCAGCGGTGACGATGGGGTCGGTGCATCGAGCCCCCCCGCCCGTCAGCCTAAGGTCTGACGGTCCCCGCAAGGCGACGCTTCGGGATCATCCTGGGTGCCTCCTGCTGCCACAGCGACGGTCTCCAGGGAAGGAACTACCTCCTGCTGCATTGGCTACTACAGGGGTGGTCGGCTACCACAGGGATATTCGGGGCATGGGGTATACATCTTTTCGAGTAATTTTGTTCAGTGCACGATAATCAACGCAAAAACGCACTGATCCGTCTTTTTTACGAACCAAAAGTACGGGCGACGACCACGGGCTAACAGAGGGGCGAATGATCTTGCGTTCAAGCATGGTTGAAACATGGTCCTCGATCATCTTTCATTCAGACGAAGATACACGATACGGACGGTGGCGGATGATACGAGAGCCATCCGTGTCAATGCGGTGTGCTGTTGCGGAAGTCTGCCCTATAGCTTCGGCGAAGAGAAGTCAAAACAAGCTGCGTGTTTTTCAAGCAAAGCAAGGAGGGACTCTGCCTTTTTATGGCTGAGGTCAGAGCTAATGGTTGCGACAAGAGCGACCGATGACGATACAGGATCCGAAGGGTGCTGGCTTGCTAACGACGAACAAACGGGCATAACAGACATGAACTGGGTGTAAGCAGCAGCAGTAGCAATAGCAGCACCTTTGGGCAGCAAGATCGGCTGTGAACTGACCTTCGTTGCAGCACGTACCGCTGACCCATTCGAAAACCGGATGAGGCAGGTGGGAATGACGACTCCTTTAGGAAGGAAGGACCCTGCAGGAACGGCTAAGATGTCACCATCTTGAATCCTATCTCAGCACATTGTAATTATAGTGTCCCTTGCCCAGGGAGCAAAACTTGAACAGGTTTTGCCACAAACCGAGGCGGCTCCTCATCATCAACGCTGGAGAAGTGGGTAGCCGTCAGTTCTATAGCCGGTAAATTGCAGAAAATGACAGCACATGCCGAAGGCAGAAAGTCCCACCCCACAATTAATTGGTGCGCACACAGAGTAAGCACTGCTCAGGGAACGTGATGACGGCTTCCATCTATGAATACTCAAACTGTACACAGCGCCGAGGGTTGCAGTACGACTCCGTTATCACCGCACAGTGAATGACCAGTGTAAGGAGTTTTAATCTTAAGGAGACGCGAACACAAATCTGCATGAATAACAGAAACGCTTGCACCAGTATCCACAAAAGCCTTAACGAAAATTCCGCCCACCAGAACAGATAAAAAGTTTGATGGTTGTTGAGGAGGACTTGGGCATTTCCTGGGCGACGCAGTTTCACCTCCGAAAACTGCAGGCTCTAGTTTTCCTAGCGGTTGTCGGGAACGTGGGATGCCGGGAAAAGAGGAGACACGGACCGTCGATACGGGGAGGGTGATTGGCTGGAGGAACGATTGGTCTGAGGCGGGTCAAGCGCGGGGTAGGGTGGCGATGAGCGTCGCGGGGTTGAATCAGACACGCGTTGTGAACCGTAAGGGTAACCGAAATCTCATTCAAACGGTGCGTACCCTCGTCGTTCATCTTGCATACGGGGTCGGCAGAAGGGGGATATGTGCCCCTAGATCGCGCACTAATAGCAGACGGGTCGGCCGCTCGGAAAAGCCTGGCGAGGGGTTCGCATGTTGGTGTAGTACCCCCGTGAAACGCTCGCTGCGGAGATCGCTGTTAGATGTCCGGGTGCGAACGGGGTATCCTGTGGCAGGGGCGGTCGCGATGCGATCGCCGAGTAGGACAGGGTGGAAGTTGTAGCAATGGGGGTGGCGTCGGCATCACACCCGTCATTGATTCCAGCTCCGCCTTCACAAGGTCGCGCAACTGGAGCGCTTCCGAGCGAAAGGGATCGCGTTGAGGAGACGGCGGGTCATTGAACTGGAGCTCTTCGCGAATCTTCGCGGATGATTTGACGTATTAGGGCGCGTAGGTCCATAGCCCCCTGTGGTTGCATAGCCAGAGCATTCGGTTACAGACGGACGGCCTGCAGTTCGTCCAGGCGCTGACAGGTTGCCCGGATATCGCTGATGGTCGAAGGATTTTGAACCACAAGGGCGTTGAAGGCAAAAGGAGCTATGTCCTTCAGAATATGGTGAACCTTGTTGGCCTTCGGCATGCTTGTATCCACACGGCGACAAAGAGCGAGAACGTTCTCTATGTAAGATGCATAAGTCTCCTCAGGGCACTGAAGGCGAGTGGCCAGCTTCCTTTTCGCCATGTCCAACCGAGCGGTTGGCCTACCGAATATCTGGCGCAGCTCCTGACAAAAGGTGGCCCAGTCGGCGATCCGGTGGTTATTGTTAAAAAAACATGTTTGTGCCACCTTGTCCAAGGAAAACCCAACGATCTGTAGCTTCGTCACGTCACCCCAACGGTTAAACGCAATGACTCGAGTAAACTGATCAAGCCAGTCATCAAAGTCTTCATCGTAGAGCCCAGCGAAATGAGGAGGGTCGCGCTGGCAGCTGGTGATAGCAAATTCCAGAGGCGCAGCAGGGGAGGTGCCAGCGGGACTGCTTCCGGCGTCCCGCTCCATCGCTGCTACAGGCAATCGCCTACCTGAACGGAGCTCCAGGGGTCCGCTTGGAAGGCGTTGAGGACGAGATCGAGCGCAACCTCCGCCACTTGTAAGGACCTTGGGTACTCGGTGAGGAAAGGCGTTTATGTTACCATAAAGCCGTCTCTGAACACCGGTCCAGCAACCAACGATGATGATGGTCAGTCCCGTAGAAGACGAAGCGTTCCTCGATGTGTTTGATTATGGGGATAATGGGGAAGTGAAATAAATGATTTTCTACGCTTCGGAGCTTCGCGCCCACGCTATTGCCAATTAGCGTAACACTTTGCTAATAAAGCCCAATTTCTGCAGGTGTAAGTTCACGGGAATAAATCGAAAGCATGTTAGTAGCACGCCTTGCACTGGTGCTCTAACTAATGTACCTTTATTTTAGATAACACCTCCAAATACCTTCGCGTTCATAATGCTACCACCATTTTCTGCAAGCGCATATTGAACGAAAAACTTAAGACACTGCTTACCTTTCCTCGTCGTAACTTTTCTCTGGCACCTAGCTCAATAAAGTTACTTGTTCATAAAGTTTCAGTTACATTAAAATTAAAGTATGTGTCATCATAGTATTCACAAGCTGGTATATACAAAAACAAACAAGAATTTGAAATTTCGTATGCGTAGTTTTTCAGCTTTACAGTTGCCATCCGTTCGTGGTTTCGGTACGTTACGAGATTTAGCCGAGATACGAATTTTAATATCCACCTGAACAATATTTTTATTTTTTAGCGTTAATTTCTGTCTTTATTTTCAGAACACGTTGGAGTAGCTTTCATGTGTCTTGTGTGGAATATTTGGCAGCTTCGTGTAAATATTGAAAAATATGTGCGAACTTTCGCGAAGTTTTATCGGGGGAGTACGTGCGTGCGTGCATTGCTAATTGCTTTTTGTATCAAAACGTTGTTCTTAATCGACCAGATTTAGGCAAAATTCCCAAGATGGAGTACGTTTCTGCGAAGGAAAATTTGACATCCAACTCAATGAAGCCGTACGGCTACAAAGGAAAGCTGTACAGCTTTCTCAGAAACTTCGCAGTTCCTGGACAGGACGAAGTTTTATTCAGCTGCTAAGTTTCATATCGGCTAAGATTTACGAATACCAGAAAAGCAATCCAGGTAAGCATCTACAAACTAATATTACTTCTCATCGCCGACATCCATAATATCTACTACATTTCCCGCCTCGATGGTACGAAGCTGTTTGGTTCTGCTGTGGTCCTCTACAGCAAGCACTGCAAGTATGTGTTCCTGTCGTCCTCTGGTGGTAGCAAAATGAGGCTGTCCAGCCAGCGTCACGCCATCTGTAGCGTAAGCTGCGAACTCTAGGCAGAGGAGAGTAAAGCTTTCTTCCCTCCATGAGAGAGGGGGCTTTATTCTGCTCGCATTTCTCTAGAATAACGACCCCGCTGCGCCATCTACTGACTGTTACAGAAAATAAACCAGAAACTGCAAGCTTCCGACAGAAGCGCGGAAAAAGAAATCGTGCATGAAGATGCATTTTTTTCGCGAGCACCTGCATTGTGGATGCAAAATAAAGCGCTTTAGCTGAGTTTCTTTTTTTCTACTGGCGGACTCCGTTAGTGTTTGCTTGAATCTCCTCTATAGGTGGCATTGTCATTGTTCGAAGTTGAAACGAAAATTCTCAATTCGAAGCAGGCTAAGAAATATGGCAGTACCAATCCCCACTTTTTACACGGGGAAAGGAAACGTTTAAGAGGAAGCGTTTCTTTAGAACCTTGAGGCTATTCATAAAACAAAATCAGCGCAAACTTCTGAGTGCGAAGTCTCAGATAGTACAGAAGTATTCCTTCTAGGGGCTGATTTCAGCGAGATTGAGTTAAGTTGTTGTTAAGATTGTTGTTAAGGTTTATTGAGTTAAGTTGTCTCACTAATACCAACCCAACCAGATTCGCTGCAAACTACAATTACTTGCTTCCTTCAGTTTCAACAAATTATGGCAAAATGACTTCGCATTTTCCCGCTATTTCAAGCAGGAATAGTCTACCGGATGCAATTAAGTCACTTTCTTCTTTATCGCTATTTAAAAAGCTTCTTAAAGAATTTCTTTTGCAGTTTTGATTCGTTCACAGTAGTTGTATGAATGTGTAATTTTGCGTGTGTTTATCTTTTTTGTTGTTGTTGCATGGTTGTTCGCGGTTTTAATGAATATGTGTGTGTTTGTGGTTTTGTATTGCTACTGGGATACAATTTTTTTTCTTCAGTGTCAGCTACATTCCAATTCACTTAGCTCATTTTTTTTTCACTTTCCTTTAAACGTGCGCAATACTCGCCCTTTGAACTGCGTTAGTTTTTGTCCTCTCTTGTCATAAATTCTTCGTTTCGCTTAAATGCACTGTTTCGTCTATTCGTTTTTCCTGCACATTCTGAATTGTTGTTTTGCTTTAAATTGTGATTTGACATGCAATACAGTGTAGTGTGTCCAGTTTTTCCTATTTTCCTTTTCTTTCCTTTCTTTTTTCTTTGTTTTTTGTTTTTCTTCGTTCCATCCTTTTTTCCTTTTTTCTTTTCTTCCCGTTCTTTTCTTTTAATTTAGTCTGTCTGGTAATGTTACGACAATGACTTCTTGGTTTGCATTGCTCTGTTGTTACTTTGGCTCTGTAAGTATAACTCTGAGACTTGTGATTATTAAATTGTCTTTAGCTGCTTTCATTGTATTTTTTCTATGTAATTATATATCGAGGGTCCCAGTGCAATATCAACTATGTGACCCTCGTCTGGATATATCTTCACATGTAACCTTCCTCTTTTACAATAAACTTCTTCTTCTTCTTCTTCTTCTTCTTCTTCTTCTTCAAAGCTTGTCTAGAGAACTAGTGGCGAGATGGTTCCACAGGACGGGGACTAGCCTGCGGGCGGCTCAAGGCGGTAACGAAAACACAGCTTATGGGCTATTAACTCTTTGAAAATGGCATTTAAGGAGGCGCAATATGTTTTGCAGGCAGTGTGGTTATTACTCTTGTTGGATGGCAGAAGCAGGTCACGCTCTTAATGAGCACCAAAATCAGCCGATATCACAGCTCTCGGCTTTTCCTTGAGATTAGCGTGCCACCTGTTGGCGGGCGCTTCTGCCTCCGGATTTCCCCCATCGAGAGCCGTCCATCTAAAGAACTGCGTGGCTATGATAGACTTTTGCAATCTTCCTCGAAGGGCTAGTGATAAAGACGTTTGCCTTCTGTTTGGTGCGCGTGTCTACCACCTGTTATTCAAAGTACTGTATAGTGTTTTTCAGCTTCTTTGTTAGGGCGATGCCTTATATGTCGCACCAAACGTGGAAAGTGGCCATCGGTGTCGTCAAAATCAAAGGTCACGTCACCTTAGAGGCGGGAGATCGGCATTGGATGAGCGCGGTGGTGCGGTTGGGTGTTATCGCATACACTGATTGCTGCTCGGTGTGCGGGTCAGTACAGCGCGAGCGCTGAACAAGAGATTGCGCGGTTGCGTTCTAGCACAGTACTCGGCGTGCGGGTGGCGAAATCCCGTTCCCGTGTAAGTACCAGCCAGGCACATCCTGTATAGCGCAGCGGCATCTAGTGGGTCACTTTGAACCCTTCTACTATCCCCTTGAGAAACTGCTAAACGAACCCGCCGTTTGGCGTCGTGCCCTCGAGGAAGAGAAGCAGATTGTGACCCGAATGACCTGGGTTCGAGAAAGTTTTTTTTTTCGTTTGTATTTTAAAAATATTTTCTTGGATCAAATATACGCGCTGTTTCTTAAAATAAATGTGAGTTAGTATCGTTTTCTTTGGTTGCTATCCTTTACGTACGGGGCGCAGCCTATCACCTCGTTTATTTACGTTTGCAATTGCGCCGAAAGTACCGCATTTGAACCTAGATGGGAACGGAATATCATGAGCAGTTGTTGTCCATGGAGCGCCGAATGGCGAACTGCGCAGTGAAGGAGCTCGGTAGTGATCTGGCACCGTTTCCCGGCTTACGTATTGCTACACGTAAGCAGCTTTACGTGTCTCTTGTTTATTATTTTTTCGGTTCATTTCTATATTTATAAGTCTGGTCAACCGCGAGCGCTAAAGTACTATGTACCGTGCTTTTCTACTGTGTTGTTCGCCAAATTGTATTAGAAACATTGTTTTTTGTCTTTTAGCCATGGCTCACAATAACTTTTTTTGCTATGTCATGATTCAACGCCCAGTTACCCTGTGGCCGCATGCTACAAGTGTAGTGTAGTGCGAAGAGGCTTCGTGGGCTTGGCGGCAAAGCCTACTTTCTTCAGACAAGCTACAACACGCAGGAGCGTGTCCGCCGAGCGGGCCCTTCCCTTGAGTGAATCACATCCACGGCTATTGCAAAACGAGCTGTTCCCCGTCTTGGGACTTGAATCTCCGAGTGCAGATCTCTCCCTTCCCCCTTCTCACAGATTCAATGTGCTCCAGCTTTCACTTGACCGGGAAACAGTGCCTTTGTGTGCCTGCACTTCGTTCGCGCCGTGCGGAAAGGTATAAGAGGCCGGCGGAACCGTTGTCGCTTCTGTGTATAAATTCGCCCTTTCAGTGGCAGAACTAAGAGCGCCGGTATGCCACTCCATTTCATGCTGATTCTGTATTTTCGCTGTTCATCCCCCGCCAAGCAGTAAAACCAGCTAACTTTTGCTCTCGGCTTATTGTCGTCCACACCAAGGTACAGCCGGTAAAAGGCTTGTCTATAACACAGCGTTCGTACTCTCAGCCCTATCCTGCCCCGCCGGAGCGGGATTTGAATAAAACTACTGCGGAATTCTGAAGTTTTAGCCCTTCGCTTTTGCCTCCGACATGTTTGGAACGATTATGTTTCGGCAGTTTTCGGATGTAGCTGGTGTAAGTTGAAATCGCTGTTATAGACAAGCGTTTTACCGGCTGTAGATCATCTATTCGTGGCTCGTCCACCACGCTACCACTACATGACGGGGCGGAAGCTCGGTGCGGGGACGTCGTCGCCAATGTAGCAGCTGCCACTGGCGAACGTTAGGTATCAAAGACCAACCCTTTATGTCACTGGGTGTCGGCGGAGGTCTTGTTCTCCTGCGGATACAACACACCAAGCTGACAAGTGGCTAATGCGTAAGGGTTGCGCAGGCGCATGGGAACGGCTCATTTTCCGGTGGTATTTGCAAGTTCTTATAAAGATATCCAATGAAATTCAAAAACTACCACGTGGGTGGAATTTCAGCACTCCTGTAAAGAACCGACGGAAAGGTGTACTAGTCTGTAGCTCTTTACCATGGCGTGCCTCGTAGACGAGCTTTCGCGTGAAACTGCAAATTTCATGTCGTTGGTGGTTCTTCATCCCTACAATGCACTAACTCACTAGGCCTAAATTCAGCTGTAGCGGCGTGAGTTCTGCGCGTGAATGAATGGGTCGCGAGGTTGTAGTATAATGAGGACGAGTAGCTTTGATCGAAATTACACGAGCTGCATTTGCGCGAAAGTACAATCCACCTATTTAATTATGTCGGAATGTCAATAATTCATGACAAAAACGGATGAAATATACTCCATATTTCAACACACTAAATTTTTTACACCCTTTTTGGCCGAGAAGGGTGTAAAAATCTTGTCCCATGGCTAACACCCTTAAAAGGTGTTTAACAAGAAAAGGGTGTACGGATGAAAAAAGGTTGTTGAGCTCAACACCCTTAAAAAGGGTGTTGAGGATGCTCAATACCCTAAAAAAAGGGTGCTGAGCCTCACAACCTTTTTTTGGGTGATGGCATGCGCGGTGGCAATGTGAATCGGCGGAGCAGGCAGCATTTGACACAAACACTCAATACGCACAAGTAACAGTTGGAACACAAATGAATTCAGCAAGACAACCAACGGGATCCAAGCGGTACAGGGAGTGCATACTTACTTAGTAATACATGTGCTCTTTTTGCTTTTACATCCATCAAAGGAAAGCCCCCCGATCGAGTCTATGGGCTTGTCGCAAAAACAGATATTTTAGAGCTAATATTGGAAGTATGAATTTTACTATGAGAATATACAAATCAACACGCGGATTTGCAAAAAATTTTAATTACGAGGTATTTTTCGTGTTCCATAACTTATAGAAATTTATTAAATACCGAACAACTCTTCCACGCCACCTCAACACCCTTCAAAAAGGGTGTTCCTTATTTCAATATCCTTTTTCCCAGAAGGGTGTAAAGCTACAAATTAGGGTGTTCGAAACTAAGAAAAAGGGCGTAAAGGAAAAAGGGTGTAAGAAAAAGGGTGTAAGAAACTGCCAACTAAGAAAAAAGGTGAAGAGACCTCCCACTTTGGAGGCATTTTGTACCTGTTTACAAGGGTGGACGAACATTTTCTACAAGCGGGGGGTGTTTTGTACCTCACGATGTTTAAAGCAATATGAATTGACATAATTTATTACCAGTGAAGCTCCGTAAGCTTGAACTAGTTTCAGTGGCGTCAGCAAACAAATATAAAGAAAAAATTGGCCGTGTATCTGCTTCTTTCGTTGCAAATGTCGTCAAAAGACGATAGTCTTTGTACACATTTGCCAAAGAAATGCCCTCGTTTGCTTTCCCGCTCACCTCTCATGCTGTTTCTGTTCCGTCGCGCTCATCCTAAGGTAAACACACTAAAGGTTTTCTCAAGGCGATTTGAATTTACCGCGTTCCACTGTACAGGCGGGGTTCCTCGATGCCAGCCCTGCAGTACGGAGGAGACTCGCGTGAATCGAGGCAGCCGACTTCAAGGATTATAGAACTGCGTTCCCGTGCTCCACGTGCGTTCCAAGAAGAACGTGAAACCTAGCTAGTGGAACCTTTCTTTGCTGTTGCCGCGTGATTTCTCATATGCCGCCAGGAGGTGGTGCGGGCAACAGAACAGCAGGGGGCGGTTTTCTGCAGTAGATGTAGAATATCATTTGCTATAAAAAAACCAAGCATCCAGGAATATTTTAATAAAGGAACACTCCAAATATCACTCATGCATTGATTTTCTGTCTTATAATTGCGTAATGTCATGTTCCAGTTCAACAAAGTTGACACATATTAACATATAAACCAGGCTTAGACGTTTACATTTGGCTGTTAGTATATAAAACTATTGAACAGTCAGCATTTTACTTTGGCCGGGTGGCTGAATCGAGTTACAGACAGACAGACAGACAGACAGGCAGACAGACATACAGACAGACCAAAACTTCTGGGTTTAAGTAGCCCAAGAAAGACTATCGTCTTTAAAAGAGCTTCGGCACCTGTAAAGGGTGCACCACCGCAGATAGGGTATTATAACAGTGAAGTCGGCTTTCGAGCTTGTTAGAGTGTGAGCACAAGGGGCGTATGCATATGCGCACCTCTTACTGTACCATTTCAAAGGTACTAGTCTTTTTTTGGATTCTAAAAGGCAAAACAATTGGCGCAGCTAGCAATAGTGGTGCAAGGCTGGAGATACAGCATAGCTGGGGAGCTTGTTTCCCCCTTGGATCCCCTGGCAGTGGGGAGGGGAACAGCCTTGTCAAATCCAGTTAAACTTGGCCTCACCCCTCAGCGGTCATCCTAGCTTAGCAAGAACATTGCAAAGCTTAGCCCACATAACCAAACTTAGCAACACCGGAAGAAACTAGGTCGACCCCCAGCTCCGCTGTTCTTTTTTTGCAACTGAACACCTATTTCACACCGTTTCAACAACCTACAGAAAGCCGAGCGTATTGCTGTCGGTAAACACTCTTTTCGCCTCACGACTATATTGTTTTTTCTTAATTTTGAAGGTTCAAATTGGTGTTTCACGTGCCAAAGCTAAACTTGGGGCATGAGGTGCACCGCATATAGAAGCGAGCGATTATTGCATACGATTTATTTTTTTTACATGCTTTTAAAAATATAAGGGGATGTCTTCTTCTTTACAGTGCTATTATGCGTCCGAATATGGCCCTATTTAATGTACAGCTGAACACCTTTTCCACACCCTTTCAACACCCTAAGAAAAACCGAGGGTGTTGAAGTTGATCAACACCCTTTTTTTCATACAAAAAGGGTGTAGAGCTAGGAAAAGGGTGTTGAAAAAGGGTGTAGAGGCCTCCCCACACCCTTTTTCCACTTATGCTACACCCTTTCTGGCTAAAAGGGTGTAAAAAAGTTTAGTGTGAATATTACTATAATACTGGCATAAGCCTCCTAATTACGCGGCGTAATATGTCGTTCATCAAGCACCAAGGCGGTGCTACTGGACCACCTGATGCCTAGTTTCCATCTGGCGTCTACTGGTTGTATCGAACCTGGTCGTCTTAAGAACGTCTCGCAGTTCAAATGGAACTCCTCTCCCGCTTTGTAGCGATCAATAAGCGCGCTGCATAGAATAGTGGCTGTGAACTGCAATAGAGGGCGTCACGTGCCCGTCTATCAAAGCTTTGAAAAGGTACTGGAGGTATTAGCCCAAAGAACGAGGTGGGTATCGTAACCTGCAGCTGCTATGACACTACAATATATTTTTTTTACTGTGATGTATACCTCTGTTTATTTGAACGGCACCTAAAATCAGAACTTTCAGCGCCTCTCCGTCCTTGGGGATGTTCAAGTGCATCTTTTGTTCTTATTCCTTAGTGCACGCTTGAATTTTACAGCGAAAACGCCGCTTCTGCGATTGGTTTTTAAAATACTTTTGACTGCCCAATTTTTTTGCGTCTCCCATGACAATTCAAATTTAATGGCGGTTGAAGGAGAAAAAAGTAATTGTAATTTAATATGTTTCACACCGCTGCCGTAGAGCCATCTGTGGGCTGGCAAGCCAACATTGCCGCAAATATTCCGGCGCCTTTCCGTACAGAAGCGCAGATGGCGACACTGCTCCACCATTTATGTGAACTTTATCCGCGCGCCAAAAGTTCTCGGAGGACTACGTAAGAGCTTACTGTATTGAAATTAGCAATTCCCTGACGAAACATATTCGCCCAAAGCAAGAATTCGTTCTTGTCAAACTTGGCAAGGCCACGTCAAGAGCACGACAAGATGCAGCAACATCGCCTACAGAAATGAGGCCCCAATTGAGAACAGAATGCAAAACAGGTTCTGTTTAGCTCCTGGAGCCAATACGTATTTCAGAATCGTTTATATATACGATGATAGCAAACTTACAATTTTAAAAGTCCTTTGGTGCTTTAATTTTGGCATCTGTACTAGGTATCTACTGAATATTAGCAGCAATTTTTTCGGTCTACAATTATTGTATGTATGTACTTGGATATTCCAATAAGCACAGAAGTGTAGGTTTTTCGGTCGTAATTGAATTTTATGAAGCCTGTACGGCCCTCCGACACATTCATAGTCTATAACAGCATCAAGCCTGAGGGACTTCTTATATTTTTGTGAAAATAAAATAGCCTAAATACCAAAATTTTGAAGGTAGGGAACACTAAAAAATTGGGAGGTAAGCGACGTAAAGACAGCTACGACGTAAAAATTTATGTGGTGCGGGCGTTTCCGGCTCCAAGCTTGGACTTCATTCAGCCGCATCCTGTTTACTCACGCTGACGCATTCTGTAATTGTCGCCGGAATGGAAAAAGATGCAATTAGCTGAGACGCATATTTAGGGTAAATTAAATTAAAAAAAAGTGAACGAAGATATATTTTCAGATTATGGCGTTCTATTCTCCATGTAACGGGCTCTGGGAAATGCGATGCTGCTGTACTAAAATGAGATTCGAACGCTGTAGTCAGCTTGACGTGCAGAATAGCACAGCTTTACACGTCGCAGGTTCAATTTGAAAAAAATCCCCGGACGCTTGACGCCGAGTCTGTACACAAAGCAGCCGCGTCGGCGGATTGCCTCGAAAGCGCGTCATCCCTATTTCATACTTGCCGCGCTTTCGAGGCGCTTTTTCAAAGAAAGTGCTACGAGTTGTGCCGCGCCTCCGCCAGATGGCGCCACGGGTGCCGCGACAGAGAGAAGACGCAGTGAAACATCCCCCTCGCGAGGGGCACGATCAAATGCAGAGCATTTCCGGGGGCGCACGACGTTAAGTAGTTTGCGTTACGTTAATGTTGTTGCACTTGTGGCAACTGCTGACGAGAGAGCGCTCGTCAGCAGTAATTTGAATGAGTCAACGATATAAGGCGCGTTCGTAGATCCCATTCTGTGTCGGCTTTGTGGCGCAGTGGGTAGAGCACCATGTACATTGCGTTCCGCCCGCAGGGTCGAGGGATCGAAACCGGGCGTCGGATAGTATTTTTTTTAAATAGTAGGGAGGGGTGCGGTGCGGACTAAGGACGTCAACGCGGGTGACATCGTGAGTTACTGAAACGCTCTGCATTAAAAAAAAAACAGAATAACAACTCAATTTCTACTATATAAATCTTGAAATTGTAGGAAAACATTGCTACGGAGAGGAACACGTCAGAATGAAGGTGTATTTAGCACACGTACAGGCGGGGACTTAATTTTGCAGACCACGCGAGCGCGTGGCAAAAGGCACTGATGCGCGCTCTGGAGGCCCGGCGCCTGTTGTCGAGACCAGCGCGGCGCGCATGCGCGTCCTGTTTTACTGGAAGGCACACCGAATTTCTCGCTTCCTGCAGCGAGGCTGCGTTGGTCACTCAAGCACCACAGAGCGACGCCTTTGTAGCATTCATTTCATCCCGATGGCACATTTGGGGGCTAATATGACGATTGTGCCGGCTTTGGAGCAAGTGCTCCTCGCGTCCTGATAAACACTTGCAAGGAATGTTTTGCTTGTTTTGTGCTTTATAGTTTATAGACGATGAAACTGGCGGCTTGCGAACGGCGTCCCCGAATGAAGCGTGCACGAAGCACAATCACACGGTGTAGCACAACCGACAACGAAATACCAGCTATATGAATAGCGAACCTTCCTTCACCTTGTTTATTTTGTAATTTGGCCAATAAACATATATTTCAGCTCTCTCTCCGCTGCCCATAAAGAAGGCGATTTGCAAGTTCTATAGAAGAAATCCCCTTTTTTATTTTAAAGTCTACATTCTTGCTTAAAAATGATTGAAAGACATACCCATATAAATTTTCTGTTCGTTCTGCGCGTCGGATTCGTAAAAATGGCACCTCGGGTTCCCATTGAACGTCGTAAAATTATTCGCGACTTTTGAGGAACCGTTTTTCAAAGCGACATTTGCAGGCTTACTAATTGGACAAGAGATGCTGTTAGCCGATGAATTCATGCCTACAGGGATGAATTCCTTCAATGCCAGAGCAATTCTTCAAGATCGGCTTGCACTGATTGATTATAAGGTTTTAACGCTACAGAGACGATTAGGTGTGCCGTAGTTGAAAGCTCCGGATTAATTTTGATTACCTGGGGATGTTTAAGATGCGCCTAAATCCCGAACACACTTGAACATTTTCGCTTTTCGCCGCCATCTCAAAAGGGCCGACTTGCAGATGCCCCGCGGAGCGGAAGGACAAAGGCAACAACAAAACAGGAGGACAAGCTGACTATTTTTCAGTTGTTGAGCACCCGTTCATTAGTCACAAGAACATTCGGAAGGCCCTAAGTAGCTATTATATTACGGCGAAAACTAGCGAATAATCTTATGGCGTTTTTCGATGGGAACCCGAGGTGCATTTTTACGAGTGCGACGCGCAGAATCAATAGACAATTAATATGGGTATGCCTTTCAATCATTTTTAAGTAAGGAAATAGACATTAAAAGAAAACAGAGGATTGCTTTTATAGAACTTGCTAATTGCCTACTTTATGGGCAGAGGAGAGCGAGCTGAAATATATGTTCAGTGGCCAAATTACAAAATAAACAAGGTGAATGAAGGTTCGCTATTCATATCGCTGGCATTTCGTTGTCGGTGGCGCGGCACCACGTGATTGTGCTTCGTACACGCTTCATTCGGGGACGCCGTTCGCAAGCCGCCAGTCTCATCGTCTATAAACGATAAAGCACCAAACAAGCAAAACATTCCTTGCAAGTGTTTATCAGGACGCGAGGAGCACTTGCTCCAAAGCCGGTGCAATCGTCATATTAGGCCACAAATGTGCCATCGGGATGAAATGAATGCTACAAAGGCGTCGCTCTGTGGTGCTTCAGTGACCAACGCAGCCCCGCTGCAGGAAGCGAGAAATTCAGCGTGCCTGCGAGTAAAACAGGACGCGCATGCGCGCCGCGCCGGTCTCGACAACAGGCGCCGGGCCTCCAGAGCGCGCATTGGTGGCGTTTGCCACGCGCTCGCGTGCGCTGCAAAATTAAGTCCCCGCCTGTACGTACAGAGAAGAGAGCACAGAGTTGGCCATAGCACGAACCTCTTCTTCCTGTAACCCCTCAGAACCCCAGCGAGCCCACACACACACACAGAGAGAGAGAGAGAGAGAGAGAGAGAGAGAGAGAGAGAGAGAGAGAGAGAGAGGGGGGGGGGGACTTTATTTGATGCCCGATAAGGGGTTTTGAAGGGTACACGACTTGGACGGTCTCCCTCCCTCAGCTGTCAGCCAGGATTCCTTGGATCCTCGCGGCAGCTTCGGCCATCCGGACTGCTCTGAGTTGTGTCTCCGGTGTGGAGCTGATATTTCCACCATTTGACACATACATAAAAGGATGGTGCGGTAAACATAATTAATGCAGTCTTCAGCGAAGGAATTCACGCCCCACCATAGAAACTTTCTCGCGAGGTATATAAAAAGCAGAAAGCACTCCTCTCCCGGTTGCAAAGGCAGGACAAATAGTGAAGCCAATGACAGCTCTATTTTGTTGAACCCATCGGATGGGTCTCACACCTATGTGTCCGCAGATCAGACGACGTAATAAAGTGCCGAGAAACTAAACCACCCAACCACTTAGGCTGCGAAGCCAAACAGCGCTAATGGTGACAGCTCATACGAAAAGAAGGCGGGGAAAAGCCGGATAATCTAGAACACTGGTTTCCTCGAGCTTGACGCAATCAGCAATCTCAAATGCACCATTTTATCTCCGGCATCAATTTGCTCCCAGTGCCGGCGATCAGGGAAAAACTACCGCCGATGAGGGATCCGCAAGAAATTACTCCGCACTGCCTTCGACTAGGATTTGTCAATTCCCTTGTTTTGTTTTGTTTCATGTGTTTATCCTTTTGCAATCTGGAAGGTAAGAATGATAGGGCTCATCGTATTACGGAGAAAGCTCACATTTAACTGCGAGCTTGAAACACAATGCAACTTATCAAGTGACATTGCGAGATGATAAGCGGGGGAGTAACTTATACCAATCAGGAAAATACCGGAGGCAGGACATTGTCAGAAATTCACTGGCAAGCTGAAAACAAACACTGTTCGAAAAATTTTGGCTGTCAGCATAATTTGGTGATGTAAAAGTCGCGCTAAGTGTGCATTATACTGGAAAGCGGAGAGACTGCTACTATTTCTATTTACGTAATGAAATGCAATGCAAACGAGACGTTTCTCTGACGCATAATTTATGTCACATTTGCTTCTTGCCCGTTCATCATAATTTTGACCCTATTCCGCAGCGCGGCTTTGTTAGCATTCCACCCTGCGGTGTGTGCAGAGACTTAGATATCGGAAAAAAGTGTTACGGCTGCTCTGTTCACACGCGTTTCGAAAGATGTAAATGATTTCAAGAAATAGCTTTCTCTGCTTTGTGTTCCGCGAGATTGGTTTTATGGTTCTGAAAAAGTAAGTCGACAGACGTATATAGCTACTGATTAGCCCATTGCTTAAATAAAACAGATACGACGTTGCAGGCTGAACTGTTTCGGGGTTTATTCTAAATAAAATTCGCAAACCCGGATTACCATATTCCATCATAAACCAGAAACGTGTAAATGTTTTTTTACTTGTAAATACTACCCACGGTAAAATAAATACATGTTTCATAATTTGCCGCAGAAATATATATACTCAGGCAACAAAGCGCTCGGCTTCTCTAGTTGCGTGAGTGAGTATGGTATGAAGCAAGAGGAGCCTCAACTTCGGGTAACCATTGCTCAGAGAATAAAATGGTGGGAAAGGGTACGAGGTGATGGACGTAACAAATGTACGGAGGCGGCAGCTGTTTATCGTGAACCTAGTGATTAGCGTTTATTCGCATTCATGTGTGTTCTAGGCAACCTTTCTTTTAAATCTGACACTGAATTTCATTTCACCCTACTCAGCTGGATATGCAATGCGAAAAAAAAAAAACGCGAATGTATGACGGATTTTCTATTGTCCTGTATTTTGAATGCCACTAACAGCAATTCTAACTAACACCTCAAGAAGCACTCAGAAGTTGTGTAAGTGACGCTGTGTGACGCTCTGTATGAGCCTCGGGTTTTCGAAGGGGTTTGTAATCTTGCCGCTTGACATATTTTGATGCTTGGCTTCGCGATGAACTTCCACCGTAACGCATTACAAGGTATTTGATGAGTCTCTAGGTGTTGCACGGCTGGCCACTCCTGCCACCGTGTAATGGGAGTCTTGTGAACGATGGGGAATTTCGGTGCCTGTCTCTTCGATCGCTCGGCTGCGTCATTCCGTTCCATGATCTGATCGCATGTATACTGGCGTTGGCGGCCACCTTTCGCTACTGCTGATTTCAAGCTCACGCTGCGGAAAGCGTCGTGCTATGGAGCGCGTTTCAGACATGTGGGACAGGAGCCGTTTTATTGTTTCCAACACCGACGCATACGATTAAGCCTACGTTTACGCCAACGCTGGCCTTTCACTCAATGCGGCACTTAATGTTTTCGCTTTAAAACTTCGTTGTCAGCGACTTTGTATTCCGTGTTTATCCCCATGGCCCGGCAAGGGTCAATTGACAGTCATGTACAGCAGCCGCCAGAGGCACCAGGTGAACGAGCAAAGCCCACTAGTTCCAGTTGGCTAAAATACACCAATCAAGCAAACGTGGCGATATTCTGTTTGTACAAGACAACGTAATGTGATTTTTTTCGTGGCTGCCTTTTGACTCCTGCTGCAGCCGCATTCAAGGTTGAGAACGACAGCAAAAAACATTAAACACAGCGAGTGGGTGTCAACTTTTTGATGGGGATGACATCGAAAGCGAGAAGCCTTCATTTTTATTTTCTTAATCAGTGACAAAAAGAGGAAAAATAGAGAATAGACCTACGACTGATCTAGCGGGAGTGTTTCGTGTTTGCTTGAATTATCTGAACACTAATTATCAGTGACCGTTATCCTCGAGAAAAAAAAAACTTGCGTTCCAATAATAATTATTCCTTACAGGTTTCACAGCATATTCGTGGGCGGCACTCCCAATACCCTCGGATGTTGAAGGAGAAAGACGATTCTGAAATGTAGGACAACTGAACATTACATTAGGAGCCATAATTTGCGCTGCAGGTCGATCATAGTAGAGATTGAGTCTTGATCCATAAGCATTGTGCGTTCTGAACACCTTGAACTATTACAAGTAAGTTGTGAGCCTAGTCTTGGCCGCATTAAATAGCAGAATCCGCTTGGTGAGAACTTATCAACTGTATAAAAATTGTGGCCGACTTACGCCAACGTGGTTACAGCTGCTCATCGACAGCGGCACCTGTCCGGCCTCTTTTGGTAACTTACTTGGCCATTTTCGATATGAAAGGCCCCGCTGCGTCCCCTTGTGGACAACCATTGTGAGACCATTGCGTTGGCTTCTGGAAGCCGGTTTGTAGGCCTATAGGGACCGTCTGCAGCGTCCCGTTTGGCTGTATCCTTGAAACTAGGGAGAAAACTTGTTGACAACAGCTCACGTAGCCCTGGAAAATCAATGGAAGACCCGGAGTCCAATGCATAGCTGGAGAACGTTTATTTCTTCGGGTACTGAGTGGAGGGCGAAGAGCTGATGTTTTTGGAGGGAATTTCAGGGCCAGCGCTCAAAGAGGATTTGGCAAGCGGGCAGCGACAAATTCAAAGCAAATAAAAAAGTTCGGCCACGTGAAGTCGGCCCTCCTGCCATCATGGACACGCTGCGGAAAAGCTTTAGCGGGAAGGAAGGGGGCAGTACTTGCCTTCGATGGCGCATGCAACGCGATAACTGCTACTACCGCAGCCTCTACCATACTTCTCCGCGCACAGTGCCCACACAAGAGTACCACCGATAAATTACTGAGGTCTGTTGGTGCAAACTTTTGACCTTTACATAAAACCCTCGTACGATTACTTTCAACATTATTCAGAACGCGCGTGATAGCTTACCTCTAACCAGCTTATTTCCTCCAAAGCAATCGGGATAGTTCTACTTTTTTTAGATCTCTTACACACTATCCACCATATCCCTCCCTATCAACTAAAAAAGGCGGCGAATTTGAAAGTCACCGAGAGTTACAATGATTAATCGACGTTTTCGCGCTTTGTACCCCGAATCCATTTTGCTATCACGTCGTAGGGGTTAGTGGCCTGCACCTATAATTTATCCCCCGACTAATTTATCGGTTGGGAACTCGAAGAAAAGAACGAACGCAACTACAGGTAGAGGGAGGCAAAAGTTCTGCTAGGAAAGCAACATCGCCTTCCCGCAGTGTCCCAATTATCTCGGCGACCCCGTAACTCATAGTCATCTCCAACAGTAATGGACTGGGGTCGGAGCCGGATATTCTCGGTCGTTTGTTTTCGGTTAGGGGACCATCCATGCCCGCAGCCGCGTTGCCTCCGGCAATTAGGGCCGTCTATGCTTGACGTAGCGGAACGATAAGAAACCATGGCCTTAGACATAAGCTCTGCTACTGACGCGCAGCAAAGCTTTCTTCGTATGCTGGCAGACGTGGCAATTACTGGAGGCTAGCGGAATGGCCACACTTGCCACCACTGCAACTACCTGTTGTTTATTGGATTACTTTAGGAAAACTGCGGGGATAAAAAAAAACAAATATATATATATATATATATATATATATATATATATATATATATATATATATATATATATATATATATACATATATATATATATATATATATATATATATATATATATATATATATATATATATATATATATGTAGCGAATCAGAATAGGAAATGAGGGGCTCGTTGAAAACAAGACAGAAATAAGAATTGGCAGTCAAGAAAACCTTGGAAAGCAAAAGGGAGGATGTAGTTGGTCAAGATAAGAATTTGGAAAATAAGAAAGTGGAGAAAAAATGCCCGCCAGGTGGGATCCGAACCCACGACCTCCAGAATACCGGTCTGGTGCGATAACCACTACGCTACCGGCGGGGCTACTTTAGCCTCCACTTTCTGGGGTATTTATGTTTAGGTGTTTTTGTTTCCTGCGCTTGGGGGTGGTAGCCAGCGCCACTCGGACTACTCGGGGTGAAGGGGACCTTCTTTTTAACCCGCGGGCCGTGACTCGAGCGTCTACGACATGTCGAGAGTGGTCGACCAGCGTTGAACCCTCTTAGGCTCCCTATGGCGCCAAGACTGCCAGAACAGAGGCCAGAACAGACGTAAGTTCGGATCCCCCCTGGCGGCATTTTTTCTCCACTTTCTTATTTTCCAAATTCTTTATCTTGACCAATTACATCCTCCCCTTTGCTTTCCGAGGTTTTCATATATATATGACAGAAATACGTGTTGGCAGTCAAAACAACCTCGGAAAGCAAAGGGGAGACTGTGGTAGGTCATTGAAACCGATAAATAATTCGGAAGGACAGAAAAGAAGTGAAGAAAAACGGCCCGCCCGGTGGGATCCGAATCCACGACCTCCAGAATACGCGTCTGGTGCGAAAACCAATACTCTGCCAGCAGAGCTATTTTCTCCTCCACTTTATGGGGTATTTATGTTAAGGTATTTTTTGTTTCATGCGCTTGAGGGTGGTATCCAGCGCCAAGCGGACTACTTGGAGTGAAGGGGACCTTCTTTTTAACCCCACGGTTATGACTTGAGTGTCTATGATATGTCGAGAGTGGTCGACCAGCGTAGAACCCTCTTAAGCTCCCTATGCCACCAAGACTGCCAGAACAGAGGCCCTCGCTATTCATGTAGCGAATCAGAATAGGAAATGAGGGGCTCGTTGAAAATAGCACAGAAATAAGAGTTGGCAGTCAAGGAAACCTCGGAAAGCAAAGGGGAGAATGTGGTAGGTCATTGAAACAGATAAAGAATTTGTAAAGACCGAAAGAAAGCGGAAAAAAATGCCCGCCGGGTGGGATCCGAACCCACGACCTCCTGAATACGCGTTTGGTGCGATGACCACTATGCTACCGGCGGGGTATTTCCCCCTCCACTTCCTGTGGTATTTATGTTACGGTATTTTGTTTCCTCTGCTTGGGGGTGGTAGCCAGCGCTACTCGAGGTGAAGGGGACCTCCTTTTTAACCCCCGGCCGTGACTCGAGTGACTTTTACTTCTGTCTATATATCATCATCATCATCATCATCATCATCACCAGCCTATCTACGTATACTGCAGGGCAAAGGCCTCTCCCATTATTCTCCAATTACCTCGGTCCTGTGCCAACTGTGACCAATTTATCCCCGCAAACTTCTTGATCTCATCTGCCCATCTAACTTTCTGCCGCCCCCTGCAACGCTTGCCTTCTCTAGGGATCCACTCTGTTACCCTTAATGACCAGTGGTTATCTTGCCTTCGCATTACATGCCCTGCCCACGTCCATTTCTTCTTCCTAATTTCTACCAACATGTCTTTAACACCAGTTTGCTCCCTGACCCACTCCGCTCTCTTCTTGTACCTTAATGTTACACCTATCATTTTCCGCTCCATTGCCCGCTGAGTCGTTCTCAATTTAAGTTGAACCCTCTTAGTGAGCCTCCAAGTTTCTGCCCCGTAGGTGAGTACCGGTAAGATGCAGCTGTCATACACTTTCTTCTTCAGCGACAATGGTAGGCTGCTAAGGTCGGCTGTCTATATATACCATCTTCCAAGTTTTATTGCTCCCTATATGTATGTATGTATGTATGTATGTATGTATGTATGTATGTATGTATGTATGTATGTATGTATGTATGTATGTATGTATGTATGTATGTATGTATGTATGTATGTATGTATGTATGTATGTATGTATGTATGTATGTATGTATGTATGTATGTATGTATGTATGTATGTATGTATGTATGTATGTATGTATGTATGTATGTATGTATGTATGTATGTATGTACGTACGTACGTACGTACGTACGTACGTATGTATGTATGTAAGGTCCGACACCTGAAAAGTGTTAATACTTGTCAAGTGTGACAACAGGAGCTGTTCAGTGGCTAAGCCGTTTGCTGCTGACCGCAAGTCGCCTCGGTCTCCCTTCCCCACGACTGTTTTTCTGAATTAGATGGAAATCGAGAACATCCGTGTAGCGAGATTCGGATCCATGTTTAATATCACCAGCTGTTTAAAATAAGTCTGCCGGCCTGCAACATAAGCAGCGCCTCGGAGCAGAGATATAGCACGGGGCATCAAATGCGCTAGTTTTTTTTTTTTAATTTAAATGTGATTACACGGAAAAGAATAAAAAATAAAGGCGAATCACGTTGTTTTAAAATATTACGCAAAAAGTAAGATTGATTGATTGATTGTGGGGTTTAACGCGCCGACGCAACGCAGGCGATGAGGCGCGCCGTAGTGGAGGGCTCCGGATTAATTTTGACTACCTGGGGATCTTTATCGTGCGCCGAAATCTCGTACACACGGGCGTTTTTGCTTTTCGCCTCCATCAGAAAAGCGGCCGCCGCGGCCGGGAATCGAACCCGCGACCTCGTGCTCAGGCAAAAAGTAAGTAAAACCGAATAATTAAAAAAAAAAAAGCACCAAAACGTGGATATTGCTCTATACTTTTCTTTGCCCTGCCTTTCACATCCAAACGTGTCATCAATGAGAAGGAAGTGAGTTCCTGGTCAGTTTTTCAGGACAGTACAGTGGACAAGTTCCGTATTTTACATACACAAATAACAACAGATATGTCAGGGAAAACTGTTAAGGTGCGCACTTAATCCCTTGGCAAGAAACTCCAGCCCTCGACCTTGTCTTCGAAGCAGAAACAGTAATAAAGCAGATGACACGTGCAGAAGGGCAGGCCGGTACCTCACACTGCCCCATTCGCCCAGGGATCATCTTTTCTGCACTTGTGTCTCTTTCAGATCTGCTTTTTTTTTCGAAGGTACACTTGTTCTGACCGCCCAACTCGCTACAGTACTTCTAGTGCTACTCGTTCCGGAGGGGAGTACTGCTGTGGACGAATTAAAGAGCGTCTACCCAAAAAAGTCCAATCTCTAGCTCCGCGAGTCAAATTTCCCTTTAATTTTGTAACAGCATAATCTGTTATAAGATTCCGCAATGTAGCACACGGAACGATGGCCGGGCGTCAGTCGGTACGATGACATACTGATTGTAATGCACACATCCGATATAGCTATCGCAAAGGAATTGCAATGGTCAGAGCAATAATGCAGTGACTGAGCGTTAACTAAACCTTACTTTTATCAAATGTTCGGCTAACACATTCGATAAGGTGACAGATAACAAATTATTCAGGGTGACCAAATAATCTAATTCTTTGGTAGTATTTATGTCCCAGTTGTAGGATTTCTGTTTTGTTACAAATGTAAAAAATGTGCGCCATTGGTATTAAGCGCTGGTATTTGAACGCGCCAGTACGCAGGCATAAATTTTAGGCTTCAAGGTTAGCGTAATGGGTGATTCCATAGCGACGATTTCGATTTCAACAAAAAAGGAAAGGGCAGAAAGTATATCCAGCCGTCATATCTGTTGGCGGTGTCTTTATGAATAGTCGCTAGGACAATATAAAGTTTGGGCGAGAAAGTAGGTGGTAAATCTTCGCCACTTCATCTGCTTTTGTAATATCTCGTAATTGTTTAAAGTTTGCTTTGCAATTGCGCCACTGGCCTTGGGGAACAGCAGCATTTTGAATTTTTATTTGTATTTTGATTTGGCTGTCGTTTTAAACTACTAAATGTTTTTTTCCTAATATTAGTTCTAATTCAACTCATCAAACCGGTTCACGAACCGGTTCAAGTTCCTTAACCGGTTCGGTCCGTGATTTTGTCAAACCGGAACTGAAACGGAACGAAATGATTTCGCCTGAACCAGAACCGTAACCGAACCGGTATTTTTTCGGTTCGACACACTATATATATATATATATATATATATATATATACAGAAAGAAATGCCAGCAGTCTACAACGCCAAAGAAGGCATAGGACAATTTTTTTTACTGTTAGAGACGTTACATTATTTTTTTATTATTACATGAGAAAGAGAGAAAGAAAAACACGCGCCCAGAGTGGGGACCAGTAAAAAAATTGTCTAACCGTTCCCCTATGCCTTCTTTGGCGTTGTAGACTGCCGGCATTTCTTTCTGTATTTCCTAACGAGCCCCTCATTTCCAAACCCTATATATATATATATATATATATATATATATATATATATATATATATATATATATATATATATATATATATATATATATATATATATATATATATATATATATATATATACGATAGAGAAGTCAAACTGAAAAACATACCATTTCTTCTAACCTTTCGACCGGGGACCGTTCTTTTTCAAAGATTCAAATAGTGCAGGTCAGTTGAGTGTAAATACATTTCAGTTATGGGCGGGGCAAGAAGATGTATCAAGCAAAACGTATGCCCTATACAACACAGAAGTGTTCGAAGCCCAAGAACGCAAGGGGGGGTGGGGTGCGTTGGAGTGGTGCCGGGGAACAGAGTGAAAAGGGGGTGTGTAATCAAGGCAGGCGAGGCTATTGGATAAGAGGAAGGCGTTGCATGGCACTGAAGTCACCACGGGAAAGCCTTGATTGCGCCACCCCCCCCCCCCCCCCCATTTGCGTTCTGAGGCTTCGCATACTTCTGTGTCGCTTAGAGCCTACGTTTTGCTTGATACATCTTCTTGCCCCGCGCACAACTGAAATGTATTTAAACCCAACTGATCTGCCCTATTTGTATCTTTGAAAAACAACGGTCCCCGGTCGAAACGTTAGAAGAAATGTTATGTTTTTCAGTTTGACGTCTCTATCGTACAGTTAACCTCATAGCCAGGAACATTTTCTCTCTCTCTCTCTCTCTCTCTCTCTCTCTCTCTCTCTCTCTCTCTCTCTCTCTCTCTCTCTATGTATGTATATATATATATATATATAGAGTCTGAAATGATAAAAACTCACACCGAGCGCGAAAAAAATAAGGTTAGTAGAGACAGAGACAAACGAGAAAGACGTAGAAAATAAAAATAAGTTTACTGACGTTTCAGGGAGAGGACTCCCTTTCTTCAGAGTACTCTGAAGAAAGGGAGTCCTCTCCCTGAAACGTCAGTAAACTTATTTTTATTTTCTACGTCTTTCTCGTTTGTCTCTGTCTCTACTAACCTTATATATATATATATATATATATATATATATATATATATATATATATATATGTGTGTGTGTGTGTGTGTGTTTCTGTTTGTGTAAGCGTGTGTGTGTTGTATATAGACGACATAAGGGTTGGCGGTCAAGAATGCCAAGGAAAGGCAAGGGGAGAATGTCGGAGGGTATTTATTATCCTCGAAACAAACACAGTTTTTTAAAGAACGTAAGTGGAGAAAAACATAAATACAAACATAGCCTGCCGCACTATATACACAAGTGAGCGCAATGTAGTTGGTTGCACAGTCTTTAGTGGATCGGCATATTTTTAACCCAGAGTTTAGAAAGTATGCCGATGCACTCTAAGCCGACGCAACCAACTGCATATAGCTCACTTGCGTATGTAGTGCGTCACGCTATTTTTGTTGCTTTGCTAAATTAGATATTGAGTAAATTTTAATTAGCCCACTTCCGAACCAACTAAGCTAGGCAACAAATCCTAATTAGAAAGTTGCAGAGTCGTTGGCAAAACCACAGAATAAATGGTATCCGTCTTTATGTCTATTCAGTATTAGTGTTCTTCAGCTTACTGAAGATGTCCACGAAATACAAAAAAAAAAACACCACGTGCATGCCGGCTCCCGCATCGTAATTGCACTGTTCCCAAACGTTCCAGGCAGAAACAGCCATAGGCACGCTGCCTATGCAGCAACGTGGGTGTTGACTGTGCCAGCGATGTGCTTCTCTCGCGACAGATCGTCAATAGCGACAACCAGACGCAGTGGTTATCGCTTGTGCTGCCCGAAGCAACAAGTTTGTCATCTGTTCGACACACGCACCCGTACGCACGCACGCACGCACACGCACACAATTATTCTGTAATTATTTCCGCGCCGTGGGGGCCCCTGGTCCAGGTCTGCAGTCTCTTGGGCGCCGATGGCTGCCCTCGCGATTGCGGGACTTTACCCGTTGTGGTGGGTGCTAGACAATGTTCCTTTGTGCTGCTTCTCATGTAGAAAGGTTTTCTACATTTGGTTGCACTCTGCTTCGGTATGGTAGATGTTGGCTAACTGATTACATTTGGGGCCGCAACGTTAGATCGATGCTGTAACATGGAAAGAATACACGTGGTGCACAAATGCGACCACTACTTATCACAGGTCACAGGGTGCACTCATACACCCCCCCCCCCCCCTCCACTTACTCATGAGTGGGGAGTGAGGCTCGCCATCAATTTGGACTGGCGAGTCTGAGTGCGAGTGAGTTGCGAGCCCCACGCTCAGTGAGACCCGCTCACCACTCGCGAGTGCGAGTGCCACTTTTCGGTAGCCCCGCTCACAACTCGCGCCATTTGAGAGCTTACCGTGGTGAGTGGTGCACTATTACGCTTGTACTCGCTGTTGGCTATTCGTCGCAGGTGCCGCTCGCTGCGATGGTTGTTAATGGCGGGATTGCTTGTAGCTTCGGAAATATGTCGTCGCTGAGCTTCTGCTATGGGGCACTCTAGAATTAATTCACTGGTGGCGTGTTGATTTAGGAATATGATTTGGATGGCCTTCTGGTGCCGTAATGCACTAATACTGTTCGGTTTCATAACTCATAGAGGGTCTGCTGCCCACACTCGGTCGCGAGAGGAGACAACGAGTGGTGAATGCGAGCGCGAGTGAGTGCGAGTGGTGACGGCAAATGGTGAGCGCGAGTGAGTGCGAATGGTGACGGCGAGCTGTGAGCGTGGGCGCAAGTGAGTGCGAGTGGTCCCGGTGAGTGGTGTGCGTGAGCGTGAGCGCGAGTGGGTGCGAGTCGTGAAGGGTTCGTAGTGAGTGTGAGGGTGAGTGAGTGCGTAAGATAAAATATATATTTCTGTGTGAGTGGGAGTAGCGCCCAGTTTTGCCGAGGTATGCTACTAACACCGGCGGCATAGCCGCCACCTGTGCGCACAACTCAAGCCAAAATTGTACGATACCCGACAATAAGCGGACAATTACCCCCCTCGAAGAGGAAGGAGCAACAATCACACTGACTACCATTTCAGGTAAGCTGGAGGCACGAATGCAGACTATATCCGACATTCAGAACGCCTGCAAGTAATAGGCAAAGGCGTGCATTGGCAAAGAAGCCTAAAGGTCTGAAAAGCCTACAAGTCAAATACCGCAATCAAAATCACATGGGCATCCATGCAAGATACTTGAGAGAGCAACAGGCTCAGGCCTGGGCTCGTGCCTCCTTTCCCAAGCTGCCTTCCCCAAATAGACTTATGCGTCCCCGACACGACCGGATAGTCCGAAATCATGAAGTTTTGCAGCGCAGCAACAATTAGATTCCCACCGTTTCACCTGAGGTTACAAAACAGCCTTAAAGGGACACTGAAGTGATATGTAAACATTGCGGGATTACTAGCGCAAATTGTAGTCCGGAGTCCCCAGGCCATGTTTCGACCACTCTAGGCGCGTTTACGCGATTTTATTTAGTAGAAAAACTAATTCGAAAACGCTGTCCTCCTCTCTTTACGCTCGCCCATTTTCTGTGGCGTTTTCGTGTGACGTCAGCAGGGGATGAGCTGGCAATTGGCTGCGCCACGGCTGCGCAACTGCACGGCTCCCCGGCCGACAGAGTCAGTCGGCCCAGCGTTTCGTCCGCCGGCCGCCGGCGGGTCGTCGCAATCAAGGAGGTTAAAAAAAATTGCTTGGTCGCAATTCGTTCGCTTAGTTGAAACGAAGCCAGGACACGTTTGTGAATGGAAGAATGTGCCTTTCTTTACTTGGTTTGTTTCTACACTGTATCTAGCTCCAAGTCAAGGTCGCTTCAGACAAGCGCTGCACATGCGACGCTTCGCTGACTGGTACGCCAGTAGGAAAATATAAGGCCTCTTGAAGGCGGGAGAAGAGTCAGCGAAGTCAATATAGGTACTAAGCAAATAAAATCAACTGATATTTTTACCGTACAGCGTAAAACTAGGGCGCGGGAAGCACTTTTTTGCGCTGGGCGAACAAGCACAGCGGTCAGCAGCACGACTACGCATCTGCGAACGCTTTTCCGTCTACGAAATGCAATTGCTAGACTTGAGCTACTGTGGAAACTCGGGCGACGCTTACTGCACGATCGCAGTACAACAAATAGTCACCTAAGTGGCTTGAAATGCCAAAACTAAATAAAAGTGTAAACCGGTTGTACAATATATACCCTATATTAGCAAGGCGTTCGCGTCCCGCTCCGTAGCCTAGCACTGGCGCTAGGAATCCACCGGATATGTTTTGCGAGTCACGAGTTCGAATCCCCGCGGGTACGTGCTTTTTTTTTGTAAGTTAACTTTCTCGTTTTCCGCGATGTTTTCTATATTGAGTTCACCTTTTTTGGGGCCGCAACGTTCATGGCTACACGAACTAGTTCACAAAACGCGCGCAGGCTGGCACTGGCGCGCTAGCGAGTTCTCGTTGGCGTGCTGTTGCCATAAGCACCGACTGCTTGCAGGCAGTGGGCACAGGCCAGAATGAACAGACCCTTGGCCTGGTGCGAACACGCTTTTTACGATACAGGCATGAGGGAGGCAAGCTCCAAATATGGGGGAAAAGCGCATGACATTTGGGCGTCTGCGGGTACGCGGAGGGCGTTCATGCACTGCGTAGGTCTCGGCTAGTGAATGCTACGACTACAAGCCGTCCTGGGAGGCTTATCTTGTGCATTTTACAGCCGACAACATGGCAGAAGCGCGGTACGATGATTACTGAGATATTGAGAATGCCCATCCAACAAAGCCATTGGTTATGTTTTACAGAACCGAAACCGAAACCGAAACTTGTTTGATTGCTAACCTTCGGCATCGTCCAATCACGGCGCCCCTCCTCTCAACGTCACAGCCTTAGTTGGTGCGGCCGCCGCAAACCGCGCATGGTAGTTTTTCTTCTTTCGCGCTTTGTAAAATAATTACCGATTTGTCAACCGGATAAACGATGAAAAGTGTGCTAATTTGAGCCAGTCTCCGCAGTGCAAGCAAAAACGGGAGCTTGACAAATTCACTTCAGTGTCGCTTTAAGAAGCACTCTTCCCAATCCAAACGAACGAGTCAATGTCGAGGCAAATAGGAGGAGAAATCAACGCCACTTTCTTAAGAAAAAAATTCCCCCGCATTTCCCCGAGGGGGAGAATGTGAAAGTGCGAATGCACGGTTGTCGGCCCGCTTGCGGCGCTTGCGCTCGGCCCCCGCAGCCCACCGCCTCGCCGCCTTCTCTTCCATCTCTTCCATCGGGTTTGTAGTATCACGTGTACACCACGCAGTTATCAAGCCGCTATAACGCCGCTGAGTCGCCAACGCACGCCGCGGACGACGTAGTTTGAATGCGTTAAAGATATAAGGCGCGTTACTCACACTGATATCAGCGTGGCGTCCGTGGCGTAGTCGGTAGAGCGTCGCGCTGCGGCCGCAAAGTCGTCGGAACGAAACCTGGCGCCGGATGCTGTTTCTTTTTTAAATATAGAGGAGCACTGCGGACGCCGCCGCCGCCACCGGCGGTGGATGGTTTGGGGTCGCTTATAAAGTGCATTCGCACTTAAAAGATGGTTAACACACGACGCTGCCGCGACCTTGTCGGAATGGCGTAATCGGATATACGTTTGGCTTCACGACGCGAGGGACCCAGGTGCGATTCTGCCCACGGCACGCGGTTTTTAAAGACGATAGTCTTTCTTGGGCTACTTAAACCCAGAAATTTTGGTCTGTCTGTATGTCTGTCCGTCTGTCTGTCTGTGACTCGATTCAGCCACCCGGCCAAAGCAAAACAATGCCTGCGCAATAGTCTTATATAGTCCAGCTAAATCTACCCGTCTTGGTCCGGTGTAATGTTCATACTTGTCACCATTGTTGAAGAAGATCAAGACAATACGCAAATATGAGACAATAAATCAAAGCAGAAATGATATTTGCAGTGTTCCGTTATAAAAATTCAAACATGCTTGACTTTTGCGAAATTAAATACTTCATCAACTGCAGAAAAAGAATTCACTCCACCGTCGCCTGCTGTCGCCCGCGCCACTTTAGCTTCTGGCGCCATTTTAAGAAATCAACCGGCAACAGTTACGCAAGGTTTCACTAGATAGTTTCCACGTTCTGCTTGCAACGCACGTGGAGTAGGGAAACGCGGTTCTATAAACGTTGAAGTAGGGTGCCTCGATTAACGCGCGTCTTTGCCGTACGGCAGCGTTCGCATCGAGACACCCGGTTTGGAGCAGTGGAACGCGGGAAATTTAAAATGATTTAAGCGAACATATGGCGTCGTTACCTTGGGAGGAGCGCGACGCAAGAGGAACAACATGAGAGGTGAGCGGTAAAACGAAGGGAGGCATTTACTTCGCAAAAGCCGATAAAGACTATCGTCTTTTGACGTCATTTGCAACGAAAGAAGCAGATACGCGGCCAATTTTTTTCTTGAGGCACTTGATGTACCTTTGTTTATTATCATAATCGTTTTCAAAATCCCATGGCGTTAAGACGGCTTTCCTACAGTGCGCTCTGGCGTAACATCGAACGCCATCAGTCAAGCAGAGAAAGCTTCACTTTAAAAGGCGGTAATGCAAAGCCCGACGCGGCACTCTCTGAAACCACGTGCCCTCTCGCGTCGCCGCCATGAGAATTTTCCTTGGCGACGAACGCCCGCGCGGTCTTTTTCACTTCATGAGACATATATGCTTTCTCATTTTAAAAAAAAGGAAAGGAAAGTCAGTGCGTAAGCGAAAGGTCCCCCTTCCTGAACTACGAAGTAAAAGTTTAGTTTCCCCAACTGCCAAGTAAAAGTTTATAAATATCTAAGCTGTCGTTCCCCTTTTCTTCGAGGTAGTTATCGAGACTCGGCCAGCCCCCTTAAATGAGCTAAAAGGCAGAAATTGTTAATGCAGGGCTTCCATAAAAAACAACACTCGTTTTTTGGGGCTTAAAAGCGAACTCAAACGACGCGTGTAAGCTTACCTAAGCCAAACTCTTCATTTTGTGTTGTTTTCAAGCCAAACAGGTACGTCAAAAAATGTTCAAAGGAACAACACGACGGCTAATCTCCCCTGTTCCTGCTTCTGAGCCTGCCTTGTGTTGGCGGTAAGTTGGCTGAGGGCCCGCGGAGAACCAAATCCAATTAATTTTTTTCGAGAGCTCCCATTAAATAACGTTGCCTTACTTTTCTTTTTGTGCTGCCGCGTGTTATAACAATACCCTTAACACCCTCTCCCTCAATTTTTTTTCTCTTTGTCTCGCTCAGTGGCTTCATCTCTTCCTGACCGGTTAAAAAATGATGTAAATAAAATTGCGCCAAAAGGGCAGGACGAACAGAGGAAGTCGCACCACACCGCGCCGACTGAACCCTGAGTTGATTTCCACTCTCAAGTGTCCACTATCAAGTTGACACTTGGAACGAGGAGAAGTTTAAAATACAAAACTAAAATAAAGAAAAAAAAACCGCACACTTTCACCATGACGCACATGCCGTCTCCAACAGATTAGACCCCATCAAGAAACGCGATTTCTTTGCCCAACAACTTTAGTGAAGCGACACTAATGCAAACATCACCCGCGCGAGCAATTTCACAAGCTTCTATTACTTCCCGCGTGAGCGAGTCACGGCTGCTAGCGAGCACCTTAGTTTTTCCATGGAGAACACTTACAATCACGCCAACGAATGCCAAGATGCCCACTTATCGAGTTACAAACATTATTCTTGTGCTCAAAAAGTCTGTCGTTAATACATCTGCCAGTTTGGCCTATTAATCATTTTTTTTGCATGGCAACGGAATCAAATAAACCACTTCATCTGTGCAGCTAACGAACTTACTTTGGTGCTTCGCGCGGCACTCATTCTCTTCTTTTAGTATGCAGTTGACCTGGCGACGAAGCTTTGCAAGCTTTTCCGTACAGAAAAGACCACATTCACCCCTGCACGTCGATCGATACACTTAAGGATGTGGCTCAGCTTGTGGATGTAAGGAATCACAGCGATTTTTTGTTCGTCCTCTGGATTCACACCACCTGCTGGCCTCGTCATGTCCCGCTCTGCCATCTTAGCCTCTTTAAGTACCTTTATGGCGACTGACACAACCAGGTGTGCGGTAGCCAGAACTAGATAATCGCTAGATAAACCACTTCGTCGAAGGGTTGCTCTTTTCGGACCAGTGATACGACGTTTTCCGAATCCCCCAGGGCACCGGATTAGGCAACAACCTTTAGAAAGGAAAATCTTTTTTTGTTCGGTACGCCTGATACATGGGAGACACGAATCACATCGACACATCCTACGGGTCGGAAGAAATAGGCAGTACCGCGATGTTGCCGCAACCGTCAGAAGTTAAAAGATATCTGCAGTAGGTTCCACGACGCTGTGTTCAGGCGATTTGTACTCACGGAATTTTCAACGCAAGCATAACCCAGAGGGACACTCTATTTCTTATAAAAAGAGCACGAAGGAGCACCCCTTTCATAAAGCGGTTGTGTATAAATCAATTTCGAAACGTCATAAATTTCTTAGCGGAGGTCGTACTAAATCTGCACACACTGGAACTAAAACTGGCAGGGCGGATTTTGCAAGAATATTGCACCAAGCGAATGTTACCGACATTGAATGGCGCCAAACCTAAACAAAAATGCTCCCGAAAAGTGAGAAATTCGATCTAAAGCTTGGCAGCAAAAAGAAATACAAGCCTATACAAGCATGCGCCAAGCTCATATGGTTCCAATACACCACGAAGTGTTATGTGCCTTAAATGATTTCGCATTCCCAACTCATTAAAAGACCTTAAATGGACTTATAGGTTCTAAAGCGAAGCTTTCTCTGCCTCAGTGATGGCGGCCGTACGCATACGCACTGCAAGACAGCCAACTTTCTCTGACGATCATCGCGCTAGTTGGTGAAGTGAAAGATGATTCAAACGCGAAACTTCCTCTGGTCGACGCCGACGTCGTGGCGGCCCTTGAACACGCCATGGCCTCCAAGCAGGTGGCGGCCCTGGTGCTGCTGGACCTGAAGGGCGCCTTCGACAACCTGCAGCGTCGTTCCATCTCCCTGGCCATAGGGGAGGCTGGCATAGGGGGCAAGCTGCGGGGCTTTGTCGAGGCGTTCTTGACTGGCCTCACGGCGCAGGTGCAGGTGGAGGACGCCCTGTCGGCCCCCCAGCCGGTGGACTTGGGTATCCCACAGGGCTCCGTCATCAGCCCCTTCCTCTTCAACCTGGTGATGGCCGCCCTGCCAGGCTGCCTGCCAGAGGAGGGGGCCACCGAGTGCACATTTCGGTTTAGGGCGACGACATCGCCCTGTGGGCGCTGGGGCCCAAGGGTAAGGGCCGTGCCATTGTGCGGCAGCTGCAGGCGGCCATGGATGCAGTCCGGGCCAAGCTGACGGGCGTCGGCCTACAGCTGTCAGCGACAAAGACTGACGCCATGCTGGTGCATCCAGACGCCGCCGCCCGTGCACGGACCCGGCGCCTGACCATCGATGGTAAGGAGCTCCAGTGGAAGACCAGGGTGCGGTACCTGGGACTCACCATGGACCACCGGCTGAACTTCCGGCAGGCAGCCAAGGAGCTCCGAGCCAGGGCGCAGCTGGCCACCACGGCAGCGCACAAGATGGTGGCCCGGGACAGGGGTTGCTCACAGCGGACGGCTCTCCGGCTGTACAACGCCTCTGCTGTGGGTCTCCTCATGTATGCGCTGCCGCTTGTGAGCCTGCGGAAACCGACCTGGCGGAAGCTGGAAAGGGATCACCGCAAGGGGGTCCGCGCTTGCCTCGGCCTGCCCCAGAGCTCGCCGTGCGAGAAGACACTGACCGAAGCGGGGGCGTGGACCCTCGAGATGACGGCTGACCGGCGGGCGCTTGGCCAAAGTGACAGGCTGCGGCGCGCCGAGGGGGGCGGACCGCTGCTGCAGCGACTGAGGGGTCACCACCGCTCGCGCATGGGGCGCATGCTCGCGCTATACGAAAAGGTGGTGGCCCCCGTGGATGCGCAGCCTGGTGGCCCGGCTCCTGCTCTGACAGCTGACGTGAGGCTGCGGAGCAAGGTCTGCGCAGGTCTGCCCAGGTCTGCGCAGCAAGCGGCGGGCGCCCCCCTGCGGACAACTGCAGCTGACACGGGGCGTCGTCTGGGGCGACCTCAAAAGCCACGCCCTTGTTTACACGGAAAGCTCGGTGCGGCAGCAGCAGGGATCGGCCGCAGCGGCCGCCGTGCTGGGAGAGGCCACCCGGCAGGCGCGGCTGCCCTATGCCTCATCTTCGGCCACAGCTGAGCTGATGGGTGTCGTACTGGGCCTGGACCTACTGCTGGAGGTGGAGCACTTGCCCGAGCGCTGTGCCCTGCTGTGCGACTCCCGGGTGCCCCTGGCGCGTCTACGGGACGGCGACTCGCAACCCCTGTTGGTGCGGGGCATCCGGGAGAAGGCAGCGCAGCTGGCGGACCAGGGCACTCGGCTGTGCCTGCCGTGGGTCCCCGCCCACATCGGGCTGGACCGAAACGAGCGGGCGGACGAGCTGGCCGCCGGGGCACACGCGCTGCCTCCCTCGGACATGTTGGCCCAGGCGGCAGCGGACGACGCCCGCCTGCTCATCCGGCGACACCTCCGCACCAGGCATCCAGACCCGCGGCTGCGTGTCGGAGGGGGTCTGCCGCCTGTGCGGGCATCACGCCTGCCTCGTCGACTGCGCTCGGCCGTCCTGCGCCTCCGCGTGGGGGCCGCGTGGACGGCAGAGCGGAAGCACCGACTGGGGCGGGTAGCCAGTCCCGCCTGCACTCACTGTCGAGCGCCCTTGCAGTCCCTGCCGCATGTACTGTACGAGTGCCCCAAGTTTGCGGCAGAGCGGGCGGAGCTTCTGGCCGTGCTCCGAGGGGTGCGGCCGCTCGAGGAACTGCTTTGGCCCCCAGGAAGTGCCAGGGAGCGGGACAACGTGCTCGAGGCCCTGGGAGCATACCTATGGGCCTCGGGGCTCCACAACGCACTAAGCTACAACTTTACGTAACTGCCCGGGTCGCAGTGGAGTGTAGCTGCTAGTGTAGAATTTCTGTGTGTGTATTTGTGTGTGTGTGCGTGTGTATGTGTGCAGGTGTCCTTTTTGCTACTCCTTCGTGTCCTGTATTTTGATATTTATTTATATGTCTAGTGTCTCGTTTTTTTGTTCTTGTTTTCTTTCACCTAACATTGTATATATGTTATTCTTGCCCATGTGTTATATATTTATGTTAGCCCTCTACCCTATCCCCCTATTCCTATGTACTCTTTCCTCCCTATCCCACCTCCCCTACACCAGCACGCGTTCCGGTGTCCGCCCCTAGACGAGACAATTTACGCCTGTTGGTGGACCTTCCTTTCTTTCTTTTGTGCAATAAATACATACATACATCTGGTCGAAAGGCAATGTCTTCAAAGTCCAAGGTCAAAGTCCAAAATCAAAATCTTTACGCCAGAAACGCGCTGCAGGAAAGCCAACTTACACAATGGTTTCACACAAAGGCACATCACGTGCAGGTGCACAGTATGCACTTTATTCCTGTCCAATCCTCCCGATCGGGTACATGCCAACACTTCAATAGCATCATCATGATCACCAAAGTCCAAACACAGACGTCAACAACCAAATCAGTTGTGTCACTTTCTTGGACCCTGGGACAACAACAATGACTCATATTTAGGGACGAAGATTCTTCTGCGTTTTCTGCGAGATTCAGGACTGCACAAAACTTTATAATAATTTTTCCATTGTGTGCATGGCTACGTCTGTACGCGTTTGCGTCGTTGTGTACGCTTTGATTCCTTTTCCTTGTTAGGCGCTCTGCGTTCCTGGGCTCCATTCGCTCAATTTTTCTTGTCTTTTGCTTAACTTTATTTCGAGTTTTTTTCCTTGCACTACATTGCGTGCCATTTTTATTTAACTTTTGTTTTCTCTCTATTGCTGCTTTCCCGATTTCTCACATTCAGTTCACTGCATTGTAATCATCCCCATCTGGCGTAGCAAGCACTGCCGCTAGCAGAGCTGACCTCTCCAGCCCACATTAAAGAGCTCTCTCTCTCTCTCTCTCTCTCCCTCACGAAATGGGACTTTGATTCGATAAGGTTTCCGACAGAAGAAATCGCGTTTCAACCATCTCTCTCTTTAGACAAAAAGGCTTTGAATTCTTTTGTTAAAGGGTGCACAAGTAATGACCAAAAAAATAGTAGTGGCTTAGCTCTGCTATGCCAGGATATACGTAGCGTGAGGTAAGGTTCGGCAATCCAGTCAAATCCAGTCAAGTACAACCCAATTCAGTGTTGTCCATAGAGTTTCTTACAGTATAAACTAGAGAGGAATCTGGCGCTAGCGTCTATGCGGCTCACATCAAGGTCGTCTGTGTCGTCATGGACCGCTATTATACATGGCGCTGGCCTTAGTTTCATCATTGGCTTGTATTGAAACGTTTTAGTGGCCGCAAATTTAAACAAAGTTACACAAAAACGCGAAGAGTAGTGCGCAATTATGTAAGCGGAAAATAAAAACAGGCTGTTTTAAAACTAAGAAAAAAAGAAGTAAAGCTTATTTTTGCCGGAACGGTTGTGCCTGGTATTCCGCAGGCCAAGGTTGTAGTTACGAACAATGTTAATATTTTGGGGGTAACTCATTAGAGACTGTGATTTTAATAATTTTACCATTATCTCAAATAATAAGTTGGTTGAAGAGTTTCGAAAGTTTTTTGAGCGTGCCTATGAAAACTTGACTTTGTGGTGAACCGGTGCACTGTGACCGCCAGCTAGTTTAACAAGAAAAAAAAAACGTGGTGTTAAACAGTCGTGGACGATGACAAGATAGGACGCATACAAGCACCCGTGTCTGCCGTATCTCGTCGTCGAAGTACGTTTTGTTTCTTCTTTTCGTCGGCTACAAATTTCGCGGCGGCATATTACCCGCTCAGTCATACGCCCTTTGACTGCGGCATGAGCAACGTCAGGTGCGATCACGCATTGCCTGCTATTTCACTGAACACGGCTACCATAAAAACGGGAGGATTTCGGCTTCCTTGTAGCTCGTAAACGTGTTAATGCATAGTGACGTAAGCAAATCCCAAAAACCGCTTAAAAATCAAATTGTCATGCCAAGCCCAAGCCAAAAAGGGGGTCTTCCCATGAACCCCCATGACGACATGGCTTCCTCTCTAGTAAACTTACTAAGAAACTCTATGAGTGTTATCCAGTCCAGTCCAGTCCAGTCCAGTCCTGTCCAGTCGCTGAACCTCGCGCATGCTCAGCACGGCTCTTCACGAGCCACGCGAAACGGCTGTCAAGCGGCTCCGGTGCCTACTGCGCAATTAAGGCGCACACCTGGGCCAGCGCCTGCGCCAGTGCGTCTGCCGCGGCTATGACGCAACACAGACCAACACAATCCACTTTAATCTAAATCAAATCCAAATCCGATCCAATCCAATCCAAGCCAAGCCAAGCCAAGCCAAGCCATTCCAATGTCCCTCGCGCTTGCGCAGAACGGTCCTTCACGGCACACGCGAAACTGCTCAACCTCGGCCAGTGTAGCTTACGCTACAATAGTTGAATGTAATTAGCTGTATTTTAGCACAATGGGCAATTGCTACTAGCGCAGAGGCGCGCCAATGATTATAGCTAAAGGTTAGTACCTGCGAGCTGGTTATGGTTTACGTAAACGTATGTTAAGCGAAAAAAGAGGAATAAACCGACAAGTTCATCAAGTTACCCCTTGCTATAACAATATTTTAGCACAGAAGAACCGCTGCTCTAAAACAAGCACAACTCCCGAATTCATCCGTATAGCAAACAAGCTTAATGACAGTGCTTGTTATGGAGGATCACCGATGCTCATAGCAATCACAGCGCTTTAAGAGCAGCGATCATAAGCCCGGAAACTCTCTGTCATTAGCGACAAATCTGGTACTCATGTGTTATTAACAGGTCGTCGAGAAAAGTCGCATCGCTTTAAAGCTTAGGAACTACCGTGTCTAAAGTCGAACCTACTTTGTTCTTCACGTTACCACCAACGTCGGGTAGAATGATGAAAACATCACAGCGGTCATGTTGACAAACGCAAACCGGAGTTTTCTAAAAAAGCATATAATATAATAAAAGAAACAGGCAAATAAAAACGTAAAAAAGCAGGCGCACAAACGATGACTTACAAAAATGTTTTTTAGTCTGCATAAAGGTGGCGTTTGCGTCGTTGCTTAGTTTAGACAACAAAGTGTCTGCATTGCTTTTGACCTCAACGCTGTCTTTGTCACCGCCTTCACTAAAATTGGAAAGGGCTTTACGTCGCGAAGTATCTTCTAGGAGGACACAGAAACCGTCTAAACGGAAAGTAGGGAGGCAGTCCCATGAACAATGAATGATAGGGAATTTTACCAGTACACAACAAATCATCTGAAATCATAGCGCTCCTAAGACCACCACAGGCCGCACGTTCGCCGCATGTCCGCGAGACATTTTTTGGAAGCAACAGCACGCAAAAGCATGTTCAAATATTGTACACAGTTTCTTATTGTACGCTCGGCGGTGTGTGTTAAACGTGAAGCCTGGGCATCCTTTCGTTTGGTGCCCATGAAAAATGTTCTTTACTGTGATAAAGGGATAGGGGAAGGGGTGCATTCTGTTGTATAAATAATTATACTCGCATGAACAACCCATGCTCTGGGTATCCTTGAATTTGTTTTGTTTTTTCTGAGATTCTATTTTAAAACAGTTAGTACCTGGCATCGGACAAACGAGGTGCAAATGAGCTTAAAAGGACCCTGCAACACTTTTCTCACCTTTTTTGAAATCTTGAATGCTTGCAGAACGTAATCACCCAACACGCCCAGTACTTAGACTAGGTGGTCGCAAGGAACCTCAGCCAAACATTACTGCTCTAGGCCCATCAGATAACTCGTAAACTCGCTCAAAAGATTTTTTTTCTCTTTCCCGGTCTTGACGTTCTTCGACGGCGCGAACTACATCACTGAGACCATGTAGCGGCTGTTAGTCGGTTTTCCTTCAGTTGCAGCAATGAACGCTTTTCTACAGCAACTTTAAAAATAAAGCCACGCAAACAAAGAAGAAACGGAAGGCGTATATGGTGCGTCGAGCAGGTCACACAGGGCCGCTCCGTGCTGGCGATAACTGTAGCGTTCGCAGTACTTCCAGACGAGAAGGAAAGAATGAAAGCGTTTATGAAAAGTGCTGCAGCGTCCCTTTAAGGCGGCACCCAACGTCATGCGTTAATGTTGTGCGGGGCGGACAAAATTATACGCTTGCAATAAAAAACGGCTTTCAATATTTAGTGCAGCGCATAATTTTTTTTGAGCTCGCGCTTCACAAAGATTTTTAAAGAATCGAATAGAAGCGTTTCTTCCAGACCCACATCTTAGAATATAGCTTAAGTATTTTTATGCCCGTCTAAAAAACAACAGGTAATCATGCTAGCAGAGGTTACTTCCTCTCATCTAGTTATTAGATGCAACACATCTCATGCTCGCCCCTCTGTCCTTCCTGCGTCTGTCCGGCGTTGTCCGCACAGCTGCGCCTCTCCTCCTCTCCTCTCTCCGATAGAGAACACTCTCTCCCAAACAGCTGCGGGTTGGCGCTGCGCGCTCTCACTTCGTTGCTAGGCGCCGGTGGGCGGCGCTGCGCATGTGCAGTACTCTCTCTCTCCGCGCTCTTCTTTCCTTCGGGCGCTGTGAATATAAAGCGGCATTCCGTGCTCCGACGGTCTCAGTCGACGGTCGTCCGAGTTACGCTTGCACTCTCTCGCAGTACTAGACGATTGCTTGATGCAATCGTCGAGCCCCTAACTGTGCACTTTACGGACCACAAAGCACTCATTCTCGTCTGCAATAAAGACCGTACCTGAACATACGTGTACTGCATGTGCATTGCATGGTGAAAATGGAAAATTACGCCCACCTCCCCTTCGCGTGAGAATCCCTGCTATAAGCGTAACCAATACGATCGAAAACGCCAGTGGAACCCCCCATGATATGCGTTGCATCACACCAGGGTTCCCGCGAGGGGCGGTGGGCGTAATTTTTTTCTTGTTATCTGCTTGCAACCCTCGGGTTGTGCGCGGCCAAGAGTAATAGTACATTTTAGCAAGAATTTTGAGGCGAAAAAAATTTTTAGCACTTCGAAGGCATTTTACAAATTCCTCTCAATAAAAACGTTCTAACACGTTTTTATTTGAGCTAGAAAAGCTGATATTATCATCCATTAAAACCTCCAGCAGCACCCAACTCATCGTCAAACTTATTTCCATGTGCCTTTTTGCCTGTGTAGACAGCTTAAACAAAGGTGTAAGCCTAATTCCTGGGTTGGAACCGAGTTCTGGACGTCCAACCTATGCCCCAATGGTCCAGAACTAGGAATCATTAAAAAATTCGTATTTCAATTTTGGTGTTCTACGAGCAAGAACTTTTGGGTTTTTACCTTGGTTAGGAAGGGTGTCGTGGCGGAGGAATATTCGCCCCGAGCGCGAACACAGTCGGCCCCTGGCGGCAGCGGGACGAACCGCTCCTAGTGTGGATGGCGCTCTCGCGTCGTCTGCTTTTTCACGTTGCGTGCGGCGCAAGACGCGTGCTGCACACGAAAAAACAACCAATATGTGTGCTCGTTAACAAGCAATGACATAGTTACCTCTGCTTGCGCATTTCCTCTAGAAACGCAATAATCAGCGGCCGTTGCGCGTTAATGCGCTGGTTTAATTCCACGAAACATCTTCGCCCTGGTCACCGCTTGAGTGTGAAACATGTTATAAACATTGCCTCCACACATTGCACTTTTCGTATTGTTGAGTGCAGTCGTCTGCCGTTTCGGGAGCGTCGAAGGGTGCTTTTTGAAGGTGGTGGTGATTATTTAAAGGATAAAAGTTTAGTACGCGAAACGGGTAAGAAGCGACAAGACCTGTGCATACGCGTGCAAATGCCACACCCTTGTAAAATTGCGCTTTGTCCTTATAGAAAGAAGAAACAAACAAAAACATTTACACTGCACACGACCCGTGCGCTATCGCCCATACATTACCGGACACGTATTTTACACCCGCAAGCGCCTGTGTGATCGTGTCCTTCCCGTACCTTTTCTAAAATAAATACCATTTTTGGACAGTCGTTGTTTATTCTGAGGAGGAGGAATAAACATTTATTCAACTGTATCGAGTTGCTAATTTTACGTATTATTTAAAATACGTTTCTATGGATACGCAAGACTATTAAGCGGTAAGATTAAGCAGTTGTGAGTTTGCGTCTGTCATGTGGCATTTCGTGTGTCATTTTCATATATATCATTTTCAAATCCGACATGAATCACCTTGTCCAGAAACGTGCCTCACTCAGCATAACCAAATGCCTAATATGGTCACGTCATAACCTCTTAAAGGTGGACCGAAGTTTAAAGAAAGAGGAGAAAACGCGTAATATAATGCACGTTGTTGCCCACATGTGTGAGGGGTGGGTGCCATGACTCGCTGTTTTTTTTCCACAATGCTTGCTTTCAATACAATTTTGAAAAAGGCGAGCCACAATTCCTGGACAATCCCGGAACAAAGGGGGGTTAATCAGTTTTGAAAATACGTACTGCTTTTTCACCACTACAGAACACGAGGCCATAGTGTAGTTTCGATTGTAAGTAATACTGATAACCATAGTTTGGGTTTTCGCGCGCGTTACATGTGTTCTCTTCTCGCTGCTCTTGCAACGTTGGCAGCCAACCCCCCCCCCCCCCCCCTCTTCCCGAAAAAAAACTAATTGCACAGAATTTAATTTTTTAACAAATCCTCAAGAAATAAATGCCAAGACAAAGGCGACATTCAGTTTAGAAAACAAAGTAGTTACCGGGAACCCGTTCCACTGATTCGCAACGAGAAATAAAAAGGAAATGTTTTTCTACATCTGCAACAGCGCAACTTCATTTCTTGCCATCTTTAGGGTTCGTAAGCGACCTTATACGCAAGAATGCAAACACATCTCGCTGTTGCAGGTACCTGTTAGATTTTAAAAGGAACGCAAATGGTCAACAGAGCAGCCGTAACAGAAAATTTGTGCTCACTGTGAGGTCCCAGAAGCTTGGTTTGCACACTGTAAACCTGCTTGTCACTTTGCGAAAACCTAGCTAAACATAAGATGTTGATTGCACTGCGTGCGTTGACAATTCAATTCGCAAGTTCACTTGCGTCGAAAGCCGTAAATAAGTGATACGAAACCGCTATTCATCAGACCTTCCTTCAGAGTCGCTAAAATTTCATTTAAAAAACCCGTTAGAGCGGTTACATTTATATCTCTGCGCTGATCAAAATTCAGTAATTTTATGTTGCCTTTTCAACGCAGAAAAAATATCGTAAGCTCTTAGAAAGAATTTCAGAGATCGAGGCTTCCTGATTTGTTTCTATTTATGCTTTTATTGAAGGCTAAAAAGCCATAGTCTGGAAAGATCGAGCTTGCTACGAGCCACAGCGTACAAGTTCATTGTCACAATTACGGCCAATCTGAGATTCCCGATGAGTCGTCGCTTTTTTTAGCGTAGTAATGAAAACTGACCGCCGCTTCCATGCTATACATTGAACGTTGAGGAACCGAACTACAGCATACCACTCTTGTTTGCACATTTCGTGCTCACATACGGCGGGAAAAAGGCACGAAGCGCGCCCACAGTGTGCATTCTTACGGGCCGCTCAGCGGAGCATCCACACTAGCAGCGCGACGCTGTCGCCACCTACATGTCGAGCTCGCGGCGAATAGAATAATTTCCTCTCAGCAAGCCTAGGTTGAGAGGACTTTTTCAAATGCCTGGTCACAAAAAACTCAAAATTAGATCACCTCGCCTGCCTACTTGCACCGCTCACATAACTCTTGTGGAAACGAATGGTAGCTATCCGAGATTACCATGATGGCTGGTATACATGGCACACGCGGTACATGTCGAATAAGTCCTAAGATGACGGATATTCAGAAGAAGCGATATAATACAAAAGCTTCGAACTCAGTTGCTTCTCTCCTGCTTTCCCTCTCACGCGTCCGGTTGCAGGTTAAAAAATAAAAGCACGATCGTGTTATGCCCAAAAAAAAACCCCAAAGAAGTGGCAACGAGTCTTTATTAAAGTAGGCAGCTGCTTCGTCCCCTTGTAAGGTGTGGTATCCACCTGCGGAGTTACACCGACAAAAATTAGCTTTAAATATAGCGTGCACCAAACCAAGCAATATCCAGGCAGCCACACATGGAAGACGAAAGGTCTTTGTGCTATGATGTACCCGAGCCACGATTGGGTCCGAGAAGCGTCAACAGAGACTTAGAAATTCTTCCACCCGTTATAAAAAATACTATGATGAGGGCAATGATACCAATGACGGCTGATTGAAAAGCAGTCAGGTCTTATTGAAGATCACGTCAGCAGCTGATTGAGATGCAGTCAGGTAATCACTTGAAAGCAGGTTGCCAGGCAAACCGTCACAAGAAAAACAAAATTGTACAGTTGTTACACAAACACCACTGCTCCAGGCAAGGCAGCAGAGTCGAAGAAGCGAAAGGGGAAAACACGCCCACTTCGTAAGAGCCCAAGCCAGGGCCCCAAAAGGGTTCAGTTAACGTTACCGCAACTACCGCAGAAAGGGGACTAACTTGGCATATGAAATGTTCGCGAAGTTGGCCAACGTAAGATAGAAATTCCTGCATGAACCGGCGCACACGCCATATCAAATGTGTACGGGCATGCGACGCGTGCGTCTATGGCCTCATCCTTGATTTGGGTGTAATTGATTTCCACTCCTGTCGCAGCAAAGAAGCGGGGCGGCGCCCATTCAAAGGGCCATTCGCCGAATGACTATCTGGGCGAGGGCCCCGAGGAGAACCTCAATTAGGCGGGAGAGAAGAGAGAACTATAGGGAAGAGAGCGCTGCCGGAAGACGTCGCACTTTGAATGCATTAAGGGTTCCCAGGTCGGCTGGCCCACCGCTTTAGAGGAATGCTAATTGCTTCCGCGGAGGCCTGCTCCACGTTAAGCGTGCCGCCCACCATCCAAGGCAATCGCGTGGGCGCCTATCCGTATAATAAAAAAAGGACCAGAGGAAGAGGGCACTGCATAAGCGGCTAAGCCAAAGTGAGGTGCATTTTAGGGTCCAGCTTTATTGCAGGGGCCATGTGTAAACGAACAAAAACAACTCAGGAACGATAACAGCAGAACAAAGGATTACGAGTCTTGAACGAGTGCGCACGCAAGCCGGAACTCAAGCGCGCGAACACGCACACAAACACAAACACACAGCGCACTCACGCACGCACACGCAGACGCACTCACGCACGCACACACACACACACACACGCACACACACACACACGAACACACACACACACACACACGAACACACAGCGCACTCACGCACGCACACGCAGACGCACTCACGCACGCACGCACACACACACACACACACGCACGAACACACGCACACACACACACACACGAACACACACACACACGAACACACACACACACGAACACACACACACACACGAACACACACACACACACAATCACGCACACACACACACACTCACGCACACACACACGAACACACACACACGAACACACACACACACGCACACACACACACGAGCACACACACACACGAACACACACACACACACGCACACACACACACACGAACACACACACACGCACACACACACATGAACACACACACACACACACGAACACACACACACACTCACGCACACACACACACGAACGCACACACACAAACACACGCACACACACACACGAACACACACACACACACACACGAACACACACACACACACACACGAATACACACACACACGAACACACACACACACACACACGAACACACAGCGCACTCACGCACGCACACGCAGACGCACTCACGCACGCACACACACACAAACACACACACACGCACACACACACGAACACACACACACGAACACACACACACACACGAACACACAGCGCACTCACGCACGCACACACACACACACACGAACACACACGCACACACACACGAACACACACACACACACGAACACACACACACTCACGCACACACACACGAACACACACACACGAACACACACACACACACGCACACACACGAACACACACACACGCACACACACACACACACGAACACACACACGAACGCACACACACGCGCACACACACACACGAACACACACACACACGAACACACACACACACACGAACACACACACACACGCACGCACGCACACACACGAACACACACACACACACGAACACACACACACACACGCACACACACACACACGAACACACACACATACGAACACACACACACACACACGAACACACACACACACTCACGCACACACACACACACGAACACACACACACACGAACACACACACGCACACACACACACACACGAACACACACACACACGAACACACACACGCACGCACACGCGAACACACACACACACACGAACACACACACACACGAACACACACACACACACGAACACTCACGCAGATACGCGCACACACGCGCACACACGTATATACACATATATACATAAGCTACGATGAACAGCTTCGATGGCCATAAGCTCCGACCTTTGGTTATTGCATTTTATAGCTTGCCACGTAGACAGCACGAATGGCACTGTTCTCGCTTCTGTTGGCACATTTTGAGAACTGTGTACAGTGAAATCGCTTTGTCTTCATAGACTCTTTCATTTCTGTCTTATTCGCAATCAGGTCCCTCGTTTTTGGATGATAGTTCACCACGTTTTCTCCTGGTTTTCGGTCTTCTACGGCTTCCACTAAATCTGTAACTTAGGTTGTCAGTTAGATTCCATTAGATGTTTTTCGCGCACTCTTACCATTTCTTCATTCCTGTTTGTCTCTAGCATATTAGCATTGCCTCGACATTGCATGGCTTAGTATTTTGTTTATCAGTTGTATAATCCTTATGAATTTATTTTTGTTCAGTGACTGCACCTATTGTTTATTTTGGTATTAATGATCTGTGGTCCCGACTGCAGTGTTCTTCAATATGGGATCTCTGCCTGCATACTGACGTTATGTTATTTGCTATGTTTGCCCAATAAAATGAAACTGAAACTGAAAAAGGTAACCAGCGGTTAAGGTCTAAATTAGCAAGTTATAGTACCATTCTTACGTGCCAAATCAAGATTGGCCAATGACGATGACAAATGCCATCAAAGTCGAAGCAAAAGTCAAAGTGAGTTTTATTTACATCGCCATAAAGAACGATGCTCGTAGGCCCGGGGAAAAAGAAAAAAATCACTACGCCCGAGCCCCCCTGTACAATTACTAGAACGAAAACGCATAGAGCGTATATGACAATATAATCTCGAATATTTCAAGAACAGCACAATCTCAGATGAATTTACGAACAAAGCACAAATACAAAGCAGGGACAACACAGCACAAAACTAACAGGGAAAAGGCTGAATGCAGGTATGCTTAGCGAGAGAGAAAGTAAGGAAAATATGTAAACACAACATTACAAATGCAAAGATTATATAGATAACGCACTTCTAAGGTCAATTACTAAACATGTTTAGGGAATTGAACCCTTTGACAACAATTTATTGAAAAGGGAAAATCTTATGGAAGACAAATTTTCGTTTGGCTGCGGCGATAGCAAACCCGCCCAAAATTCTCACATTCCCACCCAGGGGGATAAGCCCGTGACAATGTCAGCTGTAATCAGAAGCTAACGGCAGTTTTGCCAATTCCAATGGCTACGACGTTAAAACACGAGCCAACATCTGAGCTTTCACACGGTGCCCATAAAAAGTCTTAAAGGTGTCTCAGATATTTGTGGGAGGATTCACCACTGTGCCCCACGTGCGCTGTGCTCGAGACTACCGAGCACTTGTTGTGTATATGCCCGCGATTTTCCGCTGCGCGAGTTACAGCGGCGAGCTGCCTGTCTCGTATTCGACGCGGAGCAAGCCACTTTCTTGGACCCTGGGACAGCAACAATGACTCATATTTAGGGACAAAAATCCTTCTGCGTTTTTTGCGAGATTCAGGACTAGACAAAACTTTGTAATTCTTCCATTGTGCGCATGGCTACGTCTGTACGCGTTTGCGTCGTCGTGTACGCTTTGACTCCTTTTTCTTGTTAGGAGCTCTGTGCGTCCTGGGCTCCATTCGCTCAATTTTTATTTCATTTCCTTAACTTTATTTCGAGTTTTTTCCTTGAACTACATTGCGTGCCATTTTTATTTAATTTTTTTTGCTCTCTATTGCTGCTTTTCCGATCTCTCACATTCACTTCACTGCATTGTAATCATCCCCATCTGGCGTAGCAAGCACTGCCGCTAGCAGAGCTGACCTCTCCAGCCCACATTAAAGAGTTCTCTTTCTCTCTCTCTCTCAGATATTTCTTACTTAAAAGCCTGGAGGCAGTACATACCGGGGAAGTAACAGCGAGTTTCCAATATCGCATAATTAAAACACAGACAAAAATTAGTACGAAGCAAAAAAGTAACCACATAGAAGAGTTCCGTCCGCATGTTACAAAAACAAATTCAAATTCAAATTCAAATTTATTTTGTTTTCAAACATACAAAGGGATGATTATACTGGCGAGGGTCCCAGAGTCTGACGACTGTAACGGGACCCTCGATGAGAAATGCACAACGCGAATTTGTAAGACAGCAAAACAAAACAAGTAATCACGACCCCACTTTGTCAAAAATAAGAAATTCAAATATCAAGAGGAGTAGTTTTGAGCAAACACTGAGTAAAACAAAAGACAAATAAACAACAGGAAACGAAAATGAACTACAACAACACAAAATAAAGGCATGCAAAAACTAACACTATTGCAGACAACCATGAAAAAATGTAAATGCGATTTTCTATGTTAATGAGAACAAAAAATCTTTGAGTAGTTTTTAAAGACCGTTTATGGATGATGTTGGCTTTATGCTGAGAGGGAGGCCATTCTGAAATGAAATTGCCGGAAAGCAAGAAGTATTCTTGCAGTAATTAGTATGGATGGTAGGTAATAAAAAGTTGTTTTTGGCTGCAAACCTGGTGATTTTTTTCCCCTTAAGCGAACACGATCGATGACATCGTAAGAAATGTAACAATGAAGTAAATTGTAAAAAAAATACGTGCGTAAGTTATAGCTAGGTTATAAATAAAAAAACAGCCCTTCAAAATCAAAGGGCGACGTGTACAGCAACAGCAGCCATAAAAATTACAACCAGATTGGGTGTTGAACGAAAACGCAGGTACGAGGTAGAACTTACACAGACCAAAAATAAGTGTCCTCAAATAGCAGGCGCGCGCACCATGTAAAACAGCAGGTCCCCTTCCGAAATCGTGCTCCCTGGCAGCAAGGTCTGCCTACAGTAAAAAGAGCATTGTCTAGTAGCAGTGCCGTAAGAAGGAAAACGCACTTTCCGCTCAAGCAGACATAGACGCATAAAATTCCCAGCACAAGGCTCAACACAACGAAAACAAACAAAACTATTTGCGTAAAAGGAGACACACAAAAAATACAAATCGGGAGAGCTCATTTGGTTCTTGAACTTGATGCTGAAACACAGAAAAACGCACACACAGGCGCACTCACGCACACACACACAAACACACAAACACATGGCAGGCACCATATAGAAGTAGAGCAAAAGTATGAATTATCAGCAAACATCGGAAAGAAGGGCCCCGAGTCACTCACGTTATTAGGATTCAAGGAACGTGCATCGAATTGAGGACGGACAACAGGCGTCGCGTCCCATGGCTGTCGACGCACCAAGCGTGGTGCTCGTTGAATTCTTAAATGCAGCACGGGGGGCCAAGGACCGGCACTGGAAGTGTGTGCTGTGGCCCCAGGCTCTGGCCTGGGTATAAAGCACTTGGCTTGTGCCCGAACCAACCAGACACCGTGCTATAAAGGGCTGTTGAAATTGACACGTGCTCTGACCTGGGAAAGGCAATGGGTGTCCCAAAGAACTAAGTATTCGAGGAACGTTATCCCCAACTGTACCCACACACCACCTGTCGCGTCCTCAGTGTCACATCGGCGCTGCGAGCGGAGCGCCTGTTGAATTCCTGACTGAAACCGAAGGAGCCAGGGACCGACCTTGGGAGCGTGGGCCGACGCCCTAATCAGTGTATGAAACACTTGGCCTCTGCCCCAACAAATGGGGCATTTTGGGTGAAACACATTCGAAGCTGACACTGGGTGCAGCCTGGCAAAGGCAATGGGGGATACACACTACTAAGGATTCAAAAATCGTGCACTCTTAGTGGCACGGAGTTAACTTCTTAATGACATCGCAGGAACAAGAAAGTAAAATGGGAAATGTTTTGTGCCATTCAAGACATTGAAAATATCAGCATTGAGGTTGCATCATCTAGGATAGCAAGGGCACCACATAAAAACTGCCAGAAAACAAACAGTAATGTCAATTGAAGGAATTGCAAGAATGCAGATGTGACGCATCAGTGCTACGTGCCCGCTCACTAACAGGCTTCTTCCCTCTGCACGTATTTGTAAAGCGAAATATTCCACAGTGGGAATTCTTCGGCAAGTCCGTCGTGGCGACAATGTCTTGCGACTGGCATGAACCGTGCAGCCATGAATCTAAAAGTAATGACGTAGTTTAAATGAGGTGGGCTTCATGCCAACTTGCCGTCTTAGGATGATCGCCAGGGCTTTTGTTTCTATGTATTGGTTAGTGCAAGGTACATTATGCTCACCTAAGGACCTGACTCACAAATTCCAAATTGATATATAAAAAATTGCACCGCAAAATTATACAAAGTAGATACGCAGGTCACGCACAGAAGTAAGATTTACAATATAACCTTTACTTGCCGCTTCCGTTGCGGCAACAATGATTAATCTATTCTGAGCCAGAAAGGTTCTTTGCTTTTAACAGCGACGCTGTTTAACCTTGAGTTCCCACCGCGCCGGGCGTCGCTCAGAAATCGGTGCAGCAAAGTGCGTAGAAGGAAAATGTGAGGGCAAGATGTGTGAAAATAAGGGGCGAGGAGGCAAGCAGCCGATGAGCAGGTGTGGGAAATGCGCGTTGCGGCGCAGATGTTCGGATGGGGAGGCGTGCGTCGGGGATTGGCTGCTCATAGGGACGACGCAACCTGCGACGTGCAGGAGTTCTCCTAGTTGAGAGAGACGGCGTGCGCTCGGCAGCATCAGTGTCCGATGTAGCTACCAAGTTACAACTATAATAACGCTAAGTTAAAGCTGTATTAAAGCCAAGCAAAGATATAGAAACCGCAGTTAAAACTATCGAAAGAGCCAAGTTAAAGCTAGTGACGAACACCGGCTTCACTGTTTCCTCGGTCTTCACATCTCAGTTGCGAAGGTGGCGAATTAGCTTTTGCAAATCCATTCCTCGGGCGCCTACAAGTATCTTACCACCGAAGACGTCACCTTAGGAATATACAGCTACCTTAGGAAAACTACAAAGATGAAAACAACGCAAGCGCTGCTATTTCGTCCTACTCGGTACCGTTCGTGTGAGGGCTGCTAGGATGATATACCAACTCGCCCAACTTTCAGTGTTGCTGATGAAGTCATCAGATTGAACCATTGGTAAAGCCATCCCTTTCGATAGAAGGTACCTTAATGAGGTCCCTGAAATTACATCACATCCAACAAACTTCCTGTCCCACGTTCATTTCAGTTTAATTAAAGATAGGTGCTCGAAACGACGCTCTTTGTCGAGGGTAGGCTCGTCGAGGCGATGCACTCCGCCTTAGAAAATACGATGCAAGCACGCGGAACGTGTTCAAGTGATGAAATAGTGATTCGATGCGCCCAGGAACACTCATCCGCTTTGAAGCACCTCTGTCAGCGCCACGTGCTCCATGGATGGGCGTTGATGGGACAGCAGGAACCAAGGGAAAATGACGAAAGCACTTGGGATGTACATCAACCCACTCAGCGTCCTCTATTAAAAGATCAGTTCTTGCGGGGACGTAATCAGACGGCTGAATATCTAGGTGGCCATTGCAAAATGCGCATTCCAAGTAAATTCTGGCATTAATATGTTTATTTCGTGCTTTTTTTATAAGTACTGTAGGAGGCAGCAAGTTCAGCGCTTGTCTTTTTGCTCAAACTGGGCTCATCGCTGTGGTTAGCGCACTTGCTCCTGCTCTCACGACCCCTTTTCAACCCCAGACGAAACTAAATCGGCTTTTGTATTTATTAAGGCGAAAGCCCTGCTTTGGTGTCTCATCGAACGCGAAGTGTCAGTAGTCGTAGTCGTCGTCATCGTTGTCGGCACCAACTTGAATGGTGCTGATTGGCCACCGTTGTAATGAAAACAAATTAATATGAAGACATTTACGTTCACGTGGGATTTTAATCCGACTCAAAGAGCAGGAGGCAACTGCGCTAACTAAGGGCTAACCCGGCACCCTAGCAGAGCAAAACAAATTAACTTGCCACTTCGCCGTGAAAGGCACACGTAACGGCACGTGGCAACTTGGCGCACGCAAAGAACAGCTTCCACTGCAAGGATGCTGCCGCATGAATGGCGACCAGTCGGCGTGTCGGAGTAGCTCATGTCACAAGATGACGGAATGAATGCAAAGGAAGAGGCGCAAACGCGATGTAACAGTGAAGGAATCTTTGGTAATCGCTAGGCTTTCGACTTCAATGTCCGTAAGCAGAGTTCAGGTCCGAGGAAATTTTTTAGACCAGTATATTTAGCGCTGCTGTGGGGCTTAACCCTAGACACATTAAACGGAAGGTGCTACTAGAAGCTGCTCTATTGTAGGTAATGACTGTAATCATTACTCATATTTAGTTTAGGAAGTATACTTGAATGATTATAAGCACTGCAAGAACGGTTTCCCTAAGACAGGGTCGGCAACCTCTTGAGATGCAGGGCCGAGTTCCATGAAGTCGACACGGCGGAGGGCCAGGCGGCAAATCAGGCGGCGGGAGGGGGGCTTTGCAGGCAAAGAGAAAACATTCTGCGAATTGCCTACAATATTTGACAATAATGGACAATAATCTGGCTAATAGTTAGGATGGGGGACAATGCCAACTGGAAGCGGTCAATTCTCGGTTGTTGCCTCCCGTCTAAAAACTGGCGTGTCGGCCCTCAGGTAGGAAGTGACAGGAGGAGGAGGTTTGGGATTCGGACAACGTGTTAGAGGGCGCATAATACTGCCCCGCGGGCCGCATGCGACCCGCGGCCCGCAGGTTCCCGACCCCTTCCCTCAGGCTTTCACTCGCAAATGTCTTATGGCACTACTTGTCCCACGAGACCAGCTGCTAGCAACAAAATGTGTCATCACACCCCAACATTGCATCATCTCAAAGAGTCCCGAATTAATCAAAAGGGTCAGGTTGTTCAATCTTGGTTCATCGTGAACAAAACAGAGGCAAAACCTTGAACTATGTAGCAATGTCAATGTTTCGACTAGAGGGCTTGCCCTAGCAAAGACAATTCATTTTTTTTTGTGGTACCAGACTGAGGCCTTTACCTACATAAGTATTCACATGGCTTCGTATTGCTTCGGTGCAGTCGCGCGTCCACTAAACAAAGTTGCATAAGTGCTCGTGAACCGGTCCAGTAAGTATATATAGATACCCAACTGCAAAAGAAAAATGAAATTCCAGGTGTTAAGTTAGGGGCCGGCAGTACGGGGTAGAACCGTGCACGGGCCTGATTTTACGGCCGGGGTCCGGCCCGAGCCCGATTTATGAAGCCCGAGCGCGACCCGAGCCCGGTAGTTTTTATTTAAGCCCAAGGAAGGCTCGCGTCAGCATGACCAGGCACGTGCTCAGACGCTAAAGAGAATTTATAATATTTGGTTGAGTGTATTCGTAGCGGACAATCATACGGAGCATCTACGTAGCCTGTACAGCACGTCATGAAATTAAATGCAAAAATGTAGGGTTAAGTAACGCACGTACTTCAGCTTCCACCATCTTCAGTTGGTATCACTTCGGCAAAATAATAGCATGTATTCTTAAGGGGGCTCACCTGATACCATTCCTATGTGACTTATGTTCATGACCCACGGACTTAAAGAGACTCGTGTACTAATACGAAAACTTTAGAAATCCATACAAATGTTACTAACAGCCCAGTTTGCTTCTTTTAGAAATATAGCAGATCTTTACTGAAATAAAAAATAATGAAGAAATGTGTTTTAGTTCATTTAGTTTTGATTAGATGGCGCCAGAGGTGTACAGTCAAACCCGTTTATAGCGAACTGCAATATGCACCGCGATTAGTTCGATATATCCAATAGTTCGTTATAGCCGAACCCGCCTATAACGAGCTTATTGTTACGAGTTCGCAATCCGCGGGAGCCCCCCGCCCCTCCCCAACTCCGCCATCCGCGTATGCAGAAACGAACACAGTACAGTAGCCATTACCAGACCAAAATAATCAATTTATTGCAAGTATCAAAGCTACTTTCCGCCTTAACTGCCCACGTTGCAAAAAAAAAAAAACGGTGATTTTTGTTTTCACTTTCGTTTTGGCGGCTTCAACTAGCATAGCATTCTCAACACGAAACATTGTTTGCACCAGTTCGAGTCCGTGTCCTCAAAAATCTAAGAAGCATTGGTTGAGCACATCGACTGCCGAAAGCGCTTCATTATAAGCGTCGGACGGATTTCACTGGCGACATCATCGGGAACGTTGGCGAGCTCTTCCCACAGTTCACCGATGCTGCTGTCTTGGTCCGCACTCACTGACTGGGCGGGTTCCGTCGCTGGTCCCGCGCATCGGAAACAGTTCCGGAAAGTATTGGGCGTCACGTCGCTCCGTGTGAGGCGTAATGCCTCAGTCGCTGATCTTGCTCCGTGGTCGCGGCCAATCCACATCTCAATCGCCGCTCCGAGATCATACATTTCGGCGGCCATTCTAGGCGCCCAGAGTTCGATATATCGGATGTGAACTTCGTTATAAGGAATGTGTTTCCCATGTATTTCCGTAACTGAAATATTTTTGTTCGATATATAGCATAATTCGCTCTATCCGGGTTCGTTATAGCCGGGTTTGACTGTACTACGCGAGTGCGTTATTTGTTAATTCAGTACAGAAATGACATATTTATAAACTAAGCAAACTATGCCATTGTGCACATTTCTATGTATTTGTAAATCTTTTCGTATTTATGCGTAAAGGTATAAAGGTTTTTAATCCCGTGGGTCATGAGGTGTCCGACAGAAATGTTAACAGGTGAGTCCCCCTTAAATCAAATGCACCATCACATTTGATGACCAGACTCTCGGCAACCTAACGTGGTTGTCTCGCCCACATATTGGTATGCCGAAATATTCGCAGCTGCGTTTCAATCCACGATTATGTACAAGCGGCCGCAAAATAAAACGGACCAAGGCAGCGGTGTGCAAGAACTACCGACGCGACCCCTTCCGACCCGGCGCCTGCTGTCGAGATAGCTAAGTGCGCATGCCTGTCCTTTATGTGTCAGTGCATAGTAATTTTCGACATTTCGGCCGCAGCGCATCTCTGCGAAGCAGCACTCCGCGGCGCCTTGCACGACACAAGCGAGCGGCACGATTGCTGGCCGCGTGCGGCACGCTCTTAGCCCCTCTAACGCTCACGTTCAGCCCCGAGTAATGTTCGTCCGGCACTCTTTTTTTCCGTAAGCATCCTTGACGAGTACCCCCACCACCAACCCGCTAAGGCTCTGAATCTGCATAAAAATGCTAAATTGGTAAACTTAGCGCATTTAGCCGTTATAATAGCATAAATGAACATAACTGGAAAGAGAAAAGTTTCTAAAACCGGAAAAGGCTAATAAATATTGAGAGGCTCAGGTCAGAGGCCAGAAGGCCCTTTATTCGGCGAGCAGCAGCCCGAACCCGAGAAGGGACTCCGAACTACGATGATGATCATGAAGCTTCACGCGTCTAAATGATCATGTGCTGATCATGAACGGTGAGAGGAGGAGGAGGAGAATAAACATTCATTGAGCCTAAGTGCTGATGGGAGGGCGCTCGCCCGGTGGAGGGCATCTTTATTCCGGGACACCCAGGCTGCGACTTGCCGTCCAGGCCCTCTTGACCAGTTCTTGCTGGTGTCCAAGGTGCGGATCGACCAGACGAGCCATCCACTGCTCAAAAGTTGGGAAGGGGATTGGGGGTAGGTTTGGAGTTTGTTGGCACTCCCATACCTGGTGGTACAGGGTGCCTGGCGTTGGACAGAAATTGCAAAGGGAGGGATACTCAGTCGGGTAAATGGAATGGAGGAGGGTGCTGTGGGGTAAGAATTTGTCTACAATCGCCGTAGAGTGGTGGCTTCTTCTCTGGTTAACCGAGGATGAGGTGGTGGGAATATTCTTCTGCCGAGACTATAATATTCCAGGACGTCTGAATACCGGAGAAGAGGGTCCGTTTTGGTGTCAGTGGAGGACATTCCGTCTCGGGTAATGGCCCGGTCATAAAAATACGAAGACATTGCACTGATGGCAACTAAATGGTGGGGAAAACCATGAAGAAAGCTGGGCGCGGAAAGTATTGTTTGGTGCTCTCAATATAAAATAAAAATAAGAACTGACCAAATAAGAAATGTTTTTTTAGACACCGCCGTAACATCACTTAGGCAAAATAAAAAACAATGAAGAAACAAACTGAAACAGGAATCACAAAATTGTGGTAGTGCTCCAACCAAGCTATGCCTTGTAGTTAGAAAAAAAAATCATGCGAATCCACCCCTTGAATGTGGTTGGAAAGCAAAGCTGTAAACGGCACCCATAACGATTATCCATGCGATGTCACTTAAATTCACTCACATCGCTCTACAAATAGTAAAACCAGAGAGAAGTGAAATGCACTTAACCACACCATTTATTACTTCAAAGACATAATCTTGGTAAGGTTAAATCAATGCATGATGTATGAACGGTGTTTGGTTGAGTTGTATTGGTGTAGCACACGAGTGGGAACTCTTTTTTTATAAAATTAAAGTAAGCTCCAACCCGGTGTTAGACGATCTGGCTTCTCCGTCTCGGCGCCGCGGACGGAGGCGACGAGATTTGCGGCAGAGAAGGAGGAGGAGCTGGAGGAGAAAGAAATACTTCTGTTCAGATTTCTGAACGGCCCAGAGTGCAACCCTGGGGAGTGATTCCTTCTTCTGTGGGGCCCATATGCAGTCCGCGCGGCCTGTGTTCTGTCCACCCGCTGAAGCTGGGTTGGTAGAGAGGGCCTGGACAGCAGCATCTCCCATTGCTCTTGTTGGGTAGTTGACGGAAAGAAAGGAGGGTGCTCAGGGCTAAAGTCGCACACACCGATTACGGGGCGGAGTGTTCCTACTTCTGAGCAAAATTTACATTCAGCGTCGTAGTGATTCGGATGCATTAAGTGAAGACGCGTAGGCTGTGGGAAGGAGCCCGGATTGTATGAGCCGCAGGGTAGTTTGTTGTTCTCTGGAAAGGTCAGGGTAAGGCGAAGGTACGGTCTGTCTCAGAAGGCGATAATGCTGGGTTATGTCATTGAACGTGACAAGCGGGTGACTGTCCTCGTGCAGCTCCATAGCACGGAAGGTAAAAGCGCAGGCTTGTTGGGTGGGCGTATTTGTTGCCCTCCATTGAAGCGTGAGGGGGTGTCCAGATGAGCTGAATGAACCGTTTAGGGAGTGGTTTTTTAGCACGCGCAGTGCAGGTCACGACACCCAAACCGACTGGTAATTCCTGTAGGCTTGCTGGGAATCGGTGACTACCCTCCGAACCCCTGGTTGAGTGAGAGCCAAAATGATGGCTGCCTCTTCTGTTGCCGTCATTTCTTGGGTCCTAAGCGAGTACACGCAAGGAGGTTGGTTCTGGCGGTAGCCACGATGATGGCGTATTGCCGCCCTCGATGTTTGGAGGCGTCTGTGTAGATAACTGCATGATCCCCACCGAGGGTGATGTTTAGCGCTTGAGCCCGTGCTTTTCGGTGACCCTCGTCATGTGAGGGGTTCATATTTCTAAGCAAAGGGAGCTTCTTTAGTTTTAGTCGCCAAGAGTCAGGGAGTACGTCAAGCGGAGTGACATTCTGGGCTGCCCAGCCAATCTGGGCAAGCATGCGGTTACCCACCGCAGTTCTGAGTGGGACCTTCTGGTTAGAAAGATGGCCTTCTATCAGCTCTTCCACCGTGTTGTGGAGCCCCGTGCTAAGCAGCCTCTGTGTGGACGCACTCATGAGAAGACCAATGGCCTGCTCGACCGCCTTTCTAATCATTATATAAAGCATCTCTGTGTCTTCCTTGTCGAGAAGAAGAGAGGGGGTGGACGTAAGTGACTCTCGAGAAGACAAAAGCTTCAATTTATCGAAAGGTACCGGATTTCATCAGGCCTCGCTTCTTGGTGGCAACCCGCCTGATCATGTGTATGATTTGATTAATGCTGTTTTTGAGGCGCTGCAAGGAGACGTCACTCTTGGTGTTAGCCTCGAGATGTAGACCAAGGATCTTGATGCTGGGGCTTGGAGTGATGGCATGGCCATCAAGGAGTATTTGAATGTATTCCTTGATTTGGCGTGAGGGCGGACGACAAGGAGCTGTGATTTTTTACGTGAACACTGGAGGCCACAGGCGTTCGCACATTGGTGTACTAGAAGTGAGATGCCATGCATTGGTGTGAGCTTCCTTTAAATTTTGTAACTCTTACCACATGAGCAAGGTGGGCACAGGGCTGCTAGACGGGCGTGAGTGGTCGCGTGACGCTTTCACGTGGCATTCAGCGAGAACGCAGGGGGTAAACCCGTAGATGTGCTTGGTGAGTACACCACCTGCCTTCCCCCGTCTTCGCGTGGGCTCGTAGCTAAATCGGTAATACAACGGGCTCTCGCTTTGTTAGTCTATTAGTTCCAGGTTCGATTCCTGGCGGCGCCAGTTAATTCTTTTATTTGTTCGCTGGAGGTTTCTGGTGGAACCAATGGTCACGAAAGAACGCTTGGGGGGGGGGGGGTAGAGGTAAAAAGCTTTGCTTTAAAATGCACAATTGGCGGTCAACATGTTTAATGGATGAAATAATATATACGTAATTTGTCTACGGGGAAACAAGCGTATAATGAAGAAGAGCGGCGCAGTCACTTCGTATTAGCTGTCTGTGCGTCACATACCAACTGGACACCGTTCAGTCACGCGTGAAGTTTTATCATCAAGTTGCTCCGAAGCCAATTTTTGGTAGCTCGAGCCAACAAAATGATGATAACCGAGCCCCTGGAGCACACACTATCTTGAAGGCGAACATGTATCATCACATGGCTTCGGCACATGCTGCATGCTGCCGACCGCTGCAAAGAATCATGTGACGCTCACTGTGCGCAGCACAAGGCGCCGTTAGGTTTCGAAAGCAATAAGGCGCTGCCACTAAAATCGAAAAAAATGGCATACAGTGACTTACTAGCGAAGGACCCGCATGCGCACAAGGCTATCTCGTCAGCAGGCGCTGGGCCGGAAGGTGTCGCGCCGATAGTTTCCCCGCACCGCTTGCTTGATCCGTTTTATTTTGTGGGCGGCTGTACGTGCATTGAAATGTTTTACCTGTAGTAGCTGCCCAGTGGCTCTGCTTGGCTATGTATGAGGGGTGAAGATGTAAACACTAAAATCGCTCAATAAGGGAAAAAAATTTACACCATCTTCCCGCGAGGGGAACCATGGGGTAGATGCGACGCATCGGGGGTTGCCGTTGCGTTATTTAAATCATCGGACGATGTCATCGGAGTGCCGGAGGCGGAACGACTGAGCGGAGCGGCGCACTTACCGCGTTTATATGCAGCGGAATGAGAGAGAGCAGCCCATAGCAGCGCATAGCAGCGCATGCGCGTGTGTTAACCGAGCGCAAGCGCGAGCGCAAGCTGCGCGCTAACGCACAGCTGGCACGGCGATGGGAGCGAGTTGACCGCGCTGACGCACAGATGGCGCTGCGGTGAGAGCGGCGGAGCGCACAGCTGCCGCGCCGAGGATGCGGACTACGCCGCGACAACGACGCGGGACAAGGCGAGTTAAAGAGGTGCGTCGCATCTAAAAATACGAAATGTTGAAGAAAATGGTTGTGGCTGGTGTAAGGGGCCAGTTTTAATTACACATGATAGCAAATGAGGTTTAGAAACTTAACATCTGACACATTATCGCACCCAGGATTTTTGTCTGGGGGGGGGGAGGGTTAAAATTTTTACAACAAATATAAAATATAAAAATATATAAATGTAAAAAAATAAAAGAACAAATATAAAGACAAGCGTAAGTAATACAAATAAATAAAAATAAATAATTATAAAGAATAAAAATATATAGAAAACTATAAAGAGTAGCCGGGTTTTTATTATTTTTTACGCGAAAAAATTAAGCTATAAATCAGCCGCCATAACCTATACAATTCGCCTGCAGGAGGGATATAATAATGAATGCACCTTCACATAAAAAAATAAGATACGCGAACAATACAATTATTACATTAAATGAGAAAAACAGTAAAGCGAACAAGAGTGCTTAACGGGGCATCGCTGACTGGATTGCGGTCTCCTGGGTAAAGGGCCCGACGACGGGCGGCCGCGTTTCTCGAATGATTTCCTGGTGCAGGGCCCCCTTGCAGCCGGCGGAGCGGGTGTTTACAGTTACTTCAAGGGGACGAGTGGAAGAAAAGCAAATTCTGGCCCCACTGTCTGCAGCTAATCCGGGAGACACTTATGGACACCAATAGCCATGTTCCCGCCCAAGAGAAAAGGACCAATGACACGCAGACACGAAGTTTGCACTGGAAAACGCGCACTTGCAGAATTGTTGACGTAAATAATGTAGTTCAGACAAAACACACCAAAGTAAACAGTGGAAACTACAGCATGGTCGTTTGAACCACCGAGTGCCCGGAGCCGAAACCAGCCAGTGCCGACGCCACGGGGTGTGTGGAATTCCGCTGCCGCGCTGTAACCCAAGCTATGCCGATGGCTCCCCGTAACAGCCGCTCCTTCCGGTCGGTCGGCGCGCAAAGACACACTCCGCATGCACTTCTTAGAAAACCAGGGCCTTGGCGGCCGAAGAAGTAGTTGAAAGAAGAAAAAAAGCAAATTGAACGGGGGCTTCGCGACAAGAGCAAGTGTACTAAACGGAACATAGCTGATGGTGAAGGTGTGTACCAACGACGGGCGGCAGCGTTTCTGAAGTGAGACCCCGGCGCCGGCAGCTGCTCACCGTGAACCCGGCGGACAGGGCTTTGATTTGTTTCGACCGGGCCATTGAAAAGAAAAGCGCATTCTGGACACATTTTTCGCAGTCAATCAACCATGGTCCCGCCAACAACAAAGGAACCCAACACTAACAGACACAAAGTTTGAACCCGAAAACGCGCGCTCCAATAAAAGAATTATTGACGAAGACAAAATAGTTGAAACAAAACAGGGAAGTGAAGTGTGGAAAGAACAGGAACGGCCGTTGGAAGTAGAGAGAGGGCTCGGAGCCCGGAGCGAACACCAAAGGGAGTGCGGAATCTTCTACAACGCGGATACCCGATCCCCAGCGACACTCGGCCAGGACGATCTCCTCACCCCGTAATAGCCGCGTCGGTCGGTCGGTGGGCGTGGAAACACAGGCTACATGCGTTTCTTAGTAAAACGGGGGCCTTGACGCCCCAAGCAGATCTAAACAACAGGAAAAGACGGCAAACGCAACGAGGGCTTCGCAACAACTATTCGCTGCTATACCAGATACTAAAAAAAGGCTGTTCACCTGTCTACCAACTGCAAAATACCGTTTACACAGCGAAGCCAGTTTCGAGGAACAAATGCAGGGCCCAAACTTAAAATACGTCTGAATGTGCAAGTTTACTCAAATTCAATCTGTCTGCAAGTGAACGAAATTTTGCACTGAACAGTCACATTAACACGTATTTCTGAAAGCCTATTCAACACAACATCATTGTTATCCGTGATCAGTGGTTTTCGTAACTGCGCACGAAGCGTTGCTGCCTTCCTCGCTATAAACTCAGGCGATATATATAAAGGAAAACCGACCCTTTTTTTTTCATTCAACGGGAGATTGAGGGCTCGCACAGTGCTAAGTGTTGAAAGAAAAACAGTTGTTTAAGCTTTCAAATGAAATAAAATAACTTCGATCTGATCTTGTTAGATTTGATTTGAGGCCAGAAGGCAAGCTCGACAATACTGAGTCCCAACCTATGGGAAATTTCAGCGTCCTTTTTTTCTAGAAGACGACGAATGATTCAAATCCCGTGATGGAAGTTGCGCACAAAAGTTCAGAAAGTATCATAATCTGGCCCTACAAAAACTTTGCTACTATTTGCGGTTTAGCGTGGGCTATGAGGCGTGCCGCAGGGGGGAAGCGGGGCTACGGAATCATTTAAAACCACCAGGAATTCTTACGCTTTCACAAATTACCTGCCCAAGGACACTTTTTATATCACTAAAATTCTTTTTCACATTTTTTTGCTAAAATTATTTGAAGATATACGCAAGTTGGTCAGCACAGTCTTAAAAGCACAATCCTAAAATCTCGTGCTCTAGTTTCTTTTTATTGTTTAATGCCGGTCGTATACAATATTCTTCTTTGAGATTTAACTCTGAATGTGCAATAATAAAAGCTTTCGAGACTACACACTTCGCTCGGTGAACTTCGGTTTCGGTTCGGTAGAAGAGGCGTGCCGGGGGGGGGGGGGTGTTACAACCCCCAAACTCCCCCCCCCCCCCTCGTGGGTGCGCCTCTGACATATACTTAAAAACGCATTTGACATGGGACCATCCCATCTTCACCCGAAAAGGACCAAGGGAATGTGTTGTCTGTAGAGTTGGGGAATGTGTTTGTGTCGTGTTATGTCAAGTGCCTTGCATTGAATGAGTGGGCGAACTATGGATAGGGCCTCTCCGCACCTGCTGCACAGTGGTCTTGAAGATCCCGTGAGCAGGTACGAGTGTGTTGCATGTGAGTGCGCTATCCGTAGCGTAGCCAAGGCTACTTCGGTGTATCTGTTACGTGTGTCGATGGTGTATGGTCTAAAGTGGGGTTTAATTACGTGTAACTTGTCCGTCTGTTCACTCCAGTCTGCTTGCCATGTTTTCCGAAGTTGTTGTCTGATGTGTGGCTTCATGTGAGTGTACACCCCTGTTGGTACATCAACTGTGCCTTCATGTTGAGCACCGGCAGCTATTTCATCCTCATCCTCATTCCCAACGATCCCACAGTGACCTGGAACCCAGCATATAGTTATATCATGGTTAGCGGTACATGCGGATAGAATACCCTTAAAAATAAGATTAACTGCATATTTTGAAATCGTTTGTTAGAGGATAGCGCACGTACAACGCTGATGGAGTACGTGTACAAGATGGACTTCGGAATATCTTGTTCGACATTGTGATAAAAAACCATTAAGATAGCCTATGCTTCTGCCCATGAAAATAATATTCTGGACGTTCATGGTTTCACAGGCACGAAAGTTCTGTCCCTGCGCAGCAAAGAAAAAAAAAACACAGTGGTAGCAGTCTTTGACACGTCACTATAAAATTCTGCACACTGGTATTTATCCTGCAGAAACAAGAAATGCTGCAGAATAGCAATTCTGGGTGCCCTGTTCTTATCGAGCTGCGTAAAGGACAGATCACGCAACACAGAGCGGATATTCTATGGTGCTATAAAATCATTGATGGGTATCTTGTAAATGTCTAAAAAGGGGACCTGAAGCTCAGAGGCTGCCTGTCTTACTCTAAGTGAGAAAGGCCGAGAAATAGATGGACGGTTAAAAAGGAGTTGTTGTGAGGATGTACTATTAATGGTGGAATTAAAAGGGTGATTAGTCATGGCCATGATTTTCGAGGCATACAACACGTCCATGTAAATCCTTTGGTGATGTAGGGACCATTTAGACAATACCATACACAGTATGGCATAAAAGCAAGGAACGGGGGTACTTTCTTCGTCAACCTTACCCTCTAGCTGAAGAGGTCCCGGAGCTCCCTGCCTGGTAAACAGACACGGAGCCCATCCAGCGGAGCTTGACCACGCCTCCGACGGCCACCGATTGTGGTTTCTATCATTCACCTTAAAATACATCGCCACGGTAGGTTGCAACCTATTTTGGGAGGCTCGGGGTCCGCAGTGTCGCCAATACCGTCACCAAGATTACTCACGGTGCTCCGTGCTGGGACGTCGGAAATATTAAAGGGGTCCTGAAATGCCTTCCGCCGATGCATGGATGTACATGTAACCAAATAAAGCACTGTATTAGCAATCTCCTCCTGCAAGAATTTTGTTAAAGCGATGAGTATCAGCTGAGAAATCGTAAATCAAAAACCGCGAATTATCGTCGCGCCGTATTTCCTCCTCCTTTCAACTGTTTCTTCGCTGTTGGCCTCCCCTCCCATGATGCTCCGCTCCTCAGCGGTGACGTACTTCCGCTATTGCGCTCCCACAGACTGCCGTCTGCTACGGGCCAGCTCTTTCGGCTTTTTCATCTCTGTAGACACCATGGACACAGGCTGGAAAAGCGAACGAATGACCTGGCCGCATGTGTGCGGCCTGGCCTTGCCCTTTCGCGGTGTACGTAGCTGCATGGCTGCAGTTGGTATCGGCGGCGAACTCGCAGCCGCGTGGGGAGAATCGTGCGCTCGTTCCCTTTGGTGCACCGCGCACTGTTTATCCAAAAAGCGCGGTCTCAGATGTGGCCCCGCTGGTGCCGGGTGTTATTTTGCGGTGGTTGTAATTCCTACTACCGGCGGCATGTGAAAAAAGACATTTTCAACCGACACAGAACCCGTGCACAAAACGCGCCGGATCGGATCGCTTTATCAGCGGCGATGAACGTGAAGGCGAAGAGCAAACCAACGCTGCACTCGATCAGCGAGAACCCGTGTTCTGACAAGCTGCACCCATGTGTTGCATTCAACACTGACGGGAAAGCGTTTCTTTGCACTTGTTTGGATAGTCGTAAAATGTCCAAACACTCCGGCACTCCGCTAGCAGATCAGCCGGCGAGACATTTCGGAAAACATTTGACAGATGGCGCCGTATGCATTAGTGTGTCGCTACGCAAAACTGATGAGACGCTCTACTAAAACTCCCATCGCGGTGTCACGTAGCGGGACGCAAAAATTTAGCGTTTAGCGTATGCAAAGGCCACAAACGCTGTACTAAAACTCTATTAGCAGCAAAATAGCGTGCGTATGTGAAACCGCTTGCGTTTACAAAGCTGCACGCCGAGCGCGTACGTTTCAAACCTAGTGACATCGTTTAAATACACTGGCAAGCACAGTGTAACGTAGTCAGATATCAACCGTATGCTCAGGCGACAAGCAAGAGCTTGTTTTATGTGGGGCGGAGATTGCGCATAAAGGCCCGTTCGCACTTGCGACGAAAGCGAGTGAGAGCGGCAGGAATTCCGTCGCTTTGTCGCGCGACGATCGTTTTTGTCGAATGGTCGGGACAAATTTTGGTTGCGCGACAGAATTCCCGTCGCTTTCGCTCGCTTTCGTCGCAAGCGGGAATGGAAAGTTCTGCCGCTGCCGTCTGCTACGCAGCTCGGAGGTAACCGCGCGATCTGCTCGGGCCGGATGAACGCGCACACTCCCGCACGGCAGCGCCCCAAGCGGCAGACGGCCGCGTACATCGCTCCCGGCGCCCGCCTGGAGCCCACCCTCGGCACACTAGCCAGTATATTTCAGGCACTATAACGGAGGAAAGATTTTTTGCTTCCGATGAACCTAGTTCTTTGCCCCTGTGTTTTTAAATACGTGAAGTGGTTAGCACGTCGTCCTCACGCAGCTCTGTATCGTCGTAGCATCGCTGATTGTCCGAACGAAGCTTGCAGCTAAGCCAATGCAGCGACCGAAGCTGTGTGTGTGTGTGTGTGTGTGCATCGCCTCCTGTGTGTTGTGGACGCGTTCGTTTCGCGATGAAATGCGACATTGTACTTCTGCGGGTGGATAGTGCTTCCCATGGTCTGGATTATCTTTCTCGAACGACGTACCACTCAACCTCGCATGGGGTATGTGCAGTGTGCCTGGCTAAAAGCCTTCTCGCTTGCGCGCCAGAGTTGTGACTTGCTGCTCGTCCCCGCAAACCGGGTGTGTGGTGAGTGCCGTATTTACGACGGGCAGGAGGAGGCAACTCATCGTCTGTCAATCGCGGTTCAGACTTGCAACGCATGTTGTGACGTTGCGTTCGTTCGAAACGCATCTCTGGATTGTTTTGAAGTTGAATAAAATGTACGCGTCAAACCCGGGCATTCGGCTCAGGGCGTTCTCTGCGATTGCACCAAAGAAGTGCCACGGGACTTTCTTTATGGTACGTACTCACGTAAGATAAAATCCACGTCGTGTTATGGCCGTGTTGCATTCAATACAAACGGTTAAGCGTTTGTTTACACTTGTTTCGTTTGTGGTAAAATGTCAAAGCACTCCGGCACTCCGCTGGCAGATCAGCCGGCGAGCCGACGCTGAGCAGACGACTCATCTCTTTGCCGGAAGTGCGTGAAAAAGCCGCCCAATAGCAGGATGTCTAGCTCATGACGAACATCTGGGAATCGATGATGTAGACATGTGAAGATGGCGGCGTCCAAAAACACGAAGGAAAGGGTGAGAAAAAAGCGACAAACTTTGCAACAAAAGTGTGAGCTTTCCGCTGCGCGTAAAAGAGTAATACTTGGCACAGGTGACGTTGGCGACCCAATCTAGCGATTGCGCTAGTTCATTTAGTGTGCTCAAAATGCCTTTCAGGGCCCCTTTAACATCCAGGATCATGAATTCATGCCAAAACCCAGCCAAGTTCCATGGACTCGAGCCTGAACCTGACCCAGGCCCGCCGATACACTGTTTCAAGTGGCTCGGCCCAACCCGCGGCCCGTGCCTGGTCGGGCCCGGGCACGGAGAAAGAAGTATTTGAGGAGGGCAATCCGCTTGGCGGGCGGCGCGCTAATGTCGCTGTCTGGCGAGGAGGAAATGCAGCTTGCGGAGCAGATGACACGTCAAGCGCGTCGCCATAGTTTACATGTTCTTCTACGGGCGCGACGCACAAAAATCGTGATATCATCGAATATATTGTGAAAAGTGCCGGATTTCTTTATGTAAAATGCATAAATAGAAGCGCTGGATATTTTAGCAGAAATTATTCATAAATACTGCCCCAATTATGAGCCGTACCGCGCTTAACGAAGGACTAGAAGGAATCCCTGAGCAGGCGACGTATGCCGACGCCTCCTTCCCGACACGAGTGGTTCACTCTCGCCGCTCTCGCCTTTCGCGGCCTTTTCAAATTAACGCACGCTTTTCATGTATCACAGGCAGGGCAGCGAAGTTAGGGCAGTCTAAATATGAACTTATGGCATAGAGGATAAAAACCATCATTCCCTGTAACTAATCATACCTAGATTTTCAGCCACATGTATTCTTTAGAGTAGGTTTAAAGTTCTAAAAGAAAATCAAAGCCCCTTCGTTTTACGACAACGATGTGTGAAACGCGAACATTTCTTCCGCCGTAAATCGACTCCAATGGAAGTTCAGTCGCGCGAGGGATTCGACGCCTTCGTCTGACCAAGACGGCAGCCGGCTATGCACTGCCTGACCACGAACCGGCGAGCATGGCTTCCGCGATCGGCTGCCGGAGGCCGTGCGGCGAGCATTTTCCCTTTGGCGCCTCGCGACAGAGGGCGCGTCGGTGCCGTGCCCGGCGCCGTGACTTTATCGCACCGCCGAAGCAAGCCCTGTTGCGCCTCCTCAATAATTCTTGCTCCGTGGGCCCGGGCGTTCTTGTCATCCCGGGCCCGTGCAGTGCTGTAGTTACTACGGGGGCGCCGCAGTAAAATAGCGGCCGCCACAGACGCTTGTGCCTTTGGCATAAAGCCGCAGTTCAGTATCACCATGAAAGAACGCTACCGGCATCCTTTCAACTCCGAACAACAAAGCTTCTAACTAAAATAAAGAACACGCGCACACTGCAGAGCAACTGCTGCGCCTGCAAAAAGCACCTCCTCCGGTGAAACCGACCCATATTCAGTAGCAGCGATTGAAGAACGACTCGCATTACATTGCGGTCGGAAGCGAACAATAGAGGTTGCACTCAAAAGTCGTGAGGCCACAAAGCTATAGAAGAAACCACGGGAGCGTACACAATGGAGGGGCTACGAAAGGGAACAACTGCGGGAGAAAACAAGGTATGCAATTCGAGATTGATGCGCATGCGTTCCGGTTGGGCACTCTACAAGCGACTGTATCGAGTAACGGGAAAATTTTGAGGCCAGGGCTGGTTCCGCTGTGCTTTGGGGTCTACGAAGGTGTTAAGTATATTGTTCTTCGCTTAATTGTGAAAGCATGCTGTTGGTAAGGTAATTAGGGTCTGAGTATATAGCACCCTCGCACTACTGTTGGCCGCAGTGATAGAGCCAGAGTAAAACTTCAAAAGTTTTGCGGCTTAGCGCGAGGAAGCAAAATTCGGGCTGTGAGACGCGCCGTAGGGCACGGCTTCGGTTAATAATGACCACCTGAGGTTCTTGAATGGACTCTGCAACACCTCGGATAAACGCTTTTACTCTTTCCTTCGCGTCTCGAAGCACTGCGAAAGCTACAATTATCGCCAGCACGAAGCGGCGATGCGTGGTTTGCTCGTCGCAGTGCATACAATTGCTCGTGGGGCTTTCCTTTAAAGTCGCTATTGAATGCGTTCATTGCTACAACTGTAGGAAATCCGGCCAATAGCCGCTACACCGCTTAAATGACATAATTTAAGCGCTTGAAGAACGCCAAGACCGTGAAAAAGAGAGGGAAATCTTTCGAGTGAGTTTGTAAGTGATCTGATGGGCCAGTAATTTTTGGCTGAGCACTTCGCGGCCTCCTAATCTAAGTACTGGATGTGTTCGTTGACTACGTTATGCAAGCATTAAATATTTCGGGGGAAAAAAAGCCAGTGCAGCTGCAAGTCAAAACTAAGAGCAGATCTTTTTGACAAAACGGGATGTTGGGCTAGTTGGAACATGCTGAAAAGATCCATTCAGATCTTTTTTGGTATTCGTGAACCACGTTGCTCTTTTTTGTTCTGGTTTTTCATGTTAACCAAATATACTCAGAAAGCATTGTTGATTTAATATTTCTTTCTTAACAACGCGCACGCTTACAATCGCTATCTGTACTACCTGTTTTGTAGTGTAAACAGCGACACATATAGTATCATATTAAAGAAGTGCATTTAGCTTCTCCTTTACCTACAGACTCCTGTTCCTTGCTGGAAGTATTTTCGGCCCTGAAATGTCAACCATGTACAGCTGAGTACAGCCCGTATTTTCCACTTACCGTTAAACACCGGTCATAATTTTTTTACAGTGCATGTGTTCGTGTTAGCTTGTCTGTGCATAAACGCACAATCCTGATTTTGCCCTACATGTTCAACGCCCACGGGAAACAGGTCCCTCAAAGTAATGGCTGTGCAGTGTGTACCAGGGTGAAACGCCTGGGCTAAGTCTTATGACTTTTGGGGCGTTTAGTATTTATGACAGGCCTGCCTACTTCGATGTTTTATTTTTTGTTATATTCTGGAACCATGCTGCTTTGACGTAATTCTTTCAATCTCCCCGTGACTGCGATATTGAGGAGAAGGAAACACGCATTCTTGAAATAAGCGCACTGTTCAAGGCAGCGCCATAGCAAAAGTAAAAGGAGAAACGCTGGTTTTCATTTGCCGCGCTGCTCTTTCCACATCACGTGATGTTACTAAAATGATACTGCTATCCTGGCAATAGTAGAAAGCTTTTTAATGTTCATGCCCGCAGTCTCCCCTGATAAGAAAAAAAATGGGTGCGCGGAGGTGGACGTTTTTGGGGCGTTTGCCGAGCCGCCTATTCTGCATGCTGCGCTGGGGGCTTTTAAAGTGAACGAAACAAATAAGCGCCTCAGGGAACGAGAAACATGCATACTATGGCTGCCTTAGACGTCAAGGTAGAATGAAACGCCCGCTTCGTTACAGTTCTGTAAAGCAAAATAAAAACAAATCACGTAGGGCCGCACCAGGGCAACAAGATCAGTACGTGCCTGATATTTCGTTTATTTGTTTTTCCTGGAGAAGCCTGTGCGTAATAGCAGATGATTCAATCTGTAATGTTGGCTGCGCATCCTATCAGATCTCGCAGTGGAGAATTTAATGCATTAGGTAATTCTATAGGTCCCAAATACGACGGCGTCGTGCTACAGAGATGACGTACAAAATGGCCGACAGTTCAAATAATAAAACCAGGTGAAGGAATGCACGGATTGGTTCGGAATTTGCTCACTGAAGATCCCGTAGAGAAAACGGAGTATTTGAGCTGAAACGAAAACGGAATAAATTTTAGTCCGGACGGGAATCAAACCTCGGGACCCCGGAATGTGAATTCAGCACCCATCTCTGATGCCGCTAAGGCTTCACGAGCTTAACTGAACAAACGTCGACCAGCATTGACTCGGTAGGCCTAATGTTAAGGCAACCTTACGAGAATGGCAAATGCAGGAACAACAAAATATCTATTCATGTGGATTGGCCCATGACGATGACAGCTGCTGTCTGAAGGTCATGGCCGATTCACCAATGCCTATTTGGCTCCGATGTCAAAATAAATGACCGAAACTCTCAGATACGCAGTCCGTAAGACTGGCTATTGGCGACGACAACTGCAGTTAGAATAGAATCTCACGACGTATTCACCACTTCTCAATAAAAACACACTGAAATAAAAATGAAAGTTGCTTTAGATCAATAGACTGGTTCACCGAGAATGTGAATTTTACCTTTTCATACGTAGTTTTTTTTTTAAATACACTCACCGACATACAAATGGAATGACACAGTAATTAGAACAAAATGTAAAATGGAACAGAATAGCAATGCATGGCTGACCATTTTTCCGCTCTGAATCAGCACAAATGTATTTCCCCTCTGCTGGTCCCGAAAGACACCGGAAAATTCTAGCCTTGTGAATGCAATAGTACATTAGTACTTCTGTGTGTACATACATGTACATCCTCTTTCCCTGCTTCCTTCCAGTCTTTTGGGCTGCCAGACCATGATAATTTGATTTCTGACGCGCGCGCAGGACTAGTCTAACGTATATACGATAATGAATGACCGATGGTTTCCACGAATGCGGTATGAAGCGCAGAAAAGGTGCTCAGTGATTAATGGGCGCGTGGAATCCAAAATTAAACTAAAATAAAAGCTCGACTCAGGACACCGCTGGCCGTCCATACTCCTAATTTTCCCGGCGCTGCTTCCGGACAGAAAAATGCTGAAAAGCCTTGTTGTTTTTTCTGCGACACCGATGGAATATCAGGCATGATTTTGAGGATGACGCGTTTTGTCTTGTCTCTAGTACGTTGAAATCACGAGAAAGGACGTTATGATTTGTTTCTCACGTGATGATGCACGAAAACCAAATAAAATTGAATTTTGTATTCTGGTGAAATAGTTCGAACCATTGCTTGTTCCCGCGTATTTGTGGGAACATGTCAAAAGAAACACGCACAGATGAAATATTTAGATGAGATGACGTGTCAACTCAGTGTTCCATACCGGTTTAATGCGTTGTGTGTGCGCATTTCTTGTCGTTGATTTACCGATGCCATCACATGTTAACTCTCTCGTGAGCGCGATACATCTAGCTACATTTAACTCCAATCTGACACTTATATGTCTTTCCGTACTTAGGTGTAATAAATTCAGTGTAGAACCTGCATGCACCTATTCGCCCCATCAATTGCGTTGGGCGATATATGTCCACAAAAGTAATTTTGGGTGTTTGGTCAACCCTCAGATCAGTAATGCATGTGCCCTATTGTATGAGCGCCAATATGGTACATATCCAAGACACAAAAATTCAAGAATAAGGGTGGAGGTTTGGGCGGGGATAATTTCTTTGCAGATGTAGAAACTAGAACCTTTTTCCGCGCGTGTCCCGAGTTTTTTAGCAAGAAGAAACTCCATAGGGTATGCGGGAATATTGCAGGGTATTACTGGTATTTACTGCGAGTAAACAGTTATATTAATTCGGAATTGCGTCCTGATCGCGAAACAGACGTTGCCTTAGAGGAAAGAACATCTGAGAGAACTTCCCCTTTTTCTTTTCCTTCCCGTACTCAGAATACACGTACCCGCTCTTGCCCTGACGTTGGTGGGATCGACAGAATCGCCGCTGTTATCACAGAGCCCGCGCTTTTCGAATGTTCCTGTGTTCTCACCGAAAGAGTTTGCCATGGTAACATGGGCGCGCTATTAATTTTGACAATGTAACACAACGAGTATTAACGGGTTATAAGGCTAGAGAAACAGATACAGGAATTTGAACGGAAAGTTTCCGAGACTGCTTACAGCTCTTCGAACGTTGTTACAGGAGTTGATGAAAACGTCTTCACCATCGACCTCGCAGAAGGCGACGAAAGCCCTTTTACGTTTCCTGAGTAAAACGAACTTGCGTGAAAGACTATAGTGTCCGAAACGGGACTAAAGTGCGCGCTTTCCCACTCCTGTCTCTTCCTCTTCTCCCCCATTTTTATTCCCTGAACCCCATTCCCCCAGTGCAGGGTAGCAAACCGGGCTCTACACCTGGTTGACCTCCCGGCCTTTCCGTTCTTTTTTCTTCTTCTTCTTCTTTGAGATGTATAAAACAGTGCCAAATACCGATTAAAAGTGAAAGTGACATTTTGGAATTGAGCCTAACATTTTCAGATGATAATTTAGTAGAGGAACTGTTGATATCATGCCGTAATTAGCCCTAGAGGGTGCTAGATACCTTTTTTTTAAGATTTTTATTCCTGTGTACACTATACCACACAAATGGTCTAATTTGAATTTATGAAAGCTGGGCCAAGGCAGAATGACTCAGTGAAGGCCACAATTTCAGTACCCATGGAGCTTCATACTGATATATAGTAGAGGGAAATCTATCGCTTCAATTAGGGTTCTGGCCGCCACCACAGCAGCTGAAATTGTTCCTCGCATACTTGGCCTGAATTGCCACATGGATTCTTTTTGTCTCCAATACACAATCAACAGAAACGGTAACTTTTCTGTGCGTCTTGCACGAAGCTCATTGTACACAGCAAAAAAAAATTGATAGCTAACTGCACAAACTTTCGATGGCTTTGACGGATACCTTCAAATTCGTTCTGCCTAAAAGCAATAATCTGTACTACTGGCTTTTATGACACAATGGCTCAGCTCCAGCCATCTACGGTGTTCCCAAGATTCAGAAGCCAAATGTTCCTTTTCGGCCCATAATCAATTTTACCCCATCCCCACGGTATAACCTGTCGAAATATCTGCACAGCATCCTGCGGCCCCTCGTCGGGACGACATAGACTTATGTGAAGGATTCTGATCATTTCTTAAAACGAAGCTACGCGACGTCAACCTCCAGGACGGTAACATAATGGTGTCTTTCGACGTTAAATCTGTTTACTTGTGTACCTGTGAATTTCGCGGTCCAGTGCTGTGAGGAGAGGCTCGAGAACGACGAGACGTTCGCCAACCGCACTCCGATTGAAGTTGCTGACCTCTGCCGCCTCTTGAGCTTCCGCTTGCGGAGCACGTATTTCGTTAAAATATACAGGCAGGTGTTTGTTACAGCGATATAGGCTTCAATTTCGGTGACGCGCGCAAACCTCGCTTCGGAAGCTATCGAGAGGACCGCCCTAAGCTCGTTTAGTCATCGTGCAGAAATGATTGCACGCTACGTGGATGACCGTATCTGTGTTTTAAAGCGCCAAGGCGTGCCAGTACTTTTGCTGCACCTGCACTCCCTCCAGCCAACGGTCCAGTTCACGATGGAAGAGGAGCTTGCCGGCCGCATCGCTTTTCTCGATGTTGAAATACAGCGCAAGAATACCGGCTTCGTGACGACGGTCTACGGTAAGCCCACGCATACCGGTCAATACATGGACTTCGCTTCTGCGCACCCTGTTGTACAAAAGCGCTGTGTGGCCTGGCACTCTTCGCACGCGCGCAGCGTCTGCGGTCTTCTACATAGGCGCGGAGTGCAGAAGAAAAGAAGATAAGAGAGGACCTCGCAAGAAATGGCTACCCAAGCCAAATCCTCAGCGCTCAGCAACGAGGTCGGCAAACCCACCCACTTCACCGAGGAAGGAGCGGAAGCGCACCGCCATTCCTTCCGCAGTCAGTGTAAGTGAAATGCTATCAACAATCTTCAGTGACTACGACGTCCACGTTTGCCACGTGCCTACAAGTAAGCTGGGACATGCCAAAGATGCGCCAGAACACGAAAGATACCCCGGGGTGGTGTATAAAATTCCTTGTCAGACTTGCGACGCAGCCTATATTGACGAAACTGGAAACTTCAAGAGGCTAAAGGAGCACAAAAACGACGTCCCTAATGGCCGCACACAGCTGAACTGCTTGGTGGAACACTACAAAGAAATCAGTCACGTCATCGCTTGGCACTCGGCCAGAATCACTGCCACCGAGAAAATATTTTCAATGGGCCAGCTCTGAGAATCTTTCCACATCCAATCAACCCCCAACACTCTTAATCGGGTGCTTGGGCCCTTGCCTACAACATACGCATGCGCTTTGCAACTTTCCTCGCATGTATAAATACGACTGAGCCGCTTTTCCCCAAGTGAACAAGGGACCCGTACGGGCCCCAGAACGTCATCTGTTTTTACCTATTGTTGTTACCTTTTTGGCGAGTGCCAGTTTGGTCCCGGCCACGTGATATCCTCACTACACGAGTGAGTTTTCCTCAAACTTTGGAATAAACTTTACATGATGCTTTAACAATAATATCATTTTTTTTATTTGCAGCTACAGATAGCTTTTGACCTTGTTCATGGGCAACGCCAAGTAACAATGCAACTCTTCTCTGCGGGACATGACAGAACGCTCCCTTACGCGGCGCTCGCATAGACAGCAGCACCAGATTATTATTATTATTTCAGGAATACTGCCAGCCTTACAAAAGGCCCTATGCAGGAGTGGGTGTACATTGTAATACGTACAAAAAGGAAAAATCTATACAGACAAAACATAATAAGTAATCCAAGTTAGGCACAAGCTGCAGAATGACCAGGCGATTGCAAGCAAAAACAGTGCAGAAATGCAAAACTAAATAAGAAGCATAACAGTATGTTTGTTTCTCACGCGCGCAGTATCATACACGCAAGAAAAGAACGATATGACGGAGTAGACAGGTACAAAGAAATAGGTGCGCAGTCTTCTGCGCATACACATAGTCTGCACAAGAGGCGGGGCCTCGTCCTGATAATGACGACACAGGCGGTGAACAGTCTTGTAATGAATATATCAGAAAAGAAGCCCAGGGAAAAGTAACAAAAAAAAGACAAAGTCTCAACAAGCAAAGATAAACTATGCCCTACAATGAAAAAATGTATAAAGAACAAAGGCATAGCAATTGTACACATCCTTCAGGGCGGCGCTTCTTTTTTCAGGGCAAAGCGCGTTCCATTAGCGAACAGTTCGTGGGAAAAACGAGTTTTTAAACGCTCCTGTACTGCACGAAAAGTTGCTCAGTTTCTTAGTGTGATTTGACCGTGTCGGACGTAATGTTACTGGTTGTATGTATTTAAGCTTGTTAAGTCCTAATTTATCGTGGTAAAGTAAGTACATAAATTTGAGCCTGTCCCAGTACCGTCTCAACTGCAAGCTTTCTAATTGGGCACTTCTCAAAAGAGCACTGGGTGATGTATGCCAACTATACGAGTTGTAGACGAATCTAATGGCCTTACGCTGCACGCTCTCTAGTTTGTTAATGTTAATTTGCGTATAAGGGTCCCAAAAAACTGACGCATATTCGAGTATCGGAAGGATGAAGGTTTTATAAGCTAATAGTTTAATTTCCGGGGTCGCTTTAGACAATGACCTTTTAAGATACATAAGCTTCTGAGTTGCCCTCTGCTGAAGGAAAGATACGTGCTCGTTCCATTTAAGATCCGAAGTTAGGTGAACACCCAAATACTTGTAGCTCTGCACAGATGATAAGGAATGACCAGTAATAGAGTATGAAAAATTTAAGGGTTACCGTTTTCGAGTTATTGTCATTGCCACTGTCTTCTTGAGGTTGATCCGCATTTGCCACGTCTCGCACCATGTTTGGATTATACCAAGAGAAGAATTGAGCACCGCTTGGTCATTGAAGCTATGAACTTCGTGGTACAGAATGCAGTCATCTGCAAATAGCTTCATTTTTACCGGTATTTTCAGCGCGATATCATTTATAAAAACGAGAAAAAGGAGTGGTCCTAGCACAGATCCTTGAGGGATGCCTGATAGTACGGATCGTGAACATGAGCAAACATCGTCAATTTTCACACTTTGGCATCGAGAAGACAGATAGGAATGTAGCCATCCAAGTAATGAATCGTTTTTTAGGATAGGCCGCAATTTTAGCAATAATTTAGGGTGGGAAACGCGATTAAAGGCCTTTTCAAAATCTAAAAAAACAACATCGATTTGACCCTGTTGATCTAGAACTGCCGTAAAGTCGTGAATCGTTTCCAGGAGTTGCGTAGTCGTGGAAAGTCCCCGTCGAAAACCATGTTGCCGTGAATCTATAAGGTTGTGCTCTTCAAGAAAAAGGGTTAAATGTTTACAAATGATGTGTTCAAGGATTTTCGCTGAAGAGCACAATATTGAAATTGGCCGATACGACGAAAGCAATAATTTCTTGTCAGTTTTAGGAATTGGGGTGATCTTTCCGCTTTTCCAATCTTTTGGGACTTTTTGTATATAACGGTGAGGTACTTCGAAGACCACTCGGCATACCTTTTAAGAAATGCGTTTGGTATCCCATCTATTCCAGGAGATTTTTTTGGGTCGATATTTAAGAGAAGTGAGAGCACACCCTCTTCTGATATTGAAATTGAGTTGATCGGAGGGAGACTCTCGAAAGCATCAAAGTTTGGTCTTTTGCCGTTGTCGTTTGTGAAAACAGAGCAAAAAAAGTTGTTAAATGACTCCGCGATTGTAAGTTTGTCTGACACAGGTTCCCCATTTATCAACAGATTTTGAAGTGGCTTCTTTCGCGGAGAAAAGTGGCGCCAAAACTTTGCCGGGGATGAAAGAAGGAATGTTTTCATGGAAGTTTTGTAGTAGTAGTCTTTTGCTTTTTTTATGCTTGCTTTAAGTTGCAGGCGTAAGTCGGTCAATTTGCACATGCGTGTTGCGGAAGAAAAGTCCCGGTATTGTTTTCTAATTTTGTTGGTCTTTCGACTAAGTCGCACTACTTTTCGCGATAACCAGGGATTCTTGGTTTGCACCCTTTTTCGCGTGGTCGGCACAAATTTTTCTACGCATGTCAAAACAAGGTTTTTAAAGAAGTACCATAAATCATCGACGGAACATGCGTTCGAGTTCGACAACGAGGTGAAATCGAAAAAACGACGTGTCTAGCATGTCAAGTATGTCAACATCGTTGGCACGACAAAAGAGGGGGACCACTGTTTCCTTGTAGCTCCGTTTCGGGGAATAATTCAACTGCATTGTTAAGCACACTATTTTGTGGTCAGATATGCCGTCAATAATTTCTACTTCATAATCCCGATGCACTAAGCTGTCACTGATAAGGAAAAGGTCTAGAATGGACGCCGCACCTTTTTGGATTCGCGTGGGTAACGTGACTGTCTGCGTGAGAGTGTGCGAAAACACGATGTCTACTAAAGGCTGTGCAGCATTAGAGAGGGGTTCGGGAACTTCGGTGAACCAGTTGATGGCCGGGGTGTTGAAGTCACCACCTATTAGGATGTTTCGAGAGATGGCCTTAGAAGAGCAGAAAAATTCGTTCAGTTTTTCAAAAAAAGTGTTATCTGTATTCGGGGTGCGGTAGAATCCTCCCACGACCAAGCTAAATTTGTTTAAGGCTACCTTGATAATGACGCATTCGACGCCCACTATGTCGGGGAGCCTGAAAACACGCAGGTTTTCACGAAACAGGATCGCAACGCCCCCACCGCGAGAGTCTCGGTCTTTGCGACAGACAGCATACCCCGGCGGTACTATTTCGTCATCACCAATGCTACTGGTTAGCCATGTTTCTGTTAGGATCACAATATCAGGTTTGTATGCTATTGTGATACTTTCGAGATCATCAGATTTATTTAGGATGCTTCGGGCGTTCACATTCAAGCACAGGAAAGGCTTTTTTGTATTGTTGCCGGTTCATTGCGGATGGGGTTCTTTATCGTGTTGTCGACCCACAGGAACCATTTCGTTGCGGCTGGTATCCCACGCAAACAACTCTTTGTCGATTTTAATCTTGTCGTAAATCAACTTAACTTTGCTACCTCGCTCTCGGAGTTCCTTCGTGTGGTCCCAGAGTTTTTTCCTCTTTTGGCGAGTAACTGCCGAAAAATCCTCAGATATCGAAACGTCCGTGTCTTTGAGTTGAAAAGCGTTTTTTAGGAGCTCAGTTTTCTCGCGGTAATCAATCAACTTTATAATCACCGGACGCGTTTTCCCCTGTTGTATGCGACCAATTCTGTGGATTCTTTCAGTTGTTTCAGTTGTTCGGTTCAGATTTTCCGCTAATGCCGATCAGTATAAACCTCTATGCCCTGGAACTGCACAGCCGTGCTATTGAGTTAGTTTTCTTCTCGTATGCTATCGCCAGGTCAATATCTTTCATATTGTTGCGAAACCGAGGTTCTCCCCGGAGTGGGGTTTTCGCGTGAGGTCCCGACTCAGTTAAAAAAATGTCAACCGAGCAAGTCAGAGCTGCTGGTGCTACCACCGAAAAGGGTGAACCGAAGCAAGTACAAGCCAAGAGAGTACGAGAAGATCAAGGTCGTAATGAAGAGCGGCCAAGTGATCCCCGAGGTCAGTAAGATCCGTGTCCTGGGCATGGTGGTCGAGAAACGAGAAACGGTGATACCGTCACCCGACTGAACGCCAAGGTGGCCAACGCAATGCGACTCATCAAGAGGGTCGCCAACCGCAAGGCAGGGATGAAAGAGGAGAGTCTGATCAGGCTCGTCCAATCCTTTATGATAAGTCACATCGCGTACGTCGCAGCATACCACAACTGGCTGCAGAGCGAGCGCAACAAGATTAACGCCATCATACGACGTGCCTATAAGGCGGCGCTCGGGCTGTTCGGGGGCATGAGTACGACCAAGTTCCTGAGCCTGGGCGTGCACAACACGCTCGAGGAGATCGCAGAAGCACAACGGACCTCCCAGCTAGAACAAGAAGAACAATCATGGGCCGTCCAGCAGGTCCTGGAGGCTCTCGAAAGGGAGAAGCCGAGCGAAAACGACGGGGAGGCGCCTTCATGGGCGACGAACCGCGGGAGTAGCAGAAGCCGACGCCGAGTAGAGGACCCCGACAGGATGACGTAAAGGCCCGCGTCGTGGCGCTCTAGGGCGTCGATCTGCAGGCTATCAATAAAGTTGCCTCCATCCATCCATCCAACAAGTTCAAGAAGACCAGGAAAAGACCAACCTAAGGGGAGATTACCTCTCACGTAAACGGACAGCCCTATAATAATAATAAGCGAACAGCCTATTTTATCGACGTCTAAAGAAGTGTAGTCATCGCCAAATGCGCTGGTACACTAGCTGGCGTAGATAGTGCTAGCACCAGTTCTCGCTGTAAACAGAAAGGATCCCGTGAAATTTCTGAGAGACACGATGTTTGACATCCGCAAAGCGCATGAACCGTAAAAGCTGCTTATAAAAATGCTTCCAACAGCACGGGCGAGACCGATCCCGCAGCCGCGTTCTCAACAGCTCATTGGATTTGCCACTGAGCAACCGGGTGAAATATCTTACAACGGGATTACTGATGAACCTCAACTTGACAAAGAATATTCCGCAACGTACCCATGTAGAAAAAGGCACAATGTTTGCTCTGCAGCTCCCTGCCCAAGAAACTCTGCCGACTCAAGTGAGTTTAGGCGTGGTCCTTAAACCCAGCATGCCAGGCAGATTCCAATGTAAACAGGGGGACAGTTACACGATCAGGATGCGGAGTAAACAGTGAGGCAGAAATCCGCAGACCGGGAACACGGCACTTCGGCGTGACCGAAAACCAATTATCCGGCCTGCCCTGACACATGTCTTGTCCCACCGTTGGAGACTCTGGCGCTGTTTCAAATGCAGCCGGAGCGCTCTCTGCCACCCTCCAAGCTCGCAACTTTGTAACAACCCCGAAAAAACACGAAAACTTCCCCACCAACGCGACAGACAGATTTGTCGATTCGAAGTTGTGTTTGTTTAACCTGAAAGATGCCACTCGGCTGGTTTGTTTTCTGAGCCACACATCGATACTCTTTAGGGAGGTAACTCGCGGCTGCGTAAACAACTACGATTAAGTGAGAAGGTTTAGAAAGAGGATAAGCGGAGATAAGAAAATGATATTGGGATGGCCATGCGGTATATCTTGAGCAAGAATATGTGTTTATTGGAAATGAGCGGATTATCATCCCTAAACTCGAAGTTCTTGCTGCAGTGATCGCGTTGCTGCGCGGTAACAAAGGGGACTTGCTAGCTTTCTGAAACGACGACACTGGGGGACACATGCTCTGCCGCAATAAATAAGAGCACGTCAAGCTTGCTCTGTGTTCAGCTCGCACTATTAAGCAGCGATATCAGAGGAGGAGAAGGCAACCTGGTCGGCGCGCTGTAAACAAAAGTAGTTGCACATTGACAAACTTGGAAGGGAAATAAAAACATGGGAAGGGCTTTGCAGTGTTTCAAAAAAAGAATATACAATCAATCAATCAATCAATCAATCAATCAATCAATCAATCAATCAATCAATCAATCAATCAATCAATCAATCAATCAATCAATCAATCAATCAATCAATCAATCGCTTATTTGCGTGCCCAGGAACAGCCGGGGGCCTTCGTGCTGGTTTACGAAGAAAAAAAAAACGCGAGCAACATACGAGCGCACACCTCACAAGTAATGGAATTTGAGACAGCGTTGCTTACGCAAAAACAATTAATGCGCTGTCGTACAGCGAAATATACATCCAGCAACACACAACCAGATATACACACACACAAACACAATTACAGCAGCTTGCACTAAGCCAAGAGACACCTCACATACATATATCCTATTACAAAAATATGCATGAATGATAACAATGTTAAGTTGTGCGAAAACTGTGCGAAAACGGAGTAACTCAAGATAGTTTATATGTGCGGCGGCCGCTTTTCTGATGGAGGCGAAAAGCAAAAACGCCCGTGTGTACGAGATTTCGGCGCACGATAAAGATCCCCAGGTGGTCGAAATTAATCCGGAGCCCTCCACTACGGCGCGCCTCATCGCCTGCGTTGCGTCGGCGCGTTAAACCCCCACAATCAATCAATCAAATCTAGTTTATATGTGAGAATCAGGGTATATAATGTATATAAATGTAAAGAAGACAACAGAATTGAAAAAGACAGAAAGATTGCTTTGTTACAATTTCATACTCAGGTTACAGCGCATGACAAAGGATATAAAAAGTACTCAGATGACAAAGCTCACAGACGTGTTTGCGGAACAGAGTTGGCGAATCATTAAATATATATAAATATTCATATTACTGATTGTATGTACACTGCAATCGAAACATGGGGCACAAGCCACGCAGACATTTGTAATTAAAGAATGTCTCGTGTCATCTGGTGTACTTTGGCGGCACATGTAGTGAAACATGCTGCAGCAACTCACCACAAGGTACTGTGCCGTGAAGAATTTTGAATTGGAAAAGAGTATCCGCCTTAGTGCGCCTGGAAGTTTAGCATGATAGCATTGGCACAAGAGATGATTCAGAATTATAATTGTTAGGAGTAACAAAGCGATTGGTAAGGATAGATATAGTTTTTTTTTCTGCACACTGTCAATAAGCATATAGTTTGTTTCGCATGGGCTATTTCACGCTACAGAGGGATACTCTAGCTGCGGGTGACAAAAAGAGAACCCGGCTCCTTGAACTCCTTGGATAAGCGACATACAACGCCAAGAGATAGAAGGGCCCGCCGAGTGATCCCCAGAAAGTGGGGAGAGAAGCTCAACTTACTGTCGAAATTAACCCCAAAATCCTTAACTTTAACCGCACGTGACAGAGCCTCCCCAATTATGTTATAAGAGAACAATAAGCTGTCAGTTTTTGTTGTGTATGTCATAACCTTAGTTTTATAAGTATTTATGAGAAGTTTTTTGCGTGAGCACCAATACAAAAAAGACGTGATCGCACGCTGGAGAACGGAACAGCTCCATCAGCATATAAGCCCGAACATCATTAGCGCGAGCATAACCAGCATTGAAATGACAATCACGAAATGCTGAGGAAACATCATTTATAAAGAGCGAAAAAAAAAGTAGCCCTAGGACATAGCCCTGAGAAGCACCACTTGTAGCATCATAGGAGAGGGAAGACTACCCGTTTCCATGCGCAAAACATGATCTATCCAATAAATAGTTACACAAAGATGATTTGAGGGATGGGTGTAAATCAAGTTGATGCAGCGTTTTAAAGGAGCCATGATGAGAAAACAAAAGTTCGTTTTATCCGAAAGATTAGGTGTTTCATAGTACCCCAAGCGCTTTCCCGGAAGCAAATGATGCTTTATTCACTAAGAAATAAGGCAATTTAAGCCAAAATTTTAAATCTCCCGCTAAAATTGCACATTCCGTGACGTGAACCATGGCGTCATACGAGCCGGTCCATGAAACAGATACTTAGTATGTCGACTCCATACAGCACCCACTCGCGGGAGTCGACCGAGACGGCGGCCATTTTAAAAATACTAGTAAAACCTAGTGCACCCGCAGCCCTAGTCATGGAATCGCCTGATCCGGAGAAGACAACTCTCGCCGAGGAGCTCGGGCTTGCATTTAACAACCTCACACAACTTGAACGCTCAATGCTTCTAAGTGCACGAGCGGCAAGAGTTGTGGGATACGCGGTGGACGGGAAAGCGACCATTCCGCGATTGCCACAACAGACGAACGCCCTGCCGTCGGCACCGCTGCCTCGTCAGCGCCGTCGCGACGGACGAATACAAACTGGTACGTATGTGCCGTATTTTTATTACGGTTAATAATAGTTCAATTTCAGTAGCAGTATCGCTTATGCCAGTTGGCCGGTGTCGTGTATGGAAAGCCGTTCGTGCGAGCTCTCTGCTTCGACCAGAAAGATACGAGCGTCAATGCGCGGTGTTAACGGCATTTTTCCCCCAAGGTCAGAGCGCTTTTACGGCGATTTGACGAAGTCAGCGACGAGCGCCAGCATGTCCCAGGAGTGAGCTAACGTAAGGGTCCCTGCCGTAATCACTTCCTCGGAAATGAAGCGAGCACACTCGTACTGCCTTTAGCTCTCTTTCTCCTCCGTTTGCAAAGTTCACAAAACGTAGCCACTTGCTTCGCCGAGGTTCGTCGTTGGGCAGCACATGAATGGAGATCTCCTCACCGGGGATGTCGCACTCCCTCGACGATTTGCCCGTACTACATGGGCATTTCAAAGCGAGCAATGAAATTTCATTGTAAAGTACTCGAACAAACTGAAGTTTTCAGTGGTTGTAAACTGGAAACGAACTCCTAACAATAGCAGCAAGCCTACACCATTCCGAAACTGCGACGACGGTCACTATCTCGTCGCTGCTTGCTGTTCCTTACTCCCCTCGTTTCTATTTTTACCTTTGCTGGTTGGCGATATGACGGCCAACCTCCTGTGAAGGGATTACGATACCAAGCAAGGTCGCGGCTGTGCGTGCTGGGCCGGTTCGTTGGCCCCTAAGAGCCTCGAACCCGAAAATTCGTCTGCGCGATGGCGAGATGTCGAGCTCGGCCGACGGTAGTTTCGTACGCATTCGCGCACACGCTTGCGTGTTCGTTCGGAACTTCAACCGTTTACTCCACCGTTCTTTGTCATAAAAAGAATGTGCAGTATGTTTCACGGGCATTTAGCTCGCTATGCAAACTGTAAGCCCTGCCTAATGCGTTTGCTTTTGCCGGCCTCCGCCAATCGCAGAGCATTCTCGAGTGACATCATAGGTTCTGTTCCGGAAAATGAGCTGGTGGGTCGCATGGTAATTTCCTTTTTTCCTAATTATGGAGCTTATTTGAGCGAAGTGTGCGTTATAAGTGGTGTCGTTATGGTTCTAACGAGGCAATCTTTCGAATGAACCAAACTTGTGTTTTCTCTTCATGGCTCCTTTAAGTAATATTTCATGGTAGACGATATCAAAAGCTTTGCCCAAATCGAAATAAACGAAATCAAGTTGTACTCACCTTTGCACAGCCTCCGAGGCATGGAGCATAAAATTTACAATGTTGGGGGAAGATGATCTTTCAATGACAAAGCCGTTATGCTGAGGTAATAATATGGTTTTTACACTGAATGTGAGCAGTATATGTGGTACAGTCTCGAAGAGTTTTCAAGCAGCGCAGAAAATGTGTACTGTGCGGTAGTTTGCGGGGTCTAACTTTGACCATGGCTTTATAAGAACAACCCGCGCAGTCTTCCAACAAGTGGGGGGAACTTGCCGATTTTGAGGGAAGTTCCCTCCAAACCGGTATTGTAGTATTGCCTACTAATCTGGGGCACTACAACAGATTCTAATTTGCGTGCACTGTTTCAACTACAAAAAAGATCTATTAGAGCATTAGAAAACTTAAGATATAGGGATAGTGTTGCAGATGTGTGCGCCAAATATGGCCTGATCGATGTATTCCAGCTTCACAAGCGCAAGCTTGCGATGTAGATGTATTCACAGATAAAGAAAAGTCGGGAAAACTTTGAACAAGTATATCTAACAAGAAATCAGTTTGTCGAATATAGAACTCGTAACCACAAAACGCCGAATATCCGAACCAATTACGGCTCTCAAAGTTTACAGCCCCTAATTCCTAGCCTCTTAAAGAAAAACAAGGACTTAATGAACACAATTGACCAATGCCCATCTCTTATTTGTTTCAGCAAAGCATTAACTTCATTTGTATTGTCTGTGTGATACTGACTGCTAATCTGTTTTTGTTTTGCAGTGTAGCCGCGTTTTGTATTTCGTAGCCATTTTTGTTATAATCCCTAGTACCCCTAAATACCATGTGTACGTTTTTTGTGTGTTTCTGTTGTAATTGAGCCAGTTTCTGCTTCCCTGTCATGCAGAATGCATGGAGTCAGGAACCCATACAGGTGCAGTTTGGCACCTTTTCTTCCTGTTCCTTTAGTTTGCTGTACCTAAGAAAGTGAGAATACTAATAAATAAAAAATAAAAAATAAAAATTCGAATTATACACGTCAATACCGCAAGAACGAGATACCCAAACGCTTTCAGTACTACAGAAGGAATGCCGTCAGGACCGCAAAAAAATGGCGGCTTTATTTTCTTTAGAGATTTTGACACACAGCTTTCAGAATCGAACTATTCTGAGCATTTACCATACACTGAAGCCATTTTAGAGGGACAGGCTGGATTTTTCTTGCCGTATACTGAACGGAACTGCTGAGCAAAGGTGTTAGGAACGTCGGGAATGCTCTGACCCCTCCCGTCCAGGACGTTGATATTGTCACGAAGCCAAGGACGACGCAGTTGTTTGGAAAAGAAACAAGTTTATTGGAGCGAACTTGTGTTCCCCTAACAACTGAAAACAATACAGAGGCGACGAAGCAGCGGTCAACAAAGTGACGTACGTGCTTCGGCGAGCGTCGCAGAATCGAATCCCGCGGCGTCTGCTGTGCAGGCTTTTATTTTTCAGCGCGAGAGTTCCTGGAACCGTCGATTCGCATCCAGAACATTGTAGATCACAGAAGATTATTCTGGGCTAGCGGCATTAGGGCGAAACACTCTGCTTATCTGAATGAGATAGCCCGTGCGGCATAAAAATAAAGAATGGAACACGCGCTTCGCATGGGACACAGATAACAGAGCCGGGCGCGGCCGGGCATTAAAAACAAACAATAAATAAACAAACCCGTACATGGTTCGCGGCAATAAATCCTGGGGAATTTTGGGAGGTTTGTGTGCGGACGTGACCTCAGAAAGCTCTATTGCGTGGCGCTTCTGATTCAAACGCAGGAATGTAACTGGACCTATCGCGCTTACGTAGACATTTACAAAGATTCCTCAGTTGACGAAACTCACTTTGCCACTTCTGCTGGTCAGTTTTTTTTTTTTGCTTCTTTATATGCTCGATTCTTACTTCCAAGTGTCTTTCTAAGTTTGCTGAACCTTAGAGGGACCGTGAAAAGCTCCTAATATGCTGCGCTGAATTTGGAAATCATGGCAGCTGAAATTCGAGATTATCGGCTTTCATAATTTACGCGCTCTTGTGACTTTGACTCCTAATTCTAGCTATGATCGCTTTCTTTATAATTACGATTTAGTCCGCCAAGATAAATGGTAGTTCTTGCAAGCGGTTTTTTGCAGAACACAGTTGGGTATTTCTATGGGTACTTCTGCTTGAGACCTAAAACGCACTGCTTGGGAAACCTAGTAGTGTTTCAGCAAAAATGGTCTTCGGTGTTCGTCGTTGTTGGAAGCAAAAGGAGATTCAAGTTGTTCACCGCTACACCGGCACTACCTACTTTTACAAAAGTCCAGCGTATGTGGAACAAATTCTAGTGGCAGTTGAGAGCATACCAAGTATCGACGAGTACCTGTCATCAAAAGCATGCGGATGCCACCTGAATAGTGAACAGGCGCTGGCGTCCCTTAGGTTACTAATCTGTTTTGTTTTGGTCGATACACGCTTGCGACGCTAGTACAGTAGTCCGCACCTGCAGTACAGCTCAATACAAGGATTGGGTGATTCCTAAAGATATGGGAGGCATTCACTTTCGTCAATACTCACTGTGCAGACGTCACTGTTTTTTTTTTAATTTGCGGTATCATCGGCAGGGAGGACATGAGTTTTGGGTTAAGAAACAAAATAATTTGCCCTGCTTCTTTGATGTGCAGTCACGAACGCTGATGTTAAAGGGACAGAAAACCGATTTCTGCCGAGTATATGTTCTCTATCCCAAATGAAAGGGCATCCCTTAAAGGAGTACTGACACGAAATTACAAGGCTGAGATAACTATGTAAAATGCTTCCTTTTTATCAAGAGATATCTCCCAGCAATTTTCAACAGAAACCGTCTGGCCTAACATATTTTAAATCCATTTTAATCTTCTCCCGCGCCAGAAAGCCCAGATCGGGCCGACATGACAACACCCGCTACTTGCCCCAAACTGCCGACGTCGGGGCTCCCGCGACGAAGCTGACGCACTGGCTGTGGTTGGCTCGCTCTGCTCTGGTGTGTGTACACGTCATGGTTTTTGGACTGACGTCATGAGGACCGGGTGCGTGGGGACAGTGGAAACCTCGGCCGCTCTGGGCGCGTCCAGGTCGACAGCGGTACGGCAAGAATGGTGACGTCACGTGATACCTCCTGACATGGCGGCCGCTGGTCGTTCATTTTGTCGAAACCGAAACTGACACGAACAAACGACGCCCTAAATGAATGTTTACGGTGCGCTCGGCCGTCTAATGTGTCATTCTATGATTAGTTGGCTGGTAGGCACGCATAGCAGCGAAAAAAATGTAACACAAAAATTTCGTGTCAGTACTCCTTTAAAGTACCTCAACGAGAAACACTGTCGCTGATAACGCGCTAGAACGTTTTAAATCAAACTTTTAGATCTATGAGCTGCATGTGCCTTCCCAAAACTAACGCTGGCAACCATGGCATACAGCAGCACGGCAACATGCTTTTGTCTGTGGCGAAATGATCTATCTTCGATGCTGCGGTGAATTTCCTATACCAAGCAATGTTCATCGGGAAAATACTGCCATTCCAAACATTTGGAAATTAGCCGCAGCAACAAAAACAGATCGTTTTGCCACATGGGCGGCTCCACAGTAGCGAATCCGCAGGTTAATTCGCACTGTGTAAACGGGCTAGACTCTGTAAAGCAAGCTGAACTTGTTTCGTTATTCTTGTGCTGGATGGATCTCGCACCTAGGGAGGCAAAAGGTCACCACAGTTTCGACATCACCTTGCCGCGTCTCCACAAAATTACTTCAACCGCCGAGTCTTATGTAATTCCTAAAGCATGCAAGATCACAAATGCACTCGCTTGGAGACAAAAAGCCAGAGAAGGGAAGCATTTTGGCCCCACACCGCTGGCGAAGAAATAATACATGAGTCGCACTGATGCGGATCGTGCAAAGTGAAGTCTCAGGTTGAATATTCTGCGCACGCACGGCGGAAGGAAATTGACTGTCGCAACAGAAGTGATCCTGCTTGGCACTATACAGATAACTACACTTTCGAGGGGAAAAAATGGAGGCGCGTATGGTGACACCGATACCAGGCGATGTCATCGCGTACAAAAGCTAAACAAGAAGAAAAGATCAAGGAGCACGTACGCCGTCCTCTGGCGTGATTCGAACAAGGATACAGAGTAGCTCACTGGTGTCTCGCAAATTTATTCAATATTCCTTGCACGTGTTTCGCAGGCAGTCATACCCAAGTTCACAAAAAGGCTTACATAAGAAACACCGTCTTTAAAAAATCATGAGCCACTCCACTCTGTCAAGTTGGATCACCAGCGAAGCTTCCCGACAGAGTGGTGACAGAATTGAGGTGAAGGTGATGCAACTTTTAAATCTCTTGATTAGCTTTATTTCACTCCATCAATCCAGACGGCTATAGTCCGCACTGCCCGAGATGTTGAAAGAAAAGTAATTTAGAACACATTCTGTGGGGATGCCCCTCATTACAGGGAGGCCCGAATAGCTGCACCGAATACTGGAGCTCTGCGCTTCGAAGCTCCGAGTTTTCACGTCAGTTATGGGCTGTCCAGAGAGGCCACGATGTGGCAATCTTCCCCACGCTGGACTATCTCCCACGCCTTGTAGATTTCACGTGCGCGTGCATCACGAAACCTCTTGAGCACCGTAGTGTCTTCCAAACGCGGGGAGCACGTACAGCCCTTGCAGTGCGTTGTCAAGTTGCTTCATGTGCCGATTTTGAGGAATTCGGCAAGCCGATTCCCGCAAGCAATAAATATTCTCCAGTTGATAGCCAGCGTTCATGCCTGTGTCTCCTCTTACTCTCTTCGTTTAAGCGCTGTTTCACAGCTTGTTTTCTAACGCCTTGCGCTACGGAATGCCTTCCGCTTAAAAAGCCGCGAGTCTCGGGAGTTTTACAACGAAGCTGGTTACGCCTTAGTGTCGACATATCTTGGAGCACTTGCGAGTCGCGTTGACGTACCAATTCGTCTAGAGAGAGAGAGAGAAAGAGAGAGAGGGAGGGAGAGAGAGAGGCTTTTTAGTGTGAACTGGTGAGATCAACCCTGCCGGCTGCAAGGATTGTTACACCAGATGGCATAAATCACCTAATGTGTGGGCGATTTCAGTGCAAGAGAGCTCCTCGCCTTCCTTCTTAACACATCTATCCTGCTGATCAATTTCCTTCACTCCTAACTCTTGCCTTCAACTTAATTTAATGGTATGGACCAAAATAATCTTGGGTCAAGCGTGCACATAAAATGTTTCTCTCTGTCTGATCATCGGACCAATGTAACTTAATGGCACGGCAGCAAAATAACAAGATTCGGCTAGGGTTGGCGCTCTTGCAATTTGTAAAATCGGCATTGCCACCCCACACATTCAAATCTGGTGTACCAATTGAACCAGCCCCCAGCCCGCATGGTGGCTGATCCCTCTGAAATAAAGCCTCTCTAAAAGTTTTGTACAATGTATTACGTGGCAGCACATAGGCGAGCAGGACATACGCGTACAAAAACGCGCCCGCGGTCCACGGGGACAATGCCGACCTCAAGGCGCGCTGAAAGAGAACCATGACTAGAGACCAGATTTTAGCCAAATGCCTGGGGCTGTTGTGTTGTTTTTATTGTGCCGATAAAGTCTGCCTTGACGTTTGTGCCTACGTGCCTATTTATTTATTTATTTATTTATTTATTTATTTAAATAAATAAATAAATAAATAAATAAATAAATAAATAAATAAATAAATAAATAAATATTCGCCCCCACATAGGCCGAGTCGCCATCCTTGTGTCAATAAAGTTTCATTTATTTATTTATTTATTTATTTATTTATTTATTTATTTATTTATTTATTTATTCATTCATTCATTCATTCATTCATTCATTCATTCATTCATTCATTCAAAATGCCTACAGGCCCAGCAGGGCATTGGGTAAGGGGGGATTGTAGGAAAAATTATAACAAAATAAGGGACGAAAGTTATACAATAACTGGTCCTATGTTATGATACATACGTCAACAAGTCAAGTAAGTAGTGCAAAAAAAGAACATAATAACCACATCATCAAAACTTCCAGAGAATTTGTGCAAGGAATAATAATATCAAGTAAAACACAATGCGAAAACTTGGAAAAAATGAGTTTGGGGGGAGAAGGGGGGGGGGCTTCATGTCTGTGGTGGTGGTGGTGGTAAAAAACATTTTTTTATTGAGCAGCCAAGTCTGTTGTAAAAAAAGATAACATGTGCTCACGGAAGCGAACGCTGCCATTCCTGTTTAAATTGAAAAATATATATGCAAGTGATGACGGAATATTTCCGGGTTAGTGAGCGACGCGATGGTATCGCGAAGATCGTTCCACAAGCGGATCGCACGTGGCAGAGCGGATGAATTAAATGCGTTCGGGGTGCCGAAGCTACGTTGGTTGAATAATCTGCGTGATGTGGAAACAGGGGTTATAGTGCGTAGTGGACAATGTCTGGTGCCATGAAGGTATTTGTGAAAAACGCACAGGGGAGCGATTTGCCGGAGCAGATAAATGACTATAAATTCTTAGTTCGAAATCGCTGCCTATATTACCACTAGTTTGCTTCAACTTTTGCTTTAGAGTGCAGTTTGAGATCTTATTCGTGTTACTGGGCTACTATGACGGTTCTGAACTATATGTGTTCCTACCTAGTCCTCTGCTTCAACCAACTCCCGGAAGACAACAGCTAGAAAGAGTGAAATGGGACGCTCATTCTCAGTGACAATAGGCAAAAAGTTTGAATAAAAAATATAGATGTGGTGGAAGTTTGCTATTATTTTTCGGGGACAATTGAACGGCTATGTTTAATTGTTGGCGCCTTTGTGCCATCGCAAACCATGAATTCCTGATTTTCCTGTCGTAGATGAAGGTCGTACACGTCTTTGATTGAAATTATTTCCATTGACGTGAAAATTTATGGGGCCTATGTCTACCGCCTTGGCGGCCTACAATGCTGTTTTCCCTATGTAGCTTTGGCGCGTAAAGCACGCTTTTTTAATGTCTAGATATCCGGCTCCTAATGATGACACTTAAACGCGCCACATCACCTAAAACATGGAATACATCGCACTTTTGTTAACCGCCTATATTATGTGCACTGAACATCCCGTGGTTCAGCTTTATCACAGCGCACTCGAGTGACCAATCCATTCAACCAAAAAAGCAACCTTCGCGGATCACAGCGACGATCATACACATCTGTATGCAAAACGTCTCGTTTTGCATACAAACATACAAGCGTCCCGCAAGCAAAACGTCTCGTTTGCGCTGCGGGGTACCACAGTGGACTTGGACAAAGAACCTTTTAATTTTGCAAATCATATGCTCGCCATCGCCATTCGGCTAAATTGTATTGCCGGCGGCATGAATTGCGGAGTCGAGTGCATTGCGGAAAGCTGAACCATATGATTGCCTTGAAATGTAGGCGTCCAAGCGTGCGATTTTTAAGCTCGAGGACGCTGTGACCCCACCTCTTCGAATTCCCTCTGTCTGTGTGAAGCCCGTCAATGGAGGTCAAACAGCGAAAGGATGCGGAGCGAGCCAGGGAGAGTGCTGCTAAGCAACAACCAGGACGTCACCGAATGGTGTTGGAGGCTCCAGCGTTGAAAGCTCGTCGTTTACTACACTCCAGGCAATTCAGGTCGTCTTCACCACAGCGCTCCAGAATGACCAACTGGAGTGACCAAGTGTGGCAATTCGGCGAACGATGCAGCTCAACGTAAGATTTGACTAAAAAAAGTGCATGTGCTTAGGCACCACACGTCAGCCGTGAGTAGCGTTTTGCAGTTGTCAATATCCCTGCGCAGGTGCCCTTTTCCCGCTCATATTGAACGCTCGGCCACCTCACTCGACGAATTTGCACAGTAGGCCTCTTCGATTGGTCATTTTGGAGCATTGCGGTGAAGACGTTCTACGAGGGCTTCTTAGAGTGTACCGCGTTTCTTTATGCTGTACAGCTAGTAGAAGACACGCCACAGCCCTGAGGCATAATGCTGTGGAACGAAATTGCAGAAAACAATTGCAATGCGCTCGGACGGCTACTGAAGTAGAGATCGAGTGTACACTGAATGGGAAAGCAATTACAGCTCATGGGGGTGACCCATGCAGTGACAATGCAGATTGGCACCGCGATGTGATATTCAAGACAGTTCCATGTTTTCTTTTTTTTTTTGCAAATTAACTTTATTTTCCTAAGCTGCATTTTGCTTGATTTTTTCCGCGAGTTCCAAAGTTCTTCCCCACAATTCAATCATCTTTTATGGTATTACTATGATTACACTGAATTCAGGAAGAGAAAGAGAAACCTAATATTTTCTGTCGGTTCAGCCATCCTTTTACAGGGTACGTAATTCCTTTAAAGCGCCTTTTCTTTAAGCTAGTAGATATCCACTTTCTTGTTATGTAAATCAGCATGTAACACTCTAAATCTATCTACTTCTTTACTCTAGCTGACTACAGCGACGTTAGTAGGTTCGTGCACGATTGTGCACATTGCACAAACAATTTAATCGTTCGGTGCGGTAGTTTTGGCGTTATAGAACCCGAACTTAAAGCCTTCGGGGCGCTCTAGTCTTCATTTCGTCTACATAGAAGCGGGCCACGAAACGAAAAAATAGATTTCAGCCAACGGCCGTAGCGCAAGTAAGGATTAAACCCTCCAGCTAAAGCTTCGGGGGTTCCAAGATAAAGTCATAAGATTCGCGAGCGCTCTTGAATGAAGAGCTTAAAAGAGCCTCAGCGAGCCCTTCGCGACGATAGCCGGCTTGTACAGCCAAGCCTTGTAATCTTGTAATCCTGCAACTCAATATTGTTGCAGTAATACAAGTGTGCGCGTCACGCGTGGTCCCACGGAATTACGGCTGAGATGTTGAAATGAGACGGCTAGGCTAAAAACTTGAGATTCTTCTAAATCCGTCCGATAACGTAACAAAAACACGCCCACAGAACCTTTTTTTCTGATTAAACTTACCCCCAATTTTTTTTTGTTGCAAATAAAAGCCTGACAGAAAGATTTCTCTCCGCTGCCAATATGTTACTTACGTCGGGAAAACAAATGCGGGTTTATCGAGAACGTTTCTGTTACCTTTACTTTTTTTACGCTTTCTCCTTGCGACCTGCTTTTTTGTTGTTGGAACAAAGGGTTTTTTTAATGCGAATATTCTTTTTTAACAGCAGATCTTTTTAAGCTCTTGGTTGCGCCGTGAATGAAGAGAAAAAGTACGAAGAAAATGCCGTGCGGCACCCATGAGCGGGCGTCTCCGGAAATCGCCCGGTGGCACGCACTCAAGTGGGGGATAGGCCAGGAACGGGCTTACGAAAGGCTAATGAGCCAGCTACACAAAACTATACATTAGAAACTTAAGCATTTCAATGAAGAAAAAGCGATTGAGTAATCAGCGTCGCCGACAAAAGGACTATCGTCTGCTCATGACGTCACTTACTCCGCGTTGCGAGGGGCAACCATCCACCTGTACTCATAAAAACTCCCAAGCATTTCCCCGAGGGTGAACATGGTTAAGTGCGAATGCACGGGGTGATGCTATGAGGGGGAGTAAAGTTAAAATCCGTTGGCATTCGCCCGTGAGCGCGCGCGAGCCGACCCACGGAGGTCTGGCAGTTTATCGCTGCATATATAGGGGGGTACGCCGCGCCGAGCGCGCCGAGCCAGGTGGCTGAGAGAGGAGGCGAGCGCAAGGGGAGAGGGACAGCGGCGCACGGCAGCTGCAGCCCAGCGAGGGGGAGAGGAGAGAGTGTGACGTTACGGTCGAGAGAGAGGCGCGCGGCAGCTGCTGGGGAGAGGAGGCGCGCTGTGACGTCATACCATGACGTCACGGCGCGAGGAGCGGTGCGGGAAGCGGCGCGCACCCGCGCAGCCACGGCGAGGAGGCGGAGCGAGCGCGGTCACGTGGTGAAGTGACGTCACCGCGCCGTTGCTACCGACGCTCCTCTCCGCTCCACGCCGTTGCTAGGGAGAGGAGGACTGCGGACGCCGCCGCCGCCGCCGCCGGCGGTGGAAGGTTTGGGGTCGCTTATAAAGTGCATTCGCACTTAAAACTCCGAGGCGCCACGGCGGCGGCGAACGACCTCTCTCCGACTCTTTGCCCCGCACGTGGGGTATGGGGCGGTCAAAGTGTATCCTGACGCCCGAAGAAGATTCGGCTTATCAGGAAGCGCGCTGCGCTGGCAGGCAACAATGCGATCGCCCAGAAAAACAAGAAGAGGTTTTCAACGGCGAGGAAGCGTTCGAAGGAGACTTTGCGGCGGTGGACGATCAAGTATATAAAGACTGAAGAGCGAACTTCACAAATAAAGTCCTTATGTATCATTACTTTGGTTCGATTTAGTCTTCTGCTGACGAATGCCCTTACAGGGTGTCCTAGCTATCATGCACCAAATTATAAAAAAGACAAATAGCGTTACTCGAACCAAACCTAGCGCATAATGTATCCTGTGCAGTGGAGTAGTGGCCTGTGATTTTTCGTTGATGAGGTTTAATGAAATAATAATAATTAGTTCTCTAACTGGAGAAGTACTGCCCTAATCATTGAAGTGTCATTGAGTCTCCTGTAGGTGCCCATGACAGGAATTTAACTGCGGTATTTTCAGCGACGAACTGATTGCGTACTCACTTATTCTGACTGATAAATACATACCGCGATATATGTAAAATACCACCTACCATTGATTGATTGATTGATTGATTGATTGATTGATTGATTGATTGATTGATTGATTGATTGATTGATTGATTGATTGATTGATTGATTGATTGATTGATTGATTGATTGATTGATTGATTGATTGATTGATTGATTGATTGATTGATACATTCATGCATTCATTCACTGCGTGGTGAACGCGCCGAAGGTACAAAGGCTATGAAGCGCGCCGTATTGGACGGCTCCGGATTCATATCGACCACCTGGGGATCTTTAACGTGCTCCGAAATCTCGAACACACCGGCGTCCTGCTCGTCTCCTCCACCAGAAACGCGGTCGCCGCGGCCGAAAAACGAATCCGCGTCCTTCGGCTCAGCAGCACAACGGTTCAGCCAGTGAGTCACCGCGGCAGCCTGTCAACAGTTACCATAAACACCGCAGTATACGATCGTTGTATTCATGTAAAACAAATTTGTTTTTGGTTACGATTTATTTATCTACACAACAATTAGTTCGCCCCATTGATAAGGACGTCAAAGGCACGTCAACGTCCGTAGCTGAAAACTCTACCGTTTCAGCATGCTCATATTACGTCCGACTGGCCATGAGCACCAAAAAACAGCCAAACTCTCTAGAAATGTTTCCAAGGACACAGATGAAGCCTGTTTCTACTTGTACCCTTTTTCTTTTACAAAAACTTTTTTACCTCTATATTGCTATAAGTCGGTCATCTTGATGGAAAGCTTCACAAATTGTAAGTTTTCAGTCGTTACTACGATGCTCACGTACGATCGACTTACACCCTGAGGAATCGTCGCAGGTGGACGTCACCAGAACGCCCAAGAACGATAAATCAGCGTTACTAAATGTACGAATTGGGCGAATGGCGAAGCCCAGCATGTGGTTACCATAACATATAGAATAGGGAAAGGAGTGCATGTGCGCTGTTGTCCCAGCGCGAATTCTATTTTTCACAGTAAGCGCAGGCTGGGCCTTGTCATTCGCCAAATTCACACGATTTGGTCACACTGATTAGTCGTTCTGAGGCAATGTGGTGAACACCACCTGCGGCGATCGCTTAGAATGTACTGGCTTGTGTAACCCACCTACAGTGCGATTATCGTGTACTGTTGTTGCTGGCAGAAGGGGTACTTGCGTGATTCCGGCGTTGGTATAATGGAAACTGCAAGGACAGCTTAGCTATTAGCTCGTTTTTCATGAGGAAAAACTGCATGCGCATAGGACTCTGCCGACACAAACTTGTCTCACCATAACTTACGCTCCTACAACTTGTCTTTTTCATCGTCAGACTACTTCGTGATGGCTAACCTGATAACCATGACACGATTACTTGTTGAGAACACAAGCACATTTCAAAACGCAAAAAAACTTAGAGGATAGCTTACTATAACTATGCGCTCCAGTCAATAAATAAATAAGACGGGTGATCTGTCTGCCTCAACCGAAAATTACAAAACTCTTTTCCTTGGTATTGGCTTTGGTAAACGCATTTAATCATGGTGTAAGTTCCTAAAGTGAAATCGCAAAAAAAATAAATGAACGTATGGTCCGCTTTGATTCGCAGGTAATCTTCTTTTGGGCGGTAAGCGCCAATGCACGTGGGTAAAGCAGACACGAAGAGCTTTCATGAAAACCGATTTCAGCGAGGAATTACGAGCCGGGAGAAAAACACAAGATAAAACTTATCTGGTGCAGAATTTTTCTGTAGCAGTGAACGGACGTTCGATAGTTTCTCGGCTAGGAAAACGAAAAAAAAAAAGAGTGTGGGAGCAAGCCTAACTTTGGAGGCCTTCGCAGTGAATACATGCTGAACAAACACGGACAGGAAGACAAAGATCTATCGAAGATTCAGAGGAAAAATGATTGAGTGCGGCGGTCAGTCTCCTCTTTCCCGGAGCCCGAGTCGATCATGGCCGGAGTTTGTCGAAATCTCCGCGTCTTTGTGGGAGTGCAGCGCAAATATTTTACTTCCAAAAGCAGCAAATGGTACCAGCGATATGTGTCAGGCTTATTTGGTAGGAAGAAAACTGTCAAGCTCGCAAAAGCATATATCCTTAAGAATTTGGGAGCAAGGCATCCCTAGAGATGCATGTGTCGTTCTTCGCAAAGCTTATACCCGGCGTGCGTGCTGTTTCAGAAGCCCAAACTTGGCGCTTTACACATGCTATTCACGGGTTATAATGGCACCCCCTGCCAACCACGTTTTGACATTCACCCGCTTAGCTACGGCGACTAATTCTTGTCGCTGCTTCGTTGTTCAGAACTCAGAACAACGTTCCGCCGCCATCCCTCCCGTTACATCGTCTTTTTCCGCCTACTCGGCCCGGCAATCGCTTCGCACTCATTTTTCCACTAGCTATCGGCGCGTACAAACGGTAATAGGAGGTCTCCAGTCGTGGCCAAGCAGCTGGTGCTCCTGTTTTCCGGGTGATGTGGAGCTGAAGCGACTGCAACCCTGCCTTAATGCCGCCCCCCTCCATGCGCGGCAGGTTGGAAGTCGCGGTAGTACGCTGCTCGTCCCTGCATCAATCGAGCTCCGCTTCCCTCCCCGTCTTCCCCTCCAGGCGCCCTTTCCTTCATGTGTCCATGGAACTTGCTTGCCACTATCTGAACACGAGACCCTTCTATTGACAATGAACAAAAATGGTAGTGCGCCTAGGCTGCTAGCTTGAACGAAACATGACAGCCTTGCCTTGAATTTACTGTACATGGATTAGTACGTAGACATTTAAGTGGTACCATGTTAATGAATTTGCAAGTATAATGAAAATCAAATTAGGAATCGTGATTCACACAAAATCAGTTTTTTAGTAAGTGCGTTAGGGCGGGGGGGGGGGGGGGGGGAGAGGGGGACCAGGGGGTAGGGTGCGGTTGTGGTGCTTGGAATCCCAGCTGCTAACGCTGTAACTCTATAGCGATACCAGATAGAAAGAAATCCTTACGTGAATTTCTACAGATTGTAACTGATATGTTTAACATCGATAAGGTAACACATTTGATACGTCGCATCACCAACTGGCATCCCGGCATGAAAGGTACTCTTCGGCCAGTTGAGGCAATTGACATTTTCCGCCTTACACACGTAACACATCTATTGTCCTAACTCGAACCGACACCGACAAACACAACCGCGTCATCCGTAAAGAACAGAAACAAGTTCTAGGTACCTCGATCAGTACGTACATCCCGAAGCTACCTAAAAAGGATCGACATTTAAGCGAACTGGGATGGCTTTAACATCTTGATGGGCAGCGCAGCAGACGAATACACGAGATAAAAAGGAAGACGGTCGCCCTCCCTTCTTTCTTTTCTCTGCCCCTCAAAATCCCAACTACTCACCATGGAGCCCCAAAATATCATTAAAAGCTCATCGAAGGACTCTTTCCAATCAACGCTGGACTCACCCCTATAGCAAGGCGTCAACCAAGGCAGTATCTCCCACTGTTTCCCAGCATTAGGAGATACTGCTGTCCCCGAACCTACGACTTTCTGAAAGTCGTTGGTTCAGGTCCCAACCGAAGAGCATGTTTTTTTTCCTCTTTCTATCAAACATTTCTAAGGGTCTACTTCAATAGTACGAAATGATGCATTCCTTCCGATATGCCTTTTTAGGCGTTCTTGACTGCTGGCTATGCTTTCAGTAGTGATTTAACGAGACCCTCATTCCAATCAGGAGGCGACGCAGAGAGACCCCTCTCATCGACTGGGAGAAATGATTCCTCTGTCTAAATAAATATATGGCTAACCGCAGGCTTGAACACAACCGATTCAACTAGTTTTAACTGGAAAGTTGTAAACCTTACGGCGGTCACCATTTATGAACATGCCTCTCGTGACATCACATACCTGCACCACCTTTCCAACGACGCTGGATGCCGTATAACGTTTCAGTGGCTTCCCGATTACTGTGGCGTTCTAGGAAATGAGAAGGCGGTTGAAGCTGCTCGCAGGGTCCTGGAGATGCGCAATGTGAGGAAGATTTTCTTCAGTAAGCGTGATGCCACATCTATGGCGAAGGTGCTCATTTTAATGGAACGGAACCGTCTCTTGCCCCTTCTAGAGCACCACCATGCCTTCCTACGCCAGACGGACCCTGAGCTCAGGTTGAGGCTGCCAGAGGCACTTCCGCGCCTATTAGAGACATTATACCACCGACTTCGTTTCGGCGCAGCGCTTACGAAGTCATACCTTTTTCGACTTGGTGTCACAACGAAAGCTTACGCGACAACTTCGGGTCGCTGGAAACCGCGGAGCATTTGCTGCGGGTACGCTCCGCATATATACACGCAAGGTGCAGTCTTGTACAGAAACTAGAGTGCCTCAGCCCAGGACCAAGGACCTTGAACATACTTCTTGGTCCATGGCCATCTCCACCAGCTCAACGCAAAGTACTGGCGGCGTTGTTCGACTATCTGGACGATATTGGCGTCATTGCAGTGATTTATTTATTTATTTATTTGTAATATACTGCCAGCCACCTGTTGGCAGCCAAGGCAGGAGTGGTTACATATTGATACAGTCAGCACTGTGGTGCAGCGGAGAACTCGCGTGGTACAGCGAAACACGTAACCGAACAAGGGAGACAAAGTTTTTTGAGTAGAAACCAACAATCCAAAAAAAAAAAAAAATAGCGCGTAACATAGCCGACAAAACCACTCTTGGTTAAGTACATCCATCACAAAGTTTCCGGAGCAGGAACAAGCAAAAAAAAGCGCGTAACACACCAGAAAACAGACTTTTGGGTAGGTACATCCCGGCTTCAAAGAAAATACACACAAGTTGAAAGAGTTTAGAAGAGTTTAGAAATACACACAAGAGTTTAGAAGACAGAATTTTAATCACACTACTCACAAACTGAGCGTCATTTTTTGTTATTTTTCTGTCTTTTTCTATTCCTTCCTCTTTCTTCTGCCCTGTAATCTATAGGGCCTTTTCTTTTCCCCATGCCCCTTCCCCCGTCGAGTAGCATGTCGGTGTCCAAATTCCGGCAAACACCTCGGCTTTCTCTTCTGATAAAAAGCTCTCTCTCTCTCTCTCTCTCTCTCTCTCTCTCTCTCTCTCTCTCTCTCTCTCGAGTAAACATTAAGCGGGAGTACAAAAAGACCCGCCGCAATCAAAAACGGCCTTTATTTATACGAGCGCATTTTTTAAACAGAAAAGAAACCATTTATTCGCGAAAGAAATGAAAGGGACGCTAGCACTTTCAATTTTTCTGCATCCTTTGGGGCAATGTGTTTTTATTTCATAAGAGAATAACACGTCGCATCTCTTATTTGCCTTAGTTATTTCGCACTCTCAAAACATTGCCTCCGCCACTCCTCTCAAAAAGAGCTGAAGGAAGATTCAAATATTGAACTTTGCCGGGGCGAACCTGTTTTCCCGTTGGGGAGTTGGGGAACTAAACAGTAAACTACGGCCAACTTTTTTCTCAGTGAGCTGGAAACCGCATTGAATGTTCAAAGGCGCACGTGGACTCCGAGAACAAATACAAGAGCAGGTGTAGTAGCATACAATGGGAAACGGTACTCAAGAACGGATAAACAAGTTCGAGTATTCAACCCAAAAAGTGAGAGACCATTTTTCCCTCTAACGGGCTCACACACGTCAGCCTTGCTCAGGCTCACTTCAGGTGGGAGCCGCGCAAAGCTGTGTCCAGAGGTAAGAGGGATTTTGAACGCTATCTCCTGTAAATGTGGCGCCAGCTTTGCCATTTGCAAGTTCGACTGACCAAGAAGACTGCAAAAGAAAGATTGCACGCGATATGCTTAAGTTTTGGCAAGAACAAAAGAAGAGCTGAGCGATCTTTGTGTGACCCGCCGTGGTGGCTCAGTGGCTAAGGCGTTGTGCTGCTGAGCCCGACGTCACGGGTTCGATTCCCGGCCGCGGCGGCCGCTTTTCAGACGCAGGCGGAAAGCAAAAACGCCCGTGTGTTCGAAATTTCGGCGCACGTTAAAGATCCCCAGGCGGTCAAAATTAATCTGGAGCCCTCCACTATGGCGCACCTCATCGCCTGCGTTGCGTCGGCGCGTTAAACAACCCCAATCAATCAATCAATTTACGCTTGTTTTATGTGCTCAACCACTTCGGAACTGTTATTTCAGAAAGCCCCCAATCGACGCTTCTTCGATGAGCTCTCGCTGTTCACAACTTTTTTGACGTCACAAGACGTAGTACCCAAAATCTTACGGACGTCGTCGCCTGTTTTCACATTTCTGGCTTTTTGTGCCTTATTACACAACTGCTAGTCCAAAAATGGTGTATTTAGATTCTTGGCACCGCAATCTATCGATACAAGCCAACTTGTTTTTACCCTTTAGTGCCCCTTTACGAATGGCTTAAATTTTATCGTACTCTCCTCGTACCGTAGGTGTATTAGGAAACCTACCTCGTACTGTGGTAGGTTTCCTTGCGTTGCCCTCAGACCCTTTCTGTGTGGTCATTGTTTGTGATTTCAATGTGGATGAGTCCGGACAGAAGAAGGAGGGGTCACCTGTTTCGCGTTGGAGACCTTCGGCTTGTGATACCACGACGATGCGGTACAACCAACAACACAGCTGCGTACGCGCATCGGTTTGACATTAGCCAAGAATGTGTATACGTAATTATGAGTATGGCGATCAGTATATATCACATAGTGACAACAAAGCCTTTGTGACCGTCTCTATTGAATGAGAATGACTTTGCAGCTCCTCTGGCCAGCCACATTCCTAAGGTGTAGTGGCCATAAATTACTTCGTAGCCTCACCTCACCCGGCACGGTGCCCACGTGCGGGTCCTTGCGTTTTAGGGAATGCGTCTAATGGCACTCCCGGTCAACCGGAACCCATTTTCGGCATCCCGGACATAGGTCGCTTCACATAAAATTTTATACTTTTCTCTGTTTTGCGCCCTCAATGAGCAAGTTACTGTTTTCAAATAAAGAGATATAATAAATTGCAAACACCCTTTATCTATTCTCCCCTTTTCGCCACGTGTGGTTCAACACAGTTACTCGACGACTTGTTGTTCACTGGCAACAGCGCGTCGTTCGGATGAAATGAAGGCAAAACAAACCCGGCTGTCGCTGTTACTCCACGTCCAGCATAGCGACTGTTTTATCCTAATAAAGCTTTGGACTGCACCAGTTGTTTCGTACTACCAACGCAATAATATAGTTTTAACAGATAACCCAACCGAAAGGAGACAGCCGTGACTGGCGTCAGGTCCGTCCATCTCCTTTGGCGTGTGTGTTAGCATTAGCTTATTTTGACTGGCTCCCCGGTCAATGGGCGGAGGCGAAACAAAGAAATCCGTTTTAGTTTTTTGGATAACTTGCCCTCGTGAAGGGGTACACCCCACCGACAA